>NC_134843.1:69072630-69689694 GCF_965363235.1 Mytilus galloprovincialis
TGTTTTGTTTGACAACGTATACACAGTCGGTCTAGTCATGATTCCAAGAACACTAAAATCAACATTCAATGACCTCTTTTGTTTCACTATATAATCACAATAATATCCATAGTATTATTATGTCAAAGGTGCATGGAAATTTTATTGTGATGTATATTTTATTATTAATATGACTTTTGAAGGACCAAAACATAATATTGTTATTGATAATTTACGTTGTATTCTTCCTATAATTGCTAATAATTAACTGATAACCTTTAAAGCATGATCATAGAATTCTATTTTTGTAAAGGTACGTTATTTTCACTACAAAAGTGTTATTGTACAATACAACAGTAAATAATGTTTTGCATAATGTAATTATCATAATGTACCGTAAGTCAATCATACATGTTGTGGTTTACCATCTTTGCCGCTGTTTTTTTTTTTGTTTTCCACTTGGTATTAAATTAATATAGATCCATTTTGATACTGATTGTGATCAATTTATTTGGCAATAGTCAATGACAGTCAAGGTTTTTAGTTGTTCAGCCTGTTAGTCGAATGCGTTTTGTTAAAATATATTTGTTCACTCTTTTTGCTTTTTTTTAAAACTAAATTTAAAATATTAACAAGGAACTAAAGATGGTCGTGTAAAGTGCTGTCTAGTTATTTCTTGAGTCTTTCCCAATGTATACAATTTCCGATAAATTAAGAGTTTTTACAGTTATTTAAAAAAAAATTTCAGTTTACCACCAAACACTTAATACTTCCAATTTTTGTAAATCCTAATGGGAAGACAATCGACTTTTCGGTAATAAAAAAATCGAGGACACATATTTGTTACTTATTATTTGTTTTCTACCCGTCTAGAGCATCTTTATTAGACATCGCGCATTCGTTATAAGTTACATTCATATCGTATCTTTAGCTATTGAAAACATTCGTGAAAGATATTAGATATCAATTAAGAAATAATGACTTTCAATCGTAAAATATCTATCCGTAGAAAGTAAGACGGTCTTTTATTAAGATCTAGAGGACATATCATCAAAAAAAGCAACAACAAGAAAATGCTGTAAAAAAGTACAATTTATTGTACTCATCGTTTGTCTTTAAAAAAAGGAACTTCCAAACTGATTAAGGAAGTATTTTCAGTCGGTTTACTGTTATCCTTGTTTATATAAACACGGAAAACAAAACGTGCAAAATCAAGGTGTTATTGATTTGACTTATTGTACTGGTTCATTATTATTTTCAAACAAATGTCTAAATATGATTTTACGAGCATAGATCATACTAGTTATTAAAGCATTAATTATTTTATTGTTCATGACAAGCTTTTGTATGTAATCTGAGGAATAAAAGACATGTCGCCAAAAATTGTGCATCATCAGGGTACGTAATACTACCGACTGCCTGTTTAAACTCGTCCTTCAACCCAAGTAAATGTGTTGTTAATCACAAAATAAAAAATTGCCGGTTTCAGAGATACATTTTCTTTTTTTACCATGTACTAATAAAAAACGAACTAATATTTTTAATCTTTCTATACGTTTAGAATGAGCGATACTTTCGAGAGAAATTTTGTTGAGTAGTTGACAGACTATGCAATTTAGTGGCTGCATTTTTTTTATTAACATTTAATATATTAAAAATAAAAAAAAGATCCAGTTCTTCACCCTTATCACGACGGGTGTAACATGTGGAGCAGGATCAACTTTCACTTCCGGTGTACCTGAATCCAGTGGTACAATATCTACAATGTACATATTGACTGGGCTTAGTACGTTATTGTCCTTGGTATATAATATAAACAACTGTCTATAGATATTGTACACAACCGTATACCTTACATACTTTTTTTGTGTATTTACAAACGACTACCTGCCCTTTGAATGATATTTCGTGTTATTTGCTGCTGTTTGTCTCTATTTAAACTTTCATTATGAAGTAGAGTATTAAGAGTAAATTTCATTAAACAGTATTTGAAGTATACAGAGCAACCTGGTTTATGTTTGAAACAATAAATTTCCACGATAAGATGTAAAAGAGTATACACTGCAACACTAATATTTCTACCGGTTATCTTGCTCAGTATCTTATTTATGTGTATTTTTTTTTATTGTCGTTGACATGTTGCGATCAAGCAGTATTTTAGCAACACATAAGTTATAAGTAGACAATAATAAGAATTGTCTATCTTTTGTTTCATTATTTATTCTTCTTTTGGCCTCCTTCAAAATATTATTTGTATTAACCCAATATACAAATCTTCACTGCATTGTCGTGCACGTCAGTTTACATCGTTTCTTAAACAATATTATTTTAGCAAACACATTTCAATAAGAAAACGACCAAAGCTGAATGTTTGAAAATATAATAAAGATTTTGTTCTGTTATTCCAGGTTGCATCAACTTACCGATCTTCTTTAACTGGATTTTCCTTTATTTTTAATATGTAAACGAAAAAGATGCAAGGTAAGGTGGTCTCTAGATTTATATGCGTAGCAGCTTACAATTATCAACGAACGCGTTAAAGTTTCCAAAAAACAAAAACAAATAAACAAAAAACGATATTATTAGTACATCAAAACGGCAACTGTGTGTTCTACACTTGGTAATAAAATGATTTGATAAATGAATCGTTTATCTAATTTTGTTCGAAAATAGTTGTTTGTGTTATTGTTAATTTAAGCGAGCTATTGTTCAGAAATTTTTATTCAAAAGATAGGCGAAAGATACCAGAGGGACAGTCAAACTCATATATCGGAAATAAACTGACAACGCCATGGCTAAAAAAGAAAAAAAGACAGACAAATTAAAGTATACAAGACACAAAAAAAAGACATAGCAACACGAACCCTCTACACAACTGGGGGTGATATGAGGTGCCCCCGAACGGCAAGCAGATCCTGCTCCACATGTTGAATTCCGTCGTGTTGCTCGTGTTATTACACACCCGGCAATGACTTGGCATAAAACGGTATTAAAAAAAAAGAAATAACTGATTTGTTAATGATATTTTGTGTTATTTGCGGCTGTTTATCTCCATTTGTACTCCCATTATGAAATAACGAGTAAAGAAGCAGTAAGATACTTTAAGGGACAGTGCACGTGGAATAAATAATAGCCACTGTGAGGCTCATAAAACGGCGGACATCAAAAGTAAAAAAAAACAGCCTGTTTTAAGTTCCAAACAATAAATTTCCTCAATGAAATGAAAATGTGTATACTCCAACACTTATATCCCGACTATTCAGAGTATTGTATTGGAAATTTATGATTTACAACGTTCCAATATCCAAATTGTATCTGTGTTGACATATGTTGTGTTGAATTTTAGCAAGAAATAAAAGTAGAAAAATGAATAAAAAACATTTAGAATGAAATTCAAAACAGTGTGGCTGTGGCAATTGATTGACACATTAAATTCATCCATTGGCTGGGACAATTTACGTGAACGTTTGTCTGTAACGACCACTGTTCACGACGTACCTATGATAGACATTTAAACTGTGGGGTCACCAAAGGTTTCTTAACGCCTTTAATTATAAGATAATTCGAAAAATTAATCAGGAATAACCTTTATGTTTTGATTTATGTAACTGATATAAATCAAAACATCGTGTTATTTCTGATTAATTTTTCGAATTACTTTATTAAGGTGTTGAGAACCTTTGGTGACCCCATAGTTTAAGTGTCTTTAAAAAGTACATAGTGAGCAGTGGTCGTTACATACAAACGTTCTTTTAAATTGTCCCAGTCAATGGGTGAATTTAATGTGTCAATCAATGGCCACAGCAACACTGTTTTGAATTTCATTCTAGTTTTGTTCCATCCTTTATTCTTCTTTTGGCCTCCTCAGATTTATTTGAATTAACCCAATACGCAAATCATCACTGCATTGTCGAGTAGCACATCAACATACACCTTTAATTAACCATATCATTTCAAACATATTTGTATAAAAAGATACAAACGGCAATGAATGAATTCCATGCCTCTGAAACGCTTTCTGGGGTTATCTCCACTCAAGATGTACCAAAGCTGAATGTTTTAATGTACAATAACTGCTCAGTTTCTCCCTTTAAAGTTTGTGTACTTCAATTCTTGGTTGCATTAACCTACCAATATTAAAATTGTAAACAAAAGAGATACAAGGGGAGGTGACCATAATAGATATATATGTATAGTATAAAACGTCCATTAATAAAGCTAAAACATGTCAATGAACGCGTAAACATTTCCAAAACATATAAAAAAGAAAAAAAAACCAACAAAAAAAACCCAACAAAAAAAACAAGACTATTATTGAATCAAAAGTCAACTGTCTGTCCTACACTCTGTACTAAAATAATAATAAAATCTTATTATAAAAACTATTAGATATAAATAGACATATTTGATAAATGGATGCATTGATCTCAATTTGGTTACAAATAGATGGTCAATATTTAGTCCAGGAATAAATCTACAAATAATAATAAATGGGTTTTTGTCTATTTCATGAATTATGAACACCAGAAACACACCAAAATATACAAATAAAATAGAAGAATCTGAAGTGATTAATATCAGATTGAGGTTTTCGTTTCGTAAAAGTTGTCTTTATATTTCCCGGCTAAATGACTTTTGACTATTACATTAAAAACAGATATAAAATACAAAGAGAGCAATCTAAAATCATATGTTCAATTAAAACAGACGACAACAAGTTGACTTAAATTTGAAAAAAAGATGCGTAGGCATGCTGAATAAGATAATGTGAAGGTTCTGAGTTCGTTGAAGGAAATTCAGATAAACGAACGATCAGAAAGAAACTTAAACTCATAAGTTCAATTGAAAGCAACATGGCGAAACGACCAAAAACGACCAAAAGACAAACAGTCGTAATCAAATCAGTGCATAGTGAACTAAAGACTTACCAACACGAACTAAAAAAAGCAATAAAAATTAAAAAAAAATACTGAAAACCGAGGAAAATTCAAAATGGAAAGTCCCTAATCAAATGGAAAAATCAAAAACTCAAACAAATCCAACAAATGGATAACAACTGTCATTTTCCTGACTTGGTACAGACATTGTCTTGAGAAAATGGTTAATTAAACCTGGTTTACAGCTAGCTAAATCTCTCACTTGTATGATGGTCGCATCAAATTCCATCTGATTTCTTAATCCCTTACATACGTATTCCTTTTTAATAATTTCTGTGGACCTATCAAGACTTGTTGTTATTGGCAACAATTTTGGATAACTGATTTTCAACAAAAAATCAGCATTCCCAAAATGTATTTCGTGGAGGCTTGTCCTATATTTAAATGAGGCAGAATTAAAACAAGAGCTTTAAAGTACAAATAAAGAAGGTAGCATTTCTTTTAACCTTACGATGCCTTATATCGATAATGTCTGCTCTTTTATAGTTTGCCGTCCATGTTGAACGCATTTATCCAATCAAGCCGGATACCACATATAAAGTTAAATATGTTTCTTATCTGAACATACTAGTTCCTTTATACAGGTTTCCTGTTGTGAACTTAACATTTCTATGTGGCACCAGCGATTGTATAGTATTTATGATATACTAGTATATCGCACAGTCTGTACGATATGACAGAGTTTGATAGAGTAGTAATGCTGACGTGGAAGCGTTTATACAAAGGTTTCTTATAAGTTTAAGTCATGCCTTTGTAAGCTGAACGGTTGACATCATGATGGGATTAGCTGATATGAAATATATGTGCAAAATGTGACCATACATATGTTCCAATTAGCTTTGCCAAAGTGTCGTCCTCTTTTCTCCGATTGTGACATCAGAGATCGAGACTAATCACTGATTTTTTTTTAAATCATCACTTTCAAATCCTCAAGGTCTCTACCAGTCTTTTGTGTTTGTTATACTCGTTTCTTATGTAGGGTTTGATTAACTATAATTGTTTTATTTTCTTCGTTTTCTTTATGTTATTGCTTGTTTATTCTCCAACGTTTGATTTTTTAAATTGTTCCTTACGGTAATTCTGCCTCTTTTGCACACGACAAACATGTTAACCGAAAGCATGCACACTATATCATACTTTAAAACATTCTCATAGAACCAGTGACCACTGGTTTTTGTTGTTCAAAAGCGTAGTGTCTTTTTTTTAGTTCGTTGTATAGCCAAATCAATAAGGAGGTTCGGGATAGAATATAAAGAAAAACCGATCTGTTTGACTGTTTCTCTGTCTGTCTGACCATTTGCTTTGTAGGCCCAACTACTTCTAACGGCATTGACAAATATTGATTATATTGTCAAGGTGGAAGAATCTTTTAAGGGAGATACCCACAGTTCTAGCTATTCACCTATGTATCTCCTAATTATGTCTTAGTTTTATATGATCTTAAAATGAACAAGAGAATCTGAATGAATTAAAGATGCTATTGACTACTAGTATTTGGTTAAATAAAATTCATGCATAGGCATAGTCAGGTGTAAAAGGAAATGTGTCTTCATTTATACAGGTATGAGTGTTAATTGATTAAGATATGAAAAAAGTAAGTGCATTTTCCCGCGGAAAATAACTACATATTTGCCCTTATCTCTCTGTAATAGTCACACGAAGTAGCCCTTAATTGTTACTCGCCGAATTAAAATTAAGCCAAATAAAACAAAAGTATTGAAATGTACTACATCGTTTCAGAATAATGTGCAAAAATTAATATTTAAAACATGCAAATTTCTAAAACATTCTGACTGACATTCAGCACTTTAATTTATTACAATCAATGAGAACTTCATTAATTTATCTAAAAGCCTTGGTAATACATCTGGATTTGATGTCTTAAAAACTGCTTTATATCAAACATAGATTGACGTTACTGATTGATACCAGTCTGTCATTATCAATTGCAATAAACAAGACAGTGTTCAATTGACTACAATACATTGGCCAATCATATCAATAATAGAAAACAAGACAATTATGGGTTGTCAATAAAAAGTAAACAGGTGTCATTTGTATTTGTCTGTAATTGTGTAATTGGCAATAACAAAGGTTTAGGAAGTTGTTTCATATATATTATCATATTTGTATGATAACGGAAAGCCCAACATAAAAACCAATGTCTGTTTGATGTTTTTCTTATGTAATTAGGAATTTGTAATAAAAACATTATCTGTCACTCATTTTTATTAAAACATATTTTTGTTTAACGAATTTGCATTATGCATTTGATTAAGTTATTTCGAGCACATTACTTGTTTTTGTTTCAAGAATGCTTACACACAATATAATATTTACCATCTGCATTATGTTTACGTTATTGGTTCGACCATGTGGAGTTCTCTCGACCAGAAACTAAAAATAAGCTATTGATTTGAACATTTGTGGTCATACATTACAAAGTCCTAGATTATAAATTACAATACGACTGCTACAGGTGGAGCAGGATTTTGTTACTCCTCTGGATCACAAGAGATCAACCTCAGTGTTTGGTCGGGTTCGTGTTGATAAGTCTTTAGTTTTCTATATTGTGTTGGCACTGTTGTTTGACTTTTGGTCTGTAAAAGGATTATTTTCTTGTGTATGTTTAGTGAACTTTATATTTTAAAACAAGATGACATACCCATAGAAAACACATGTCTGCATAACTCGGTCTTTTTTTAATGAGGCTAACTTTATTCTCGGGCTGTCAATAATAAGTAAAACAAGCATTATTTATATCATTTGACTTCTTATGAGAACTGAATGATTCAGACTACTACTCTATAGATTTACATGTGAAATTCAAGTCACACAATGTCTAGTTTCAGTCTATCGTTTGCTCAGGCAGAGACCTGTAGTATCATTTACTTTGTTTTCACTTCACTATAAACAATGAAAATGAATCAGAAAGTCAAAGAGCCAACAATCCCTGCCAAAGAGCAGAAAACAGTCGAAGGCAAGCAATGGGGTTTCAACACAGCAAGAAAATACCGCACACAAAGGCGTCCTTCGACTGGCCTGTTAACAAAAATTTGTAATCGTTCACTAAGAATGAACGCCAGATTAAACTCCGAAATACATTGTGTATACATAAACTAAAATTAAATCAAAGTTCCTCCTTTTGCTATAATTGATGATTTTTTCTAACATCATAACCCAAAACCATAACTAAAGGATTTACCAAATATTTTTTGTACTTTTGTCTCCAATAAATAGTTTTCTCAATGTATATAATATCATATCTTTTTATTTTCATAAAGATATAATTTGTTTTTGTATGAATACTTCCCTAGGTTTGACAAGGGTATACTACTTTGATTTTGTCATAGTTTGGTTAAATTGGTCATGGATTAGTAAGGTAACTTCACACAACAACATCCTCAGTTCTTTTTAAATGAACAAATAAAAAGCAAATAGCATGTTTGAATCCTTATTGTACGTTTGATAATTATAGTATGGTAGGTTATTAACTACTGTCAGGGTTAAGGGAAGGGGCAAGGGAGTCCATACACATTTAAAACACAGCATATTCTAAATGTGCGTATTTTAAAAGTCAAAGTCTCAAAGCAGTGGCTGCCGTTTGATATTGTATATCATATTTGTTTTTCGCTGAATGTTTTGATTATAAATTAGGTCGTTGAGTTTCTTACTTAATTTGCTTAACTTTTATGTGGTCGGAGCCTTTAATTACTCGCTAAAAGATACGGGTTTTAAAAATCATTGAAGACCGAAAGGTATCTTAACATTTACGTCATTTGGTCTCGGGTAGATAAGAAAATACTAAGAGAGCAATCTTAGATTCATAAGTTAAAAAAGATAGACAGCAACACCATGAACAACACCATAAACAACACGTGAAACAGATTCATAGATACACTCAACGAATTTAATCGTTGATGAAACTCACAATTATAAGTTTCTGGACTCCAATTTTATGTTTCGTCAACTTAATATACCTCACAATTATCAACAAACGCATAAACTTTCAAAAGTAAAAACATAAAACAATTAAAAAACGGAACTATTATTAAATCAAAAGACAACTGTTTGTCCTACACTATTAATTAAGTCACAATAATATGTAGTTATAAAAACTATTGGATATAAATAATCTATTTGATAAATAGATGCATTGATCCCAATTTGGTCGAAAATAGATGGTCGCTATATAGTCCAGAAATACATCAACGATACGGTCTATGGGTTTATGTCTACTTCGTGCAATATAAACACAAGAAACACAAAAATGTAAAAGAAGAAACTAAGATGATTAATTTCGATGGGGGTTTCGCTTCGTAATATCAACAACAGACAACACCATGAACAAAACGTGAAAGGTATGCATAGATACACAGAATAAATTAAATTAAAGATTAAACTCAGACACAATTACATGTAACAGAAATCTAAATTATCAACATTCGTTAGGCAATAAAATTCGTGCGTTACTATTGAATTGCATACTGAAGGGGAGTTGTGATATTGAAAAGTAAAATCACAAAAATACTGAACTCCGAGGAAAATTCAAAACAGCAATTCTTTAATCTAATGGCAAATTCAAAAGCTCAAACGCATCAAACGAATGGATAGTAACTGTCATATTTCTGACCTGGTACAGGCATTTTATCATGTAGAAAACGGCGGATTGAACCTAGTGATATAGCTAGCGAAACCTCTTACTTGTATGACAAACATTTAAAACATTCAAACATGTAGGTTTCTTTTTAGTGCAATAGTTTAAAACTGTCTGACTTCTCAACCTTTACACAAGTTTTACTTATGCTAAATTTTTATATAGATTTGAAGAATAAATTTACGTTTGTTTGATAAGAACTTATTCAAGATAATAAGAATGTGTCCCAAGTATACGGATGCTCCACTCGCACTATCATTTTCTGTGTTCAGTGGACCGTGCAATTGGGATGAAAACTCTAATTTGACATTAGAATTAGAGAGATCATATCATAGGGAACATGAGTACTAAGTTTGAAGTTGATTGGACGTCAACTTCATCATAAACTACCGTGACCAAAAACTTTAACCTGAAGTTGGACAAACGAACGGACGGACGAACGGACCCACAGACCAAAAACATAATGACTCTCTACTATCGTAGCTATAGGTGGGCATAATAACTAGATAGAGAACCCCTTTTTAACTTTTTACTTAAAGTAGCTTTTAACATTCTGTATCTGCAAACATACTTTAATTCAAGTAAACACTTTTTGGAACTATCAAATTGCTGGCTTATTTGTAATTTGCAACACGTTTTTCAATAAACAAATCTGCAATCTGAAAATACAAATGTGCTACTCATACTTTTGGCGTCTTGTCCTTTATTCAAATGAGGCAGAATTGGTATAGGAGTAATAAAGTGAACTTGAAGAAGATAGCATATTCGTAAACCTATGCTACGCTTTATTTATATATAATAGTCTCTAATTGCAAGGTTGCTGACCCTGTTGAACTCGTATATCACATTTAACTGAAAACCAACACATAAACATTTAATTCTGTCACATATCTGAACATACTATCACATTTGGAAATTGACAATTGACGACTTGCTTGAAACTAAAATTGACGACAAATATTTATTTTTAGGGTTCCTGTAGTGAACTTTACAATTATATGTGGCACCATCAAGCAGGGGTTGCAAACTAACTATTACTATTCAAACAGTCGAATCAATAAGCCAAGGCTTGATAAAGTAATTCTGCTGAAAAGGAAGCTTTAATACCAATGTTTCTTAAGGTGGCTCGGGCCTTTTCGAAGTTTCTATCATAAGTGCCGTATTTTTTGTTATTTTATTCTTTACAAAACGTGAGTCAAATTGGTAGAAAAAACATTGGGGGTCACAGACCATTTAAACTCAAAATTTTACTTTTAAACAGGCATGTAATGGGACCATTTTACTATGAAATGATAGGGAAAATAGAGGTGTTGACATATTTTATCGGAATATCAGTAAAACGTTCTCTGACACTTGGTCCAAAACTGTAATATAAATAGCTGAAATATAGATACAAAGAATGAACAAATAAAAACATAGGTCACCGATACGGGAAAAAAATGTTTTGCCTTAAAACCCACATTTTGGCGGAAAAATGGTGAAATAATCGGTGAAATGTCCTTTTGAGTCTTTCACAGATACGCATAATAACAATAATACTTTTTAGTGACATAACTACAATGATATAACGTTTTTAGTCAATCAAAATATTTAAAAAAAAAATATATTGAATTTACGACACATACGTTTCGTGTGCATTGTAATTCATGCGTGAAATAATGAGCAGTCGAATAGTCCCAATCCACCTTAATAGCAAAAACTAATATCACAAAAATACTGAACTCCGAGGAAAGTTCAAAACGGAAAGTCCCTAATCAAATTGCAAAATCAAAAGATAAAACACATCAAACGAATGGACAAAAACTGTCACATTCCTGACTTGGTACAGGCATTTGATGCAGTCATGTCTATGTAAAGTTAATGGTTGTCGTTATGTTACGATTAGCCTCTTTGGTAACCGAAGGCATAGACTCTCTTTCATACATAAAACCTTCCTATCAAACCCGTGACCACTGTTTTTTTTTCTTTCTCGTCGTGTTGTATGTGTAAGTACAAAACTAATGAGTCTTATACGACGATATCCAATAAGAGGCGGGTGAGGAATTTATGCGAAATAATGACAAAAAGGCATGAAATTCCTAAGAACATGTTCCTTTTAGTTTTGATAAATAATCTTTAAAATAGTCAATATTGATAACAAATTCCGAAAGATTTTGTAAAATACATCTTCAGTATACGCTTGCTTCTTCTGAAAAAAGACTTTTCACTGACGCTCGAATAAAAACACCAAATAAAGTAGGAAGAGCATTGAGGGCCAAAATTTCGAATACTTTTGCCATATATACAAATTTATTCCTGGGGTAGAAACTCCTCAATATTTCGAAAATATATGTTTTGTAAAGGGGGCCCTGTAAGTAGTTACTGTTTAATTATGACCATTTCAATCATTACGATAACTCATGTCAACACAACAGAGCTGACTACTGGGCTGGTTAAACCCTCGGGGAGGAAACATCCACCAGTAGTGGCACCAACCCATTCGTTGTAAATACGTTCATCGTATGTAAACGAGGTTTCATTTAGTATGACGTATTTTTTCAATGTATTCTAATTAATTTTCTGGCATGAAAATTACTTAAATATCTGGTAGATTAACAAAATCATTATAACTCATTTATGATATCTCCTGATAAGAACACATAGACAAATTATATCTATATATCAATAATGACAATGTTATTTCTCGTATATCAGGGGGAATGATTGAATCATGAAATCATGTGACAGTTATTGCATTCCATGTAACAATAAAGTTTGAAATACAAGTTTAGTGCACCTTTTATCCAGGTGTCTGTTAGATCCCATCCCCGATCTTGCAATAGAATCATCGTCATTTGAATAATATTTATGCACCGTTTATTCAGGTGTCTGTTAGATCCCATCCCCGACCTTGCAGTAGAATCATCGTCACTTAAACGGTATTTTGCACAGTTTATCTAGGTGTTTGTTTTTTTTCTCATTTGTATTTCCGACCTTGCAGTAGAATCATCGTCACGTGAATGGTCTTTATGTACCCGTTATCCAGGTGTTTGTTTTTTTCTCATTTATATCCCCGACCTTGCAGTAGAATCATCGTTACTTGAATTATATGTATGCACCGTTTATCCAAGTGTCTGTTAGATCCCATCCCCAACCTTGCAGTATAATCACCGTCACTTGAATGAAATGCATGCACCGTTTATTCAGGTGTCTAGTTGTCCTCATTTGTATCCCCGACCTTGCAGTATAATCACCGTCACTTGAATGAAATTCATACATCGTTTATTCAGGTGTCTGTTTGTCCTCATTTGTATCCCCGACCTTGCAGTATAATCACCGTCACTTGAATGAAATTCCTGCACCGTTTATTCAGGTGTCTGTTTGTCCTCATTTATATCCCCCACTTTGCAGTAGACTCACCGTCACTTGAATGGTCTTTATAATATGTTATGCAGATGATGTAAGGATGTTCTTACGCGAAATAAAAAAAAACCCAAGAATTTATAATTGTTACTATAAGTCGGAAATGCATCAATTAAGGAACAAAATAAGCCAAAAATATTGACAGGTTTCAGAGCTTCTATTCGAGATATTTGATTTAAAGAAAAATACTGACTCAGATTTATAACTTATATTTGCATTGGTATATATTGGGTGTCAAATTGAAGATTTGAAATCTAGAATCTGCTAAAATTTTGGAAAATGAACTTTTATGAGCTATTGAAGTTATATGGAAAGAAAAATTGAATTGAAGGGGGAAAAAACAGGAATTCGAACATCTGACACAAATTCCAAAACCTTACCCAAGTACAGTCCTCAGGAGACTGACCAAATTTTCCTTGAAAACAATAATGATGTTAACCCTACATCAGATTACAAACGATTTCTCATAGACCTAATCAAGCACGCTTTGATTTTTATACTATTTAGAGATTTCGTAAAATGTTTCTTACGTCAACAATATGCAAGCGTCATAAAAACCTCGTTCCATTAGAATTCTGATATAGACACCAAATATAGAAAAAAAATGTTCCATTTTATTCTGTAAAAATTGCTACACCGATAAATATCATACAAAGGGACGATTTGCTATTCTCTGTATCAAATTGCTCTAAATTCATTTTGAACTTAACTGGTTTCTTAATTTTTATGACACCAAAATTTCACAATAGAACTTTCTTTGTTATTACGACATATACTACTAAGAATCACTCCATTTGATATGGTTTACTTCGTATAAATGAAACAACTGAATAAGTTACTGTGAATATTTAAATCAAGATAAGAATGAATATTATAATCAGTACAAGACAAAAATCGAAGATAACAAATCTTCAGTTGAAACTGGAAAGAAAACACTGTTGTCAAAAGATAAAGACGCAGAAAAAACTCAAATAGAACATCAAAACAAACAAACAAAAAACTAGAAACTGAAGAAAAAAACAAACACAATTCAAGACGTCACTATTGGAAAAATACCCAAAACCACGTGAATGAAACTGTGGAGGTGAGTTAATCGTAACCTTTAGCCTTCGCAGATAGGCACTTATTGACATTGACATGTTCCTGCCATTCAAATGATCCACTAGGACTATCCATTCACCCATGGATGATGATTTTTTTCTTTGGCCTGATTGAAATATTACACAATATAGATTAACCTTTTAGTAACGAGCAGAACAACACATGGTCTTTTAACCTCATAGAATAAAAAAAAAATGTTTCTTGGATTAATTCATCATGGTGCAAAAAAAATTATACGATAGATATAGGAAGATGTGGTATGAGTGCCAATAAGACAAATCTCCATACAAGTAACAATTGATAAAGGTAAACCATTATAGGTCAAGGTACGTTATACGGCCTTCAACGCGTTCGTGTAAAGGGAAGCAATCCAAAAAAATTGTGTAATCAAATATATCATGTATATATGTATACAACATATGTACTTGTATTTTATCCGTCTGATGAGTTAAGCCTTTATCAACTGATTTATATAGTTCGTTCTAATGTTGTACTGTACACAGCTGTTGTTAGGGAAGCGTTCGGATCCCGCTTACATAATTAACCAAGTCATATTCTGTATGAATGTTCCTGTGAGGAGCCTGTTATTCAGTGGTTGTCGTCTGTGTATGTGTTATATATTTGTTTTTCGTTTATTTTTGTACATAAATTAGGTCGATAGTTTTCTCGTTTGAATTGTTTTACATTGTCACTTCGGGGTCTTTTATAGCTGACTTTGCGGTATGGGCTTTGCTCATTGTTGAAAGCCGTACGGTTACCTATAGTTGTTAATGTTTATGTCAATTGGTCTCTTGTGGAGAGTTTGCGCATTAACAATCATACCACATCTTCTTTTTTATATTTGACCTATATCACATCTTTTTATATTTCTTGTCGGAAAATAAGGATCGCCTAGTATTTCAGATGTTTCTTATCGCAAAAAGATATTACATTTTATAAATGCAGCAATGTAAATAATGCAGCCCACATATAATTTTTCTGCTATTTACAAACGGCATTTTAATGAATTATTTGAATCCAAAAAATGGTCTCTAATTTTTAAAGAATTCGACATAGTTTAAACACTGATCGCGAAGAAAAACCACAAAACAAAATATTCACATTATTGTTTTCTCAATATGGAAGCTGAGTAACAGGACACTTAATGTTAAGTATAAGTAAGTATAAAAAACAAAAATATTTAAATGTGTACCTCTTATTTGTACAATACGTGACTGAATGCAGGATAACAAGAAATATATTGAATATCATATTCAGTGTACTTCGTAGCAAGAATATTTTTTGGCCAGCATTTTTAATTAAGCAGAAGACTTACACGAGAAAATGTCTATCAGGAAGCTACACATAAATATCATTCAAGCAGTTTCTATACCCAAATCACCATTGACCACGGAGGCAGAGAACAAATATATCGTATCACTGTAGAAAATTAATGTTTTTTAATTTATTATAAGTCTTACTCACATGGTGCAAAATAGGGCTTAAATTTAGTCTTATCACATCCAAATTATACACAACGCAAAAACTTGTGAATTTACTTTTGTTTTTTGTTTTGTACATGCCTTTTATCTTAAGGTTTAATCCTACAGTAATTTGTTACAAAACTTGCATACAAGCTAATTTTACATAATTATTTCCAATATGTAATAAAAATGTATCTACATGTGCTACTTTTATAGATAAATGAGGTCAAATACAAAGAAAAGTCAAGACTGGACAAACAAGTCACATCAAAACCTTGGGTTCATATCAGGAGTTCCGGAAAGGTTAACAGATCCCACAAGTGACATCCGTCGTATTTCTTATGTTAAGTGTAGACTCGAATACAAGTCTCATTCAAAGATTTCACAATCGAAGAGGAGAAGGCGGGATTGTGGTTACGATATTGAAGCGCAAGTGTCGTCATGATCTATGACACCCATTAAAAGAAAATTATGATAGAGAAATTGGGAACGCATAACATTCTAGCTTTATATAATTGACTGATTTATTTGATATAACATTTCAAATAATAATACCTTTTACCATTAACTGATAACACACAAAAACTAATTGATTTCAATTAAAGCAAATGTGCAATGTTTGAATAAATGAAAATAAGTACATCAAGAGAATTGAAAACTTATTGTTGACCTCTAGATATCTTATTTTTTTTTTTGTCGTTCGAATGCTGTTTCCTTGACGTGTACTGCATATGTTCTTTCATTAACAGTAAAAATACCACCTTAATAAACAGTATTTATGTCAACTGTTTAAGTTGGTACCTAACACTACAGCAGGGGCGTATGCAGGAATTTTCGAAAGGGGGGGTGCTAACCCAGGTAACCCAGGGCAAAGGGGGGGGGGGGTGCAAAACATATGTCCCGATACAAATGCATTGATCGGCAAAAATAAAGGGGGGGTGCGCACCCCCGGAACCCCCCCCCTGGATCCGCCACTGCACTACAGGGAGATAACTCTGTAGAGTCAGCTAAACGTTTTAATTACATTGGGTTGTAAAAGAAATATTAAGCTTCTCAATGATCAAAATTGGTGTTTGTCAAATTGCTATATAACCAGTGTAATTTTTCTGACAAAACGGTTGGTTCAAAATTTTTAAAATTTTTATATTTTTGTTTATGTGTCAAAGTAAATACTTTGACAAAATTTTATGAAAATTAAACGAGCCAAATTAATTTTAGTGAAAGTGTTGGGTACCACCTTAATCGGCCGAAAACAGGAATTATTCACAAGAAAAAAATAAATCAAACAAACAAAATTTGACAAAAATGATGCTCCCAACCCATGCATGTAACTAATTCAGCAAACTGAAGATGCAACAGGAGTGATGTTAAAGTCCAACTTTTCCCCCGATTTTAACCTACAAAAAATGTTTCTGATTGAGCTGTATTTACTTTGTGATATGCAATTTTCAAATCGAAGGAAAAGACATAGGTAAATGATTGTGTAAAATATAAATTTGACGCCCTCACGGTATCTGTGATCTATTTCAAAATGTATATATAATGTAGGACAATTGAGAAGTTGTACCTTTCAAATGCCCTAGCTCTTCGACATGCGGTTATGCGACACTGTAAGTGGTTGGAGGGAGGTTAGAAAAAAGACAAGGTTAAAGTTGAACAATATGCCATTTTAGAAAAATTTACCAAAAGTTACAATGCTCACAATATGATGTACACTCCTCCCTGGACAATGTTTTAACAAAAATGATAAAGTTCAACAATTTATCATTTTTAGGATCCTTTTTCTGTAGTTCATGTGTTATGACGTCAATTTGGGAAGTGACATGACTGATAATTTCAAACTAAAACCTGTTTGCTCTTCTCAGTTCCGCATGTGTCGAAATTCAATAATAATCGAGGTCGTAATTTCTTTTTCGCTAGTTTACCTGTTGTGACGTCATTTAAAAAAAGGATAGCATGTTATCATGTGCCAAAATACCGTCTGAAATCATTCTAGTCACATATCACACCGCTGTATCACTATACACATGTATTTACTTCAAGTTTTTTTAAATATAAATCTATAAATAAAAGGATTTTAAATGAATTTAGAAATATCTCAGTAGACAGGAATCGTTTATAGTCCAATCCAATTCGGGTAGAAATAATCAGAGTAATCTTTGCTGTATTGTTTTCGTAAGATAGTCCCCTCTACTGCGGGCCATTTGAAATATGTGACTTCTCCTCCCGTAAGCCATCCTATCCACCATCCAAACGAACCGACTGTTGTTATTGTATGATTACATAATGCTAAAGTAGCAACGATTACCTCCCTTTTCGGATTAGATAAATATTCAACTTTTGTGTTGTTAGGCATATTAGCTCTAGTCCATGGCAGATCTAGAGATGACACAATAAACATAACATTTTGATATTTTGATTTAAAATATTGCACGGCCTTCGTCATATATTGTGGTGTTGCTACATTATAACCATGCGGGTTATTCAACCAGTCTGTTCGGCGTACATGAACACCGACAAGAGTTATATCCCTTCTAGATCCTATATTATGTCGTTTGATTATCTGATTTAGATCATTTTCTGCTTCCTGAGGTATTTGGTCTCTAAATGTAAATTGTTTCCTCAGTTCAGTTGTATAGTTGTCAAAATATATATAAGACTGTAAACAAGGATATAGTCTTATATTTTGAGAACTGTTGAAGTTTAATAGATTTTTGTCATATGCACAGTTCTGTTTTTCTAGTCGGACAGTAAATTTGCTGCATATGGTTATGTTATCCCATATATCAATGTCATGGAGTTTGAATATACGATTTAATTCTGAATGTTTAGAGATGATTAACCGCATACCTTTAGACCTAGCAACAGCAAAGTGTGTTGCAAATTGGAACATCCGGTTTCCTAAGCCCAACATCTCTACCGGACATAAACAATGAGTGAGATTGACAAATGTAGTATTAATATTCGATGTTTGCAACCCTCTAGTAGTGGAAGTATTATAATTGACTTGCTTTATAACAGCTTTGCTTGATAGAGCTGGTATGGTTTTTCCTATCTGGTTTATTGACTGTGTTTTCGTCGAGTTGCTATTAAACATGAAAAACTGATAATTGAGGACCTCAAAAAATCGGAACGTATTAGTATTCGTTTGAAAAACGAAAAAGATCAACACAACGGCACAAGCTACCCATGGGATTACTTTACCTAAAACACAATGAAAAAAATAAATGAATACAATATTATTGTGTATGCTTAGAAAAGAAGTTAACAATAACATATTACAAATATATATGTGCCTTGCATTATCTTACCACATATACATTTCTAGGAATGTGAAAGCACCTACTTGGAACTGTGTTTTTTCATATGGTGGTCGTAAGCGTGGTTTACTTCAATACACGGTTAGTAGTAGTGCTGCATACCTTTGTAAAAACTACACGGTGTTGAGGAAAAATCTTTAAGGTTTCAACAGACGAAGATTTTGATGATGAACGATTGAAACAAATTAATAACATACATTAAAAGCTGACAAGTTGCTATTGCTGGCATTTGTTTTTGTATAAACCAATGTTAGTAAATTCTTCATATTGAAGACTTGATCACATTGATAGGCCTCTAGTCTAAATACTACATGTTAAGATCGTTCGGTGAAATAAATTCGTTTAACAGTGTGCTAGTGACATTATACGCTCTCATCCCTTATGGAAGTCAGTGACCCTATATATATATGTAACCTCATACGATATATATATCCCATTAGGTTACAATATATAGCTAGCACACTTCATTCGAATCCCCATATGGAATTTACTGACCCCATGTATATCGTATTAGGTCACTAGCATACTATGTAATACATGCATTAGTTACATAGTGTCCTAGTGACCGAATACAATATACATGGGGTCAGTAAATTTCATATCGGGTGAGAGCAAAGCTCGAACCCCATATTAGTTACATAGTATGCTAGATACCTGATACGATATACATGGTACAGTTATGAGAGCAAAGCATGAAACCCATATGGAATTTTCTTATCCCATATATATCGCATCAGGTCATTAGCACACTGTGTGACGAATTCATCTTACCAACTATCTTAACATGTGTACTAGTGACCTATAAATATCAAAGTGATCAAGTTTTCAATATAAGGAACCTACTTCCATTGGTCTATACAAAAACAAAGGCCAACCTATAACATGCATAACAACGTTTACTTGTTATATATAATTAGCTTTTTAAAAATGATTTTTATGCATATATTCTAGTTGTTCATTATCATTTTCCCGTATGTTGTCTGGGTGAAACATTTCAGATTTACGTGATGGTGTTTCCCTAAAGGGACGTAACAGCACTACTAACCGTGTATTGAAATACATCATGCCTACTAACCCCATATGAAATACACAAGTCTCCACGTGGTTGTTGATAACCAATGATATTACTAGAAATGTATAGGAGGTAAGATAACTAATAATATCGAACACATAAAAAGATCATATTAGTAAGGGATATTATTCTATATTATCTTTATATTTATTAAAGAAAAAAGCATTCAATAACCAACAACCCTATTGGTAGACTTATCATGTTCTTTATAACGCAGAATGTATGAATCAAAATTGATAAAGACAAGAGGAAATACAATAAGACAATTCCCTCCAGAATTCATTCATTGATCATGTTTGTTCACCTATAGTTGGAAATCTAGTGACAAATATTACCTCCCCTGTAAACACTGAAAATTAATCTTGTAAATGTTTGTCACAATTTTTCAAGAATGGCATCAATTATGGATTCACGGAAAAGATTCTGGTAAATAGTAAAAATAGAAATAAATTGAAATAAAAACAAAGCTTCCATTCAATGCTATCATTTTTCCTCCTTAAGGGCATACGATACAGTTACAGGGAAGGTAATGACGTTGCTAACGTCAAATGTTATTTTCGCGACGTCAAACTCTGACATATCGGGAAAAGATGCATTTTTCGACTGATATTTATCATTCAAACTGATTTTATTTGAAAACGAGTGCATGGACCCCTAGTTTTTAAAACAGCAATTTGTTTCATTTTGCAAGGAGATTATGTGACCCAAATTTTATAAAACTGTAAATAGCGCAATTTTTTTAATTTTGATAAACATGCAGCAAAAAATGACGTTTTTTCCTCTATTCATAAACATTTGATAAATATAGAGTTATTTCGGAATAAAAATTGCATAATTTTTAATGATACTTATAAAATACAGAGATTACCGATTATTTAACAAAAACCATTTTGTGTTTATCTTTTCAAACAAAAAAGTTATGTCTTTCTTCCGAAAAAGAAAATACGGACACAAATCTGAATTTTGAGCAAATATACAAAATTTCGAACTCATTTTACTCAAAAAGTAGCACATGAAGGTATATTTTTTATTACATATTTGATTTAATGAGGTACAAAATAGCCTATATGCAAATTTTCATCAACTTGTAAATACAGGTTCAATACTGTATCGTATGCCCTTAAGCAACAATCGACAAGTACAGCAGGCGGCTATAGAAGATTTATAATAACGTGTTCGCTATCTATCTATATCTATATTTATGATTATATCGGTTAATATTACCGTCGGTAGTCGTCGGAAGTCACCTCGATGCTTAATTAGATGGTGTCCAGAATATTAAAATACGCACAAAATGCTGATACATGTCATCAATACATGCATCTTGAGTTGTTTATTTTATTTATTACATATATCATTGTAATTTTGTTATAATCTGCATCTGTGATATCTTTGGAAACTTTTAAATGACGTCAGTGAAAATAGAAGATTTTATACAAGTATGCAGAACAAGATCTTTTGAGAAATTTCTTATGGCATTGGTGTGCTTAATTTAATTTTAAAATAGCAATTCACATAACATACAATGTAACAGTGATGTATTCAAAGACAATAGATACCCACTATTTGATTGATTGTTTGTTTCAGGCCAAGTATGTCATTAATATTAGGGACAAAAACGAATCACATGTATACACAAACAATAGATGCTCTGTAAAGAAGGTGGACCGTGATGGCGGGCAGTGCATTTTGATGCGCGATTTAATGTCTTGATACACCATTCCTTTAAGTATTGCAGAATATAATGTGAATCATAAGAGCTTGAACATTTGTCAGTCTCTACATAATGCGTCATAGTATTACATATTTTACTGATCAACTCGATTGGTTGGAATTTGATCAAACTGATAGCTCATGTCGAATCTGCTACTCTGTATCATGTTTATATCTCTGTATTTGGCTTACTTTACCCCTTTCGAGGACAAGCTGTTTTATTATATAATATCGCATTATGGTGTTTTTTTCCATTCATTATTACTACGTTCCTGAACTACCTGGCACAAAAATGTACCAACTCGATAATAGCTTATATTCAATACGGTGATAAAATACTAACAGACACACATTCAGATAAATAGTAAAATTACCTTGTAAAATCAATGCTATACTATTTCATTTTTTTTCCCTTCAATGTTCACAATTCAACAAAAAAATATACAAATCAAACAAAAGGGTTACCCTTTTCCCTTATTATTCAATGCATTTTTACTTGTATTTTCCATTAAGAAAAAGTAGTTCGTTCATTTATATTCTACTAAATTGGATACAAATAGCAAACAAAGTAAATTGAAATACAACCATGTATCTAATCGAAAGAGTTCTATCCCCTTACTGGATATTAGTTACTATCGAGTCGAAGCAATTTTTGTCGTGCTACTTTAGACAGTGTTTTGTCCTGATTCATAATATTAATTTACATATATATTGTTTATTTTTGTATAGATAAAAACGTATACTGAGTTTCTGAATAAGAACATATTTCGAAATTTACTACATCATTTATCTTCTCATCTATGCGTTGTGACACTCTAGCTCATTTGTGACACTCTAGGTAATTTGTGAGACTCTAGCTCATTTGTAAGACTCTAGTTCTTTTGTGAAACTCTAGCTCTTTTGTGAGACTGTAGCTCATTTGTGAGACTCTAGCTCATTTGTGAAACTTTAGCTCTTGTTTGAGACTCTAGCTCATTTGTGAGACTCTATCTCATTTCAATCAAGTGTATGTTAATCTTCTGATGGTTTGTTTGGATTGTAGGGAAGAAAATCATAAAATCCATATAAAGACTCACACTTTCTTCTGCTCTCCGTCCTCCAAAAATACAGTTTCTGTGTCATCCTACAACCATATAAATAACGTCAATGTATATGTGTCATCCTACAACCATATACAAAACGTCAATGTATATGAACAATGTCAAAATATGTTTAATCATTATTCATTTTTTTAAAACAAAAAAGTTATGGCTTTCTTTCGAAAGGAAAAATACGGCCACCAATCCTAATTTTGAGCAAAAGTACAAAATTTCGACCTCATTTAACTCAAAAAATGGTACATGGAGGTATATTTTTTATAACATATTTGATATAATCAGGTAAAAAATAGCCTATATGAAAATGTTCATCAAACTGTAAAACAGGATCAAAACTATATCGTATGCCCTTAATTATAGTATCACAAACCAGGTTAATTATGGTATCACAAACCAGGTTAATTATGGTATCATAAACCAGGTTAATAATGGTATCATAAATCAGGTTAATTATAGTATCATATACCTGGTTAGTTATAGTATCATAAACTCGATAAATTATAGTATCACAAACCAGGTTAATCATAAACCAGGTTAATTATAGTATCATAAACCATGTTAATTATAGTATCACAAACCAGGTTAATTATAATATCATAAACAAAATTAATTATAGTATCATAAAACCCGGTTAATTATTGTATCATAAGCCGGAATAATCATAGTATCATAAACCCGGTTAATTATAGTATCTTATGGTATCATAAACCATGTTAATTATAGTATTATAAACCAGATTAATTATAGTATCATAAACCAGGTTAATTATAGTATCATAAACCAGGTTAATTGTAGTTTCATAGATCAGGTGAATCATAGCATCATCAACCAGATTAATTAAAATATCACAAACCAGGTTAATTATAGTATCATAAACCCGGTTAATTAAAATTTTATAAATCAGGGTAATCATAGTATCCTATACCAGATAATTCAAGTATCATAAGTCAGATTAATTTTAGTATCATCAACCAGAGTTACTAAAGTATCATAAACCAGGTTAATACTAGTATCATAAACAAGGTTTATTATAAAATCAGAAACCAGGTTAATTATAGAATCAGAAACCAGGTTAATTATAGTATCATAAACCAGGTTTATTTCTAGTATGAAAAACTGGTCAATTCTAGTATGAAAAACAGGTTAATTATAGAATCATAAAACAGGTTAATTACAGTATCATAAACCAGGTTATTCTAGGTATCATAAACCAGGTTAATTCTAGTATCATAAACCAGATTAATTCTAGTTTAATAAACCAGGTTAATTCTAGTATCATCAACCAGATTAATTATAGTATCATAAACCAGGTTAATTATAGTATCATAAGCCAGGTTAACTATAGTATCATAACCAGGCTAATTATAGTATCATAAACCCGGTTAATTGTAGTTTCATAGATCAGGTGAATCATAGTATCATAAACCAGATTAATTAAAATGTCATAAACCAGAATAATTATAGTATCATAAACCCGGTTAATTAAAATTTTATAGATCAGGTTAATCATAGTATCCTATACAAGATAATTCAAGTATCATAAGCCAGATTAATTTTAGTATCATCAACCAGATTAATTAAAGTATCATAAACCAGGTTAATACTAGTATCATAAACAAGGTTTATTATAAAATAAGAAACCAGGTAAATTATAGAATCAGAAACCAGGTTAATTATAGTGTCATAAACAAAGTTAATTCTAGTATAAAAAAAAACAGGCTAATTATAGTATCATAAAACAGGTTAATTACAGTATCATAAACCAGGTTATTCTAAGTATCATAAACCAGGTTAATTCTAGTATCATAAACCAGGTTAATTCTAGTATCATAAACCAGGTTAATTCTAGTATCATCAACCAGATTAATTCTAGTATAAAAAAACAGGTTAATTGCAGTATCATAAACAGGTTATTCTAAGTATCATAAACCAGGTTAATTCTAGTATCATAAACCAGGTTAATTCTAGTTTAATAAACCAGGTTAATTCTAGTACCATAAACCAGGTTAATTATAGTATCATAAACCCGGTCAATTCTAGTATAAAAAACAGGTAAATTATAGTATCATAAAACAGGTTAATTACAGTATCATAAACCAGGTTATTCTAAGTATCATAAACCAGGTTAATTCTAGTATCATAAACCAGGTTAATTCTAGTATCATAAACCAGGTTAATTCTAGTATCATCAACCAGGTTAATTATAGTTAAATAAACCAGGTTAATTCTAGTGTCACGTAACAGGCTACTTCTAGCATGACATACCATGTTAATGTTGGTATTATATACCAGGTAAATTATAGTTATATATATCTTATTAATACAAGTATCATACGCCATGTTTATCCTAGTATCATATCACAATGGTAAGGAGATGTTTTATCTTTGCCAATGAGAAAACTATCCACCTAACTTCCAATAAAAAAGAGATAAGCAATTATAGGCAACCGTACTGCCTTTATCGATGATAAAAAAAAAAACCCCAAAAAAACACCATACCGTAAAATCGACTACAAAAGGCTACGACATGAAATTTATTTGAGGAAACTAATGGCTTAATTTATACCAAAACAATTTACGAAGAAACAATATGTTCATTGGCACTGATTTTCAAAATCTACCGAAACATTACTGATATAACCTATGATAGTAGTTTCATAAACATCTGCCAATAATTGTACACATGAGATCGCTAACGATACAGAATAGTTCATGGGCACTGATTTTCGAACTCGTCCGAGACATTGCTGATATAACTTTTACAAAAATATGGCATAAGTTGAATAGGTGAGAGCGATATCAAGACCGGACAGACGGACGGACAGTCGCCAGATATTTCTATGTCCCCTGCTACGCTTTGCGAGTGGAGGGATCAAAACAATAGACACAAAGCAACGACATTAGAGTTCACAAATCTAGCAAAAGCTAATTCAAAGAAATGTACAGCTAGTAAATGAATTAAGTTCTCCACGAATAAAGTATCAATCATTTCCCATTCCACGGATTTAGTGTAAAAACGTCATAAAAAGTCAAAGAATTGATAACCCTGTACAATGCCAACATCTGCCAATAATTGTTCACATGAGATCGCTAACGATACAGAATAGTTCATGGGCACTGATTTTCGAACTCGTCCGAGACATTGCTGATATAACTTTTACAAAAATATGGCACAAGTTGAATAGGTGAGAGCGATAACAAGACCAGACAGACGGACGGACAGTCGCCAGATATTTCTATGTCCCCTGCTACGCTTTGCGAGTGGAGGGACCAAAACAATAGACACAAAGCAACGACATTAGAGTTCACAAATCTAGCAAAAGCTAATTCAAAGAAATGTACAGCTAATAAATGAATTAAGTTCTCCACGAATAAAGTATCAATCATTTCCCATCCCACGGATTAAGTGTAAAAACGTCATAAAAAGTCAAAGAATTGATGACCCTGTACAATGCCAACATCTGCCAATAATTGTTCACATGAGATCGCTAACGATACAGAATAGTTCATGGGCACTGATTTTCGAACTCGTCCGCCCGAGACATTGATGATATAACTTTTACAAAAATATGGCACAAGTTGAATAGGTGAGAGCGATAACAAGACCAGACAGACGGACGGACAGTCGCCAGATATTTCTATGTCCCCTGCTACGCTTTGCGAGTGGAGGGACCAAAACAATAGACACAAAGCAACGACATTAGAGTTCACAAATCTAGCAAAAGCTAATTCAAAGAAATTTACAGCTAATAAATGAATTAAGTTCTCCACGAATAAAGTATCAATCATTTCCCATCCCACGGATTTAGTGTAAAAACGTCATAAAAAGTCAAAGAATTGATGACCCTGTACAATGCCAACATATAAGTTAACAGTATCGACAGGATGTAGTTCTCATTACTATACATATAGCGATAAATATCTATTTATGTTTTTTTTAACAAATCAATGTTTATACCTATAAAAACTATATTTAAAGATTTTACTCCTGTGTTATTTTAAGAATGAGTTAATTCAAAAGATTCAGTAGTTTACATGGATCGTATCTAATTTTAGTGACTCATAAACAACATCGCAGTAACAATAAGGATGTGCTACAGGCAACTTCCAAACTAAATATTTGTATCTATGAACAAAAATATGTTAAAGGATTCATTCATTTGTGATGACGAAACCCCTGACTTAATAATTTATATCACTTTATTTCTGGTATCATATGCCATGTTAATTCTAGTTTTATATACCAGGGTAATATTTGTATCAATGCCATGTAAATTCTAGTATGAAATATTCCGTATCCTATTTGTCATCTCTAATAAGAAACAACAACAATGACTATCACACAAGTAGAAATATACATTTTCAAAAGGAAACGCCACTATAAAAAGATTTTTTCAAAAGGTAGGACAATCGGGAAGACATCTAAAAAACAACATGTATTTCATGGCAGATTTTGACATTAAAATAACAAATATCAACTTATGGCAATATAAAAACACCTTAATTACATTGTTATCACACGTTCCCATTCCTAAGTTAATTCTTTTCTACGTGAAAATTTATACTAAGGCGAAATGAGATTAATTTTATATAATGATTTTTACAGCTAAGGCGAAATGAGAAATAACCCGTATTTAAACAGCAGGTTATACTAGTATCATTTGCCATGTTACTTTTAATATCGTATATCAAAATAATTCCTGTATCATACACCAGGTATATTTAAGTATCATATACCAGATTAATTTTTATATCTTTACTTTATTTGGCCTTTTAAACCTTGTTTTATTCGAGCGTCACTTATGAGTCTTTTGTAGACGAAACGCGCGTCTGGCGCAAATATTAAAGTTCAATCCTGATATGTATGATGAGTTTATTTACCAGATTAATTTCGGTATCATTTTTAGGTTAATTTTAGTATCATATACCAGGTTAATCTAGTATCAAATACCAGGTTTTACCCAACATTTTTTCAGACAATTTACCTGTACAAAGTCAGGAAAATGACAGTTGTTTTTACTCGTTCCAGTCGGTGATTTAGTCTAATGTTGGATTTTTTTCAGGTTTCGAAGAGTTCTTTTTTTTATTTACCGTAGACATCGGTTATATTGTTAATACCTTTTCTTACATGTATATGCCAGGTTAATGAAAATATCCGTCACTGTACCGGGTTTATTTTAGTATAAGTTAGTAGTTGAATTTTAATACCAAATATCATATTTAAAAAACAAACAGTGTGTATAATAAGTTAGTTTGGTTAGTGAAACAGTCAAATAGAGCTTTCCTACATTTTGACGAAAGGTACGAACGAACTTACATGGAGTGTGTATTACATTCCCATGATTACACCGAGAGTCTATGTTTTATCTGGTCAAACGGCATTCTTTTCTGAATTGAATGTGTCTTTAAAAAAGTAAAGAAATATGAAGCTTCAAATTTAAAAAAAGTTGAACATGTTTTAGATACTTGAAATGCCAATTTTTACTCTAAAAGATGTGAACATTTAATAAAAAATCCTTCATATTATCACAATCTCCATAAATGTAACTATATTGAATTATTGACTTCCCAGACACTAACGCGCCGATATTTCCCCGTATGCAGTGACATTAACTACGAGACCTCTCGTGATAACTTCGACCACCGCAAAGCGCAAGTGCAAAGGGAAAATTGGTGTTGGTGGTAAATAAAGATAACAGATTTTTAATGGAAATTTTTTTTCAACTTTTTCAACAAATTATTTAACAACTGTCAATGAATAGTTTAATTCAAAAATGGGAACATATGGAAAATAAAATAAATAAAAATTGTCATAGCTTTTCCAATTCACTTATCTGTAACACTTTCCACGTGCTCTGTTTTTATTGTTCATAAATGTCACTATCCGGTCAACAAACGCGACATTTGATTAGCTTGCGATCAACAACCACTAAATGAAATGTAATATTTCGATAATATGTTATACATGCGTTATAAATATTTGAAAAAAAAACGTGCATGCAAGACTTTGTATATATAAATGCAATGGTTCAATAATTTTGCTAACATTAAAATTTCAAGAAGCTCGTTTCATATGACTTTTAAGTAAATTGCTAATAAATTACGCATTGAATATATGACAATTAAGAAAACAATCCTAAAGTACGTTAACTTCCAGTACGTTGCTTAAGTTAACTACGGTAACAAACATTGGCGCATCGAGTTAATAAGCTTTTGATTTTCAAATATTTTGACCTCGGGCATCACTGAAGAGACATTAATTGTCGAAATACGCATCTGGTGCAGAAAAAAATGGTACCATTTATCTAATAAGGTTAACCACGGTATCACACATTTGCGCAGGAATTGTTTCACCAGCATTTCTTTTTTTAAATGTTTATATTATTGACATTTAATTGATACTCTTGACGTGTGATACTGTAAATATAACTACACAATTCACAATTAATTTGAATTTATTAATGCGTAACCCCTCAACAAATTGTCATTAAAGTGTATCATTATGTATTGCAATGAGTGGCTGAACATATAAGAATAAGGATGATGTTACATATAGTGATACACTTCACTCCGATGTATTTGCAAAACAGATACACATCGAATGCACCCCATTCTTAGATCCAGGATTTGTGACAGGAGGGACTTAATTCCATAAAACTGAAAAAAAAATCATTTGGAACACTTTTTAAAAGCTGAATGTATCTAACAATCGCATGAACTGTTATGTACTATTTATATCATGGAATTGACGACCAATCAGTAATAATTTTAAGATTAAACGTAAGTAAACGCTAAACGATCGATTACACAGGTAGACTTAAAGACCTTATTCGGGTGTTTACTCTCACAAAGCGGCAAGGTGTAATACCAAGGGGAGGAGGGAATCTCTACAAAAATTATTAAACGAGTCCCATAATATATGTTTGTGGTATTTTTTTTAAATTTTGTTTTAGTCTCATTGGCGTTTCAAAATTTAGAAATTTAGGAAGTTCTTTTTTTAAGTGGAAATATAAGAAAATATTTTGCTTTAATGACGTCATTTGGCAAAATTCAAATTTTTTGACAAAATTTACATAAAACGACAATTTTAAGAACAGAACTTCCAACTAATGATGTCAACCTCTCATTTAAAGTTTAAGACAATGTTTGCCATCAATTCTTTTTTAAAAATCGTACAGTTTCTTTGTTTATTTGTAAAGCAAAGTTCGGCTTCACAAGAAATCGTTAAAATGTAAACATTATCAATTGATTTACCATTGACAGTACGTATAAAATGAAATTAAAAAACCGTTAACATCTTAAAACTAATCCGAAAGGTTCCAAATTTACAGTGTGTTATTTTCATATCTAAAACCATTGATTTGAGACGAAAACATTTTTTTCTTTTTTTCCATTTTTTAGATTTCAAAAAAGACTTTTTTTACCCAAAATTAAAAAAATAAATAAAAATGTCAACCCATTAGTTACAACATGAACATAACTTGATTAGCATATTGAATATTTTTAAACAAATTGGAAAATTGTGCGTCGATTTTGTGTCCAACTTTCCGCAAAAATAATTTGCACCCTATGGTCGTTTACACGGAATTTAGTTACTTTCCAAGAGGTTTTGATTTTCATTATCATATGTGCATACATTGCAATGAAGCAATGAAAGCCTTTGAAAATAGTGTATCTCATTTTGTTTTAGTTTTAATACTTTTTGATCAATTTTATTCTAAAGTCGTGTATCGTTTCTTTTGTTGACTATAGTTATCTCCTAATCCCAAAATTCGGATGTCACATGGAAATTCAATTCGACATCTGTCGTTGCATGTAGTGTAATTATCATTGATAGGCAATCATTTCAGCGAAACACCAATGATAACCTTGTTTTAGACTACAGAAATATGTTATATTTTATGAAAAATTTAGAAATCGAAATAAAGGATCCCCGAAACGAGTCTTACGTATGAATCGTCAAATTGTAAGAAAATTGCAATTAAATTAATTAATTAATTAAAGGACTATTGAATGCACACTTTTTATATCACTTTTAATGCACATTCTTTAAAAGAAATTTATGTATTTGTGTACTTTTACATATACGATAACACGAGACCCAACAAATCTTGAAAATGAACATGCGTGAATTGTGATTCTTTTTGTCTCAACTGTATAGTTAAGCTTTAACGATGCTACTGCGTCCTCATTACGCTTCTACAACGATCTCGCTACGACTATACCACGTTTTCACCGCGCTTATTCTGCGACCTCACTACGCTGATCAAGATCTTGTTACGCTCGTCACGTTTTCACTACGACCATACCACGAGTTATCAAATAGCAACACGGTCATACCACGACTCTACTGCGATTAAAGCAGGTTCTTAACACGATTATACTACGTTCATACTTCGATCTTGCTACGTTCTCAGTAATAATTTCAACATCGTGCTCAATTCCTTCTATTTCCGATTCATACGTAGATTTCTCGGAAACAATACAGTCATGCCAACAAATGAAGAGGCAGGGGGAGTTCTGATAGTAACGAATCCTGATCAAGCAGAGATGACAACTTAAATTACAACCTATTGCTGGTCCGTAAAGCTCAAATTACGATATTGTAGTGAACGATAGTAGAGATGACATAGATGTGTCAATAGATATAGAAAAATGTGCTATGAGTGCCATTGAGACAACTCTCCATCCAAGTAACAATTTATGAAATAAACCATTATAGGCCAAGGTACGGCCTTCAACACGGAGCCTTTGCTTACAGCGAACATCAAGCTATGAAGGGCCCTAAAATTTACTAGTGTAAAACCATTCAAACGGGAAAACCAACGGTCTTATCTATATGAAAACGAGAAGCATGGTTGAGCCGTTAGAGAAAATAAACAAGAAGTCCTAATTACATACAGACAAACAATAACTGGAGAGATAATTATATTTTATGTTAAAATGACAATGAGAATGATGGTCGTAGTATGATCGTAGTCAAGTCGTAATAAGAGCGTGTTGAGGACGGCAAGGGCATGCTAGGATTGTACTGTGGTCGTGAACAGCGTGGTTTAGTCGTAGTGGAAGCGTAGTGGGGTCACGGTGAGAACGTGATGGTCGTAGTGAGGTCGTAATAACCTCGTTGTGAGATAGTAGCGCAGCCTCTTCGAATAGAATCACGCTTTCGGTACGCTCTCGCTACGATGGCACAGCGACCTTTGCGATCTTACTGCACTCTCACTAGGCTTCTACTACGACCTGATTTCGCCACGACCGCACCACGATTGTTTCGAACATGTTCAAAGTTGGCCACGCTCATCACGATCTTGAAGACCTCACTACGACTGTGATACGACCTTTCTGCGATCTACACAATCGTACTACGATCATCAAAATGTTCATTTTTTTCACAGATCGTAGTGCGATCTTGGCCTAGTGGTACTGCGGTATTAATCATCTAAAAATTGGAAAACTACTCTATAAAATTAAAAATTGATGTGTGGTCAACTTGAATGTCTGTCGAATAAATCATATAGATATCCATGTATTTTGCTGGGAGTAATTGTTTTCGTACTTCCGGTTTGCAAAAAATTAGCCATTAGACAATATTATTTTTAGCAGAGTATGCGATATCTGTACATATTGCATGTTACTGTGTTTAGCATGAGTAATTGACACATACAATTGTAATTGGTTTTCCTTTTATGCCTTTTTATTTTTGAAAACACTTGTTTATAGCTTACTACGTAAGAATCGATAATCCACTATCATCTGCTAGATACAAAAGAAGAGACATTGTAAAAAAATGTCTATGATCATTTAAAGTACAACAGGTTATATTGCTAAGAAATTTACACCTACAAAGTTAACAAACAATCTTCTTAGTTTTTAATTTCTTAAAATATTGCCATCAAGTTCCAGAAAAGATATAAAAAGAAAAGTAAAAAAGAATCGATAAACGCTCGACATTGAAAGTTAATCGAGTGTGAAATTTTCAAATTGAAAAAAACAATGCCTGCTATGGTATTTACGACACAGCTTTCGAAAAATTAAAAAGCTTAATGAACAACAGTTAACAAAACAGGAGCAGCACAAAACCATTTCAGACAAAACTACAGGTAAACTCAGGTAATCTGGAAAGGTAAACAATTCTTGCCTCACTTGGCAAATTTATCATTTCTAATTTCTGAAGTTTCATTTCTGAAACAATTTAATCGTTTTTTATAATATGTATTTCCGGTCAGATCGGTTCTTTTTATGTTGTTAGTGTACACGCACAGGTTTAAATAAGATCGATCTCGATCGATCTTGCTTGTGCAATGTGAACGTGAACTGGTCTTTTCAAGATCGATTCAAATAAAGATCGATTCAATTTCGTTTCCAGTGTTAACGGGTCTAACATCATTAGATACATTAAAAATATAAAGAAAAAAATCAGCGAATCGACATTTTAATCACCAAACATATTAGACCCATTACCTCTGCATTTATTTAATTTTTCAAATTTAAAACGTTCACCTTGTTGGTAGTTTAATTATATATTTGTAATAACTGTGACGAGTGGAAACACGAGATAAAAATGTTGAATCAAAAATTGTTTGTCAAAAAATCATTACGTTATATGTTGCCAATTATAACATAGTATTTCATAAATACGCCAAAGTTTTCTATTCGTTGTGAAGGAAACAAGTATGTTTTGTTTTGACGTCCAAATAGCAAAATAACAGAACGGCATGTAAATTTAAAGGTCATTATTGAATATTGCCACTGAAGACATGCCATTAAGCAAAGGACACCATAATGCCCAAAAATATACCTTAATAAATGATCAGTAAACACTGTTTGAACTTGCTAGACATAAGGACACATTATTTACAACAGTGTAATTATTATTGACTGCAGTTTGTCATTTGAGTAATTTTAAGAAGAATTTTGTTTCTATCCACAACATTTATTGAATAGGATCATAAACTGGAAGAAAAAAACTCCATATCAAAACGAATTCTTGATAAAAAAAAAAAAAAAAAAAAAAAAAACAAGACAAACCAATCGGAGCGACATAAAACGCAATCCACAATTAAAAATACAAAGAAATTAAAATCTCACCTTAAACGTCGTTTTAATCATACATTATTTTACTTAGATTGCACAAATAAGGAATTCGTTGCCAGGTACGATGTAGTCTTAAGAAATCACATGTTATAAAATATCTAACGTGTCTTAATAGATGTGTTAATTAAATTGATACAGCACTCGTTCTATTTGAGCAGTCATAATGCGTTGACCGTATATCTCTATGTCAGGTAGACCTGATATCACTTTTTCCCATGAATATTTAAATAGAAATTGCCGAACTTATAATATCTATTCATACGACCAATTCAACCTGTTCTTGTTTCCAATGTATAAAACGACTCAAACTTATTTCTTTTGCAATTTTAGAAGAAAAAAACATATGTTAATATTTTTGGTTTGCAAATTATATATCATTATGTTTTATGCTTATTGTTAATATTTTAGTTCATTCTCAAACAAACTTGTTCATCTTCGATTGCAGGCTTCAACAGGTAGATGTACATTTCATTGTGCTGTACATTTCTCCATGATACGAGGCCTTTTTTTATACAAAGGGGAAGTTTCCCAATATTTAAATCAAATAATAAAATACACACTAAACAACAATTGAAAATGTACTCTATTAGATTGCAGTATAAAGACAATAAGGATGAGGCTTAGAAACGGGGAAATGCGAGGCAGAACAGACAAATAAGGAAGTCATTGCCAGGTACGATGTAGTCTTATAAAATAACATGTTAAAAAGAGGGACGAAAGATACCAAAGGGACAATCAAACTCATAAATCCAAAACAAACTGACAACGCCATGCTAAAAATGAAAAAGACAAACAAATAACAGCACACATGACACAACATAGAAAACTTAAGAATAAACAACACGAACCCCACCAAAAAACTAGGGGTGATCGCAGGTGCTCCGGAAGGGTTATATGCTATATAAACTATTCAAAGGGTCTTTATAGATGTGTTATTTAAATGCATAAGTATTTTGTCGTAAGCACCATTAATGTATTCCACGTTTTACGTTTGTAAAGTCACGATTTCAAGGGGTTTGTCATTTGAGCAAATTAAATTTAGATTAATTTAAAAATGCGCTTCTGTAAATATAGACAATGCTGTTTTCCATAGGAATTATTTTTACGTCTAAAACTATTCACTTTCAGTATGAACTGTCGTTAAAATAATATATTCTGAAATGAAACAAATTCCGTTGAATTAGCTAATTTTCGAATTATCTAGTTATGTAGTACCGTAAACCTGTTTATGTATTAGCATACAACTAGTTATGTTAGTACCATAAACCTGGTTATGTTAGTACCATACATCTGGTTATGTGAGTACCATAAACCTGGTTATGTTAGTACCATAAACCTGGTTATGTTAGTACCATAAACCTGGTTATGTTGATACCATACACCTGGTTATGGTAGTACCATACACCTGGTTATGTTAGTACCATACACCTGGTTATGTTAGTACCATAAACCTGGTTATGTTGATACCATAAACCTGGTTATGTTAGTATCATACACCTGGTTATGTTAGTACCATAAACCTGGTTATGTTAGTACCATAAACCTGGTTATGTTGATACCATACACCTGGTTATGTTAGTATCATACACCTGGTTATGTTAGTACCATAAACCTGGTTATGTTAGTACCATAAACCTGGTTATGTTGATACCATACACCTGGTTATGTTAGTACCATACACCTGGTTATGTTAGTACCATACACCTGGTTATGTTAGTACCATAAACCTGGTTATGTTGATACCATACACCTGGTTATGTTAGTACCATACACCTGGTTATGTTAGTACCATACACCTGGTTATGTTAGTACCATACACCTGGTTATGTTAGTACCATAAACCTGGTTATGTTGATACCATACACCTGGTTATGTTAGTATCATACACCTGGTTATGTTAGTACCATACACCTGGTTATGTTAGTACCATACACCTGGTTATGTTGATACCATACACCTGGTTCTGTTAGTACCATACACATAGTTATGTTAGTACCATACACCTGGTTATGTTGATACCATACACCTGGTTCTGTTAGTACCATACACATAGTAATGTTAGTACCATACACCTGGTTATGTTGATACCATACACCTGGTTCTGTTAGTACCATACACATAGTTATGTTAGTACCATAAACCTGGTTATGCTAGTACCATACACCTGGTTATGTTAGTACCATACACCTGGTTATGTAAGTACCATACACCTGGTTATGTAAGTACCATACACCTGGTTCTGTTAGTACCATACACCTGGTTATGTAAGTACCATACACCTGGTTCTGTTAGTACCATAAACCTGGATATGTTACTACCATACACATAGTTATGTTAGTACCATACACCTGGTTATGTTAGTACCATACACCTGGTTATGTTAGTACCATACACCTGGTTATGTAAGTACCATACACCTGGTTATGTTAGTACCATACACATGGTTATGTAAGTACCATACACCTGGTTTTGTTAGTACCATACACATGGTTATGTAAGTACCATACACCTGGTTATGTGAGTACCATAAACCTGGTTATGTTAGTATCATACACCTGGTTATGTTAGTATCATAAATCTGGTTATAATAGTATCACATACCATTTAATTTTAAAATTATATAGAATTATAAGTATAATAGCATGATATATATCAGAACAATTTAAGTTTCAATATGTCATGCTAAGTCTAGTATTATAGACCAGGTAAATGATAGTAACATCAAGTTTCATATGCAATGTTTGTTTTAATATCATAAACCGAGTTATGTCAAGTATTATATAAAAATAAGGAGATGTGGTATAAAGTCGACTGTAAAAGACAACGACAAACTTTCAATTGAGAAAACGAACGGCTGAAATTATAACGAAACAATGTACGAAGAACAAAAATGACAGACATGAACCAACGGCACAGATTGAAGAAAAGGATCCTGACTTGTAATTGTTATAATTGTATTGCATTAAAAAAAGTGATACTTAAACATCATATATATATATATAAATGAAAATAGAAAGCAAAATAAATAAAAAAAGATATCAAACAAATAGTGGGTTTTAATCTACTTAATCAATCGTGACCGTCGTTTCTAAATTTTCATGAAAAAAAGTAACAAAATTTAGCACAAAGGTTTTGAACATGTTTGAATAAGTGATACAAATTTGGTTAGGAACAAAATATCCAGGAAAAAATGCTAGAGGCAAATGTCTATAGGTTGGACTGATCATTACAAAATGATATTCATTTTTTAAATGATTTTGGGACAGAAACATAAATAATTTGGAGGGGTTAAATACGTTTTAGAGAGCTCAGCCCATCCTTTAACCTGGGACATTCAAGTTGCAGCACAACATAGGCACAACCTGTAAAACATCAGTTGCAACTAGCTTAACTTAAAAATCAATACGAGGCATAAAAATAATTTAAATCAAAACAAAAGTAAGATAGTTCAAATCCAACGACTACTAATAAATAAATCAAGTTCTCCCAGACTAAGATATTAATCCTTACACATTCATTGGGTTTAGGGTAAATAATAAACAGTCAAAGACACGCATGAACCTGTTAAATGCAAATATATAAGTTAACATTATCGACAGGATGTAGTTCTTATTGCTGTACATATATAGCGATGAATATTAAGTTTTGTTGTTGTTATAAAACCAAAAACAATGTTAATACCAATCAAAACATTTTTTAAGATTTAACGACTGTTACTACCAAGAAACCATATAAAAAAGAAGGTGTGGGATATAGTCGGTTATAAAATAAACCCCATAGATTTCAGTCTCATATACAAGATTAATTCTAATATCTTATACCAAGCTAATTCTAGCATGTTATACTGGTAATTTTAGTATCGTGTACTAGGTTAATTTTATTCAGATACCAGGTGAATCTAGTATCATTTACCATGTTCTACCCAACATTAGTTTTCGGATAAATACCTGTACTAAGTCAAGAAAAATGACAGCTGTTTTTCACTCGTTCCATTGGTTGATTTAGTCTCATGTAAAAAAAAAGAAAACGTAGTACATGTATGATTGCCAATGAGACAACCCTCCACAAGAGACCATATAAAACAGACATTAACAACTATCGGTCACAATACGGCCTTAAACAATGAACAAAACCCATACTGCATAGTCAGCTATAAAAGGCCCCAAAATGACAATGTGAAACAATTCAAACGAGAAAACTGACGGCATGTTTTTTCAAGGTTTCGTAGAACTCCTGTTTTTGAACTTACCTTTGACTTTGGTTATTTTGTAAATAATTGATTAATACCAGGTTAATGTAGGTATCATTCAATGTACCAGGTTAATGTTAGTATTAGATAAATATAAAAAGGTTGATATCATATCATGCACATATCATATTTAAAAAAAAACCGAGGCGTATAAAAAGTTAGTTTGGTAAAAGAAATGGTCAAATAATGACTATTGAATGCACACTTTTTATTTAACGTTTTATGTAAAGAATTTCTCTTGCATATGTAACTGTTTATTTCTTCCTCTGTGATATTTTGTCCTGGGGATAATTTGTCCCAGTAATTTTTTCCACACATGGTATTTCACAGGTAGATTTTTTCCAGAGGAGTGACAAAATATCTCTGTTATGCGGATAGTATGTACCGGTATTTATTTGCCGTACAATATTTCACAGAAACCTGTCAAATAGAGTCCCCTTAACTACTAAGTAAATTACTAGCAATCAATATATACCTGACTATATTTAGAACAAATCTGCATAATTTATCAAAGGGAGGTAATTATGAGCAATTTGTATTTTAAAAATATTAATATAATATATATTCCTGAATCTATTTCATAGTGAAGTTTTCCTTGAATCTTATTTTATATATATTCATTTATATAAAAAGATGACTTACAACATTATTTAATAAGACAGATAACATTTCACAGATAAATACTATCCAGCTGTTAAAATTGCTTTAGCTTCAATATATTGTTATGCTATGATTTATCTGATTTCCATATCAACAACTACATTTTTGTCCCCAGACAAAACTATTTATATAGTTAAAAATATCATCATAATCAAATTCTTTCATTACTATTAATAATAGTAATGCAACTATATTTCTACCTTTAATTTTTAATATATTTTTATACTGAGATCTGAAAACAACTCACTTTAACATGTCAATGCCACTTACCTTATTTAATTATGATATTATTTCAAAATAACGATTTTTGAAATTACTTCTGGTTTTCTTTCTTATGTTTCACGATAATTTTCTTTTTAAAAGAACGATATTTACCTGAATATTTCAGGAAAATTTTCAATGATAATTTGTGAAGTAATTCCCCATTATAATACATTTGTTTTCACAATTTAGCTTTAATTCAAATACACTATTATTATTTCAAATTATTTGTTAAGGATAAGTTTTTCAATAAGTTATGTACCTAGATAGAATTTCATGGCAAAGGAAAAAATATCCCAGGGAAATGTTTTCCTCCAGATAAAAAAACTACTGTGACTTTTTCTCCTTCGGATCAAATTTCAACCGGATATAATCATGATCATTTTGTTTTAAACATACCGATGCATTCGTAAACTTTTCCATATACGAGTGGTGTTTCTCTTGCATAAACTGAATAGTTGTATATATATATATATAAAAAAAGGAAAAATATTCTATCAAATCGAAGAATGACGTATCGTTAACTCTAATGTTTGTCTAAACGATGATACAGCTATTTATCTATATGTCTCAAAGTAAGTTTTTCAAGCAGATGATTTCGGACTATACATATACATACACAAAGAAATCAAAATCTCACCTTCAACGTCTTTGTAATTATACATTATTTAACTAAGAACAGACAAATAAGGAAGTCATTGCCAGGTACGATGTAGTCTTATAAAATAACATCCTTACATGCTAACATGCTATATACATAATATAAACTACCTAAAGGGTCTTTATAGATGTGTTAATTAAATTCATAGGTATTTTGTCGTAAGCATCATTAATGTATTCCGCGTTTTACGTTTTTAAAGCCACGATTTCAAGGGGTTTTACATTTGAGCAAATTTATTTTATATTAGTTGTTTAAAGTTGCACATCTGTAAATATTGACAATGCTGTTTCCCATATGAATTGTTTTACGTCTAAAATTGTGCATTTTACTATTAACTTTTGCAAAAATAATATATCCTGAAACGGAAAGTTCTTATGCTCCTATCTTTGCTAAGTTTAAAACATAGGATGGTGCGGCATAATTTCAACATTTATATTGCCTTGAACTTCTAAGAGTTAAAAAAAACTTGCACTAAAACTATGTGATATCCTTTCCTTTACTAAGAGTCTTACTTATAATTTATTTTTTCTGCTACCCAACAGCATGTGTACTGATAAAATTCAGTAGCTGTGTCTCTCTGATATGCAACATAGAGATCATATCTGGAAACCAGTAGGTAATTTCTATAGAAAACAGAATATCTATAGAAATTAAATATCCCCATAAACAGGCGTGGTTTGTGTATCAGCTGTTTGACAAAGTGCAATCTTACAACTCTACGTTAAATAGACCTCCATGTCATTTATTATAATTTAAGATATCGTTGTTTGGTAGCCATTCTCTTTCATACTGATTGATTGGTTGAACATTGAACCCAGTGACCAATATGTTATTCATATTATGTATGAAAACAAGTGCTGAAAATGTAAGATACTGTTGAGCATAGCGGTATGACCTTTTTAAAAGATTTCACCTACAAAAAATGATACTTTTTACGATCAAAAGAGTGGAAGAGGGGCGGCGGTGGCACTGGATCTCATCTGATTTGAGAACATTGCGAAGTACATTTTTTTCACTACGCACACAAGAGGTAAGTCATTTAGAGGGATTATATGTGTGTTTCAGCTCAACTCCCTCCTGCCCCTTAACAAAAATCTAATGCTGACGTACGTAATTATGAAATTATAAGATATAAGTAGTACGGTGCATAGTTTAGAATATTGCATGATTAATACAATTTATTTGTTTGATGTAATTTTGCAGGTTATAGCGTCATTAATTTCCCGAGAAAAGCACAATATAAACGGGATATATAATAAATATATTGCAGAAAAACAGTCCAACACACGAGTTGTTTATATGTTAATAGATATCAACAGCATACCTGGACGTCTGATATCAACCATGCCCAATTGGCTATACATTTTTTGTACCCCACTGACTGCATTGGTTTTTACTTGGTCTTTCCGTCTTTATATAATCTGTCGATATCTGTATCTTAAGCTAGGCATTGCATACGGTCATTTTTATTTCTTTCTGTTACTGACGTCTTTACACTAAATCCATTGGATGTTTGATGTGTACTGACTGATATTTATGTCTGAGATGCATAATTTTTTTTTAGTTGTAATTGGCCTTGAACTGGTTGTCAGTAAGTGCTAGTACTTTCAGATCTGTTGTTGTGGGGATGTATGAGTACCCTACACGTCCACTGTGTGTGTGTTTTAGATGTATTTCTGCTTTGTATCAATATGACGAGGTAAGCCCTTTTCATTTTTTTTTTATATTTTGTTCTTATATTGTACTGTTTAACCACTGTCCCATGTTAGGGGTTTGGGTAAGGGGGAAAACTAGATTAACCCCGTCACATTCTGTAAGTATCAGTCCAAAGTTAGGTGCCTGTAATTTAGTGGTTTTCGTTTGTTGCTGTATGTCATATTTGTTTTTCGTTCATGCTTTTGTAGTTTTCTCGTTGAATTATTTTACATTTTTTATTTCAGGGCTTTTTATAGTTGACTATGCAGAACGGGTTTTACTCATTGTTGAAGGTCGTACGGTGACCTATAATTGTTAATTGCTGTGTCATTTGGTCTCCTGTGGAGAGTTGTCTCATTGGCAACATTACGACTTATTTTCATATATGTGTAATTGTTTGTTTTGGTTCTTTTTTATCATTGTCTTTTTTTTTCCATTGAATTGCCTGTCTTTTGTCGACATTTTTTTTGAAGTATTTTCTTGAATTCCCTTTTTAATCGGATATCTGATGAAAAAAAGAATTAGTAAATTCAACCTTCGCCCTAAACTGAGACATTAGTGTATCATTGCAACATAAAAAGACACCCACATGTACCAAGTTTTAGATGAGTTTTATTGATGTTCAAGAAATGTCTTGGTATTCCCAAACGGAAGATTATACAGGCAGAAGAAGAGGTATACTTAACAACAACATTATTTTCATTTACCTGTGTATAACATGACGTATTTTTTTCAAAGTTGATGTTTTTCTGATATTGTTTAACATTTTACAGCAATATAATACTTTTACTTTAATTATTAAAAAACTTATTTTTATTAACTTTGTATTTAAATTGTATCATAGATCAAATGTATTCGTTCATTGTGTGTTAATTTGTGTTACTACGTTTATTGATTGAGTTAAGCCATTCCAATTGTTATTTTATTGTGTGTCTTTCTATGTTGTGATATTACACTATTTTGTCAGATAATTAAGGGATAAGGTTTGGTACCATTTAAACGTTGAATCCAGCTGCAATTGTTTGCACATGTCTTAATAATTATCAAAGGTACCAGGATTATAATTTAGTACGCCAGACGCGCGTTTCGTCTACATAAGACTCATCAGTGACGCTCATATCAAAATATTTATAAAGCCAAACAAGTACAGAGTTGAAGAGCATTAAGGACACAAAATTCTAAAAAGTTGTGCCAAATACGGCTAAGGTAATCTATGCCTGGGATAAGAAAATCCTTAGTTTTTCGAAAAATTCAAAGTTTTGTAAACAGGAAATTTATAAAAATGACCACATTATTGATATTCATGTCAACACCGAAATGTTGACTACTAGGCTAGTGATACCCTCGGGGACGAAACGTCCACCAGCAGTGGCATCGACCCAGTGGTGTAAATAGTTATCAAAGGTACCAGGATTATAATTTAGTACGCCAGACGCGCGTTTCGTCTACATAAGACTCATCAGTGACGCTCATATCAAAATATTTATAAAGCCAAACAAGTACAAAGTTGAAGAGCATTGAGAACCTAAAATTCTAAAAAGTTGTGCCAAATACGGCTAAGGTAATCTATGCCTGGGATAAGAAAATCCTTAGTTTTTCGAAAAATTTAAAGTTTTGTAAACAGGAAATTTATAAAAATGACCACATTATTGATATTCATGTCAACACCGAAATGTTGACTAGTGGGCTAGTGATACCCTCGTGGAAGAAACGTCCACCAGCAGTGGCATCGACCCAGTGGTGTAAATAGTTATCAAAGGTACCAGGATTATAATTAAGTACGCCAGACGCGCGTTTCGTCTACATAAGACTCATCAGTGACGCTCATATCAAAATATTTATAAAGCCAAACAAGTACAAAGTTGAAGAGCACTGAGGACCTAAAATTCTTAAGTCAGGAATCTGATATTCAGTAGGTGTCGTTTGTTTATGTGGTTCATACGTGTTTCTCGTTTCTCGTTTTTCACATAGATTAGACCGTTGGTTTTCCCGTTTGAATGGTTTCACACTTAGTCTAGTATTTTGGTTTTGAGGCCCTTTTTAGCTTGCTGTTCGGTGTGAGCCAAGGATCCGTGTTGGAGACCGTACCTTGACCTATAATGGTTTACTTTTATAATAGTGACTTGGATGGAGAGTTGTCTCATGGGCACTCATGCCAAATCTTCCTGTAATTATAAAATATTATTTGAAATGGCTTAACTCGATCAAAAAGACATTTGCACATCGTATAAGCATATCTGCACATGATATATGGATTTTTGCACATGATATAAGGATTTTTGCACATCATATAAGGATTTTCGCACATCATATAGTGTCAACTGGGCACCATTTGCACATCATATAATGACAAATGCATATCAATAACGATAATGAACATAATAAGACAGTTTTGGCAATTCACAAATTATAGTATGGCTTTATGTTAGATTCATGGGAGGATATATACCAAGTTTGCATTGCGTATGCTTCTTGAATGGGGGTTCCTCTATTATTGTCTGGAATATAGTTGGAAATGTGGTCATTTCTAGACTTCTCCCTCCTGTTCGAGTCGTTGATATTTCAAATCGCCCCTTCGTTTCGTTTTACCCACTTTACAGAATCATGAAGTTAAAGTTGATGGGCATATTAATGTGTTCTACTCTTATTTATGTCTGAATTATCCGCTACCTGATCATATGGATGCTAAGCAAACAATAAGTAACAAACCCATCCTTGTAGGAAGAAAACCTGAAAAGGTATATATAATTTCCAGTGTCTCCAAACACAATTTGTATGAAACACTACTTTCTCTGCGGATAAATATAGAATAACCATACATTGTCTCGAAATATCAATGTTATTTGTAAAAGGCTTAGAAACAGGTAGAAAGCGAGGCTGTGCCGAGCATTTCTATCTGTTTCGAGCCAAGTACAAATAACATTGATATTTCGAGACAATGTATGGTTAATCTTTATATACTGCAACTCTTATAACTGTTCTAAATGAAGTATTTAGGGTAAAAACCCTCATTTCTAAATTTTGAGTGGAAGACGTAAAATCTCCGCGAACCTGTATGTTTTATTGACGTCATAAATATGACTCTACGGAAACACATTGTCAACGTCACAAACAAGGTGATATACGGTCAGTGACTGTATATCACATATGAATATACGGTCAATGCAATTTGACTGCTCAAATAGCACAGCTGCAGTATATATTTCAATAACAAGTATACTTGCTGGTATATAAAGAAAAAACATATAAACTAAAACGCTGTTATCAAATCATTGTATACTCGGAATGTAACCTCTTCGGTCTCCTGATTTTATATATTTACATCAGTTCATTCGGCATCTATTATTCATGGTGTATATTATTTTTGTTTCAAAATGTATTCTTCATTCACTTCGGTCTCTGGAACTCCATTTCTGTTCTTTTCTCCTCCATTGTCCTATGATTTATGTTGCTGAATCTTGTTTTCTGTATAGTGTTAAGTGACCTCCTTCCGATCAGCCACACTATAATTTGTCAATCTTTTATCACAATACTTATGCTTTTAAAAAGAATTATTAATGTGTGTTTGTTTTTTAATCATACCTTGTCGTTAGCAATATAACCAGGAATGTCGACACAACGGTGTCCACAGTAATTAAACCGGAGTTGTATAATATGTTATACCTTAAAATCAATTTTGTATTTCCGCAGCGAAATGTTGATCGATATTATTTGAAAAGATTTTTTATATTCGACATCTATACATCTGCGAATTTCGAAAATATGTATCGGCAATTTGACAGAATCGTTAATCTTATAGATCAGATTACCATACTGGTATATATCTAAAGATCTAAGCCTTCGATAATATGATACCAGTGAGTTGAAAAACAGAAATATCGTATCGGTCAACCAATTCGTGATGTAGTCATTAAAACGTATGCGGTTTTGTTTTCAGCCGCTCATCCCCAAAACTTATAACATATAAAGCACTAAAGAGCAGAAAGAAAACAACGAAGAGCATACTGGCAATACATCTAACATATCAAAACCATGAAAAAATACTTTATTGATACAAGACATTCTGGACATTTGTCAAACATAAAAGTAAAGAAAACTTGTTAGAAAATCAATGATGCAGAAAGGTGAACGTTTCACTGAACCAGCTGATAAGGAAAACATCCGTAATGCAGAATTTAAAACTGCATTCTTCAAAAGAAGTACATTCACACAAGACCAATGTTTGTCCTCTAAGCGATTGAAATTAAAGATGTCAGCTATAAAATCTTTATCATAAATACAACATGGCTTCAGGAAAGGCAGATCCTGTGAAATCAACTCAATTCAAGATCTAGCTAACAGCATGAACATAGAATATCTAGCAGGTGTACTGATAATAGACTTTGCTAAAGACCTTTGATAAGGTAACCATTTTTTGCAGAAGAAATGATTGCAGCCACTCCCGTCTCATCATTTAAGACCATATGAAATAGGAACAACACATACACCTGAGATCACCCCTAGTTTTGGTGGGGTTCCTGTTGCTTAGTCTTTATTATTCTATGTTGTGTTTTGGGTACTATTGTTTGTCTGTTTGTCTGTTTGTCTGTTTGTCTGTTGGTCTTTTTCTGTTTTAGCCATAGCATTATCAGTTTATTATTGACTGATGAGTTTGAATTTTCCTCTGGTATCTTTCGTCTCTTTTTTATACATTGTTATACAGCATATAACAGACAAAGCAAATAAAACACTCGAACATTTGCGGAGAAACATCAGAACTTCATCAACAAAAGTAAAGAGCCAGGATTACATCAGATTTAGTCAGACAACAGCTAGAATATGCCTCAACTGTTGGGACCCTGGCAGAAGAATATATCTACAAAATAGAACATATATAAAGCATCGCTGTAAGATACGTGAAAAATAAGAACAAACCAGCTGCTTTTGTCACAGAAATGATAGATCAACTACAATGGAAATCACTAAAACAACGAAGAAAAAGAAAGCATACATGGTCATGTTTTATAAAATAGAGACTTATGTGAAAGAAACGAAAGGCGACTCACACCACCATTGCGTCAAGAGAGAAATACACTTCCAAAACCATACCAAGTACCAAACTCACGTATGGGTGCAAACAAGATGGCATACTTACCACAGACTATATGGGACTGCAACGCCTTACAACAGGACACCCAACAGGCAGATACACTTGGTGCCTTCAAGGTCATAATGTCAAACTTCTAGAACCTTTGAAGGTTCTACTAGTTTTAGTCAGATTTCGACGTTGGAAAAATCAAATTTCACTTGTATGTAGTTTTTTTTCCAAGGATCACAGCACACATGTTTTTTTTTACATGAGATCTTCAGAAAACAAAAATTACTATATAGCATAATCTTCAATTGTTTAAGGAGGCTATTACCCGACAGAAAAGAATCAGAAACGACAGAATCTTTGTTGGAGCAGTATTTGTGTAAGAAGTATTTGTTAATGAATCCGAATAGTGTGAAGATACACGAGCGTAACACAAGAAGATGGATCAGAGGATATTTACTACAGTTCAATTGGAAGTAGACATTTAGAAAATTGAAATCATATGTTTTCCTTCGATTCTTGTTTGAAGTTTGTGTAAATATGGAGGAACATTTCAAGATATGAAGCAGACCTTCGTGTTTTGTAGTTTTCCTAATCTAAATAGTCTGATTTGCTGGTTTATCATATTATTTGACAATTTTTTTGTCACATATGTGTAATGAAGCACATTTTTTTTTAAATAATTCATTTTCATGAAATTTTCACGATTTTAGTTTTCCAAAAAATCCAGCGTTTTAATTTTTTAATTTCAATTAGAAAATATTTATGCATTATTTGTTAGAACAAATTTGTGCAAACTTTATACGTATTTAAGCCAAATGTCTAAAAAAAAAAGATTCATGAACTCGTTTTTTCTTAATCTACATGTAATGAATAAAATCGAATCGAACATGTATATGCTTCTAAGTTCTGCGACAAAGATGCACAGTAAATAAAAGAGGATTTTGGTTTGCAATTTTTAATTCTTCATTGAAGTTTTAGTGAAACAGAAATCAATATTGGACTTACTAAAGCACAAAACTAACATTGTTTTATGTAGTACTAGTACATTGTAATACTATTTTAATGAATATGCATTTCGAGAATATACCGATAGATTTTGACTACTAAACTATGTAAATACAAATTTGTAATCTTAAACAGTAACAAAAACAATATAACTGATACTTCTTTTCACTAATATTATGATAATAATACTAAATACTTATTAAGTAAGTGATGAACATGTGAGCCTTTTATAGCCGACTATAAATAAATAAGCTTGAAATAAAAATAATAAACTGTGAGACTATACAAGGTTACGTATGAAACAAATAAAAACATTTCGTAGTTTAAATCTGCGACCCATTAGTCAGTTAAAAGGATCAAAGCTAATAATGTTTTTGATAAATTTCGAATTAAAGAGTAATGGATTTGAAGCCGAGAACAATAAAATCGATAGATTAAGAAAAGCCTGTGCAGAAGTGATTTCTCGAGGGATTGTAACAATCAAACATACAACAACACTTCTTGACATGTGCTCAAGAATCATTATACGGATTGGTTTACTGAAATTGCATTATATGAAATAATACAGTATAATATCTTAAACTGAGATGTGATACATTTACAATCTATTCCGGAAGTGTAAGTTAAAGGTGCTGATAAATAGGATAACAATTATGAAGGAACTAATAAATATTTAATGTACATGAAAAAAAAATAATATTTAATAAATCTCCATAATCTATATTTACATATCGCAATCCCTTTCATGATGTTGGTATTAAGTATAATAATATTGCTAATGTTTCACCTAACTTTTTGATCAAGAGATTGGCTGTTTTGCATATGATTGTCATATCTAAAAAGCGGTCGAAAGTTGTTTTGATAGGAAATAAAAAAAAATAATATCGACCAGTATGATATGCTCAATAGAACAAAGCAATTAAATTATTTTTCCAAACTGAAATATCAAATAACTATTCTAGTAAATAATCTTTTGTTCACTATTGAATTGTCTAAATTTGTGTCTGTGAGTGTCTTCGATTTTTAAGAACTCATTACGATTTTTTCTGATTAAAACAATCTACATGAAACCTAATAATCTTCAAGAGGATCAAATACTTTACTTCCGTCGTATTGAACAATATCTTCAAGCATTTAACAAGTAATTCAACCTTTTCAGGGTAGACGGCCGTCATCTAGTAAGTCTTTGTTTTCAACAGATAAACTGAATGCAGTGATTAAGTCTACTGAAACAATAAAAAAGCAGATATGGAATGTCCAATTTATATTGAATTCCAAATATCTGCTAACTACATGTATATATACGAATAAAATCGTATTGTAATGTAGAAAATACTTTAAAAGTCTTGAAGTCTTGGTCGAAGAAAGATAATTCTTAATAATTTATCTTCACCTGACACCATTAAGTAATGCATAACATGAGGCCAAATTGAATACCTTGTATGCCCTCTATAACAAATAATTGTCACATATGAACGACAAATATTTTTCATGCATAATATTTCAAGAATTTGGAATAGCAAATATATATAATTTTATGATCAATCCAAATGCCCAATACATAATAGCATAACTATATGGTCTGAGAGTTTGCATCTTAGATATAGTCCCAGTATTTTATACACGGAACAATACAGTCATAATGTGCCACAGCTAGCGCACACTACTCTGTAATCGCTTCTTGAAAAACAGTACAACCAACATGAGCATCGACCTTATGGTGAGAGAATAAACATACGACATTGAATGTAAACGTATTTACACTTTTGATATTTAGCTGACTTTTGTCTCCTAATGACCTTAGATCTGCTCCGATGAACCTTCTGCGTCAAGCAACAATCTCTTTTTAGTTGTGACTTCAATTTTTTTTTTTTTTTTTTTTGAATTGTCATGTCCAAGTTTACGGGAAGCTACCGGTGTGATTTTATGTAATGGCGGACAAATTTGAATACAAGTGTAAATTTGTCTATAATATCTTCATCGCGCATTTTTTGTATTGAGAATCCCCATTTTGTTAATTATCAAAGGATCTTCGAACTTTAGGTTTTTTAAAAGTATTATTTTTTTTTAAATATAGATAAATAAAGCAATATAGCTTTGATTTATTTTTATTTACTATCACTTAAATTTTCATAAAAATTAATGCCCTTTCTCTGCAACGTATCTGATTTCTTCTCAGACCATGCAATTGAAATTTTTGTTTGTCCGGCTATCCGTTTTTTTCTCAATATTATGTACCAGCATGAAGCTAGCGAACAACTAGTGTATCTCGATAACAACTCCTGCAAAATATTGTCAAACAAATTTCTTTCCTTATATGTAATAAAGATGCAGACACATTTTTCTTTATTTTCACATTTTGTTTTCGATACGAAAATCATGCTGAACAAAAGCTTTAAGAAATATTTCCCTGGGTACTGAAATAATCGTCACTTGGCTGACATTAATTTTTGATTAAAATGATTAAGGATCATGACTTATATAAGTCTACGGGAAGGGCAGTAAACCAATCATGCAGTCCATGATTTTATATTATTAAGATTTAAGTAACAGAGAGGAACTTTGAGTATTTGGTCTTGTCAATCCATCACATGCTATCTGCAGATATTCCGAAAACAAATTTGCATCAACATATTAATAGATTATTGACAAACTATTGTTAATATATAGATTCTTACATTGATACCAGTGGATTATCGGATTTATTCAATCAAGATAGTTAAATTATCTATTTTAAAGTCCGAGCCTCGGCGAGGACTTTAAAATTCATAATTTAACTATCGAGATTGGATAAATCCGATAGTCCAAGAGTAACTATGTGAGAATCTGTTTCTTTGATGAATAAAATATGAATTTTCTTTTTTTGTTAACCGAAAATCCCCTTTGAGTGCCTTTTATATTCCACGAAGTTGTCAATTTCATTAACACCTGGGTTGAGTTCAATATCGTAGCGGCTACGTAGCTGCTATCAATATATATGTACCAGCTAATCTATAGCTACACGTTCAATAGTCAAAATCTAGGTAGCACTACGTAGCAGCTACGATATTGAACGCGGCCCAGTTAGCATACTTTTGATTCATCCAGTTAGCTAAAAAGGTTATGACCCTTAAAATCATCCAATGATCGTTTGAGATCATCGGCAACCACACGTTGATTAAATTTTTTAGACAATGGGTTCGGAAAGGAATAATTAGAGAAACATGTACATTTTGTATCTATAATCTCTTGATTTTTATAATTTCTCGAAGACATTTGTTGACATGGAATTATAACAAAATACCCAAATGTATCATAAATATCAACATGTCGTAATAGTTGCATTTATTTCCTCGAGAAGCTTTTCGTGACAATCTAGATAAAGGACCTTTTAAATTAGAATAAAATCCATAGTACTCATTGTTAATTTTATATCAACATTAGTCTCAACAAATGAATACGATAAGACTGAACAAAAGTATTTTAGATTCGTAAAACTTTATACTGCCATTGCAACCGTTTTGTATATGGAAAATGCATCGCTTTTGGCTGATGATTGTTTGGATTGAATGCCAACAATTAATAAATTTCATTGTATCACCGACGAGGGATTGCTTTGGGGAGCACTATTGATTTAAAAAAATACCTGTTTGTAAAAGGAATATTGAAAGATAAGTGCATGATTACAAACATTATGCACAAAAATCATGAAAATAGATACCTAATAATATTAACCTCGTTTTTAATTGAAGATAAGTGTCAGTCTATGGAAGAAGCGAATCGATTTAAACTTTTCTTATATCAACGAGCGATCATATTTTCCTATATCAACGAGTTGCATTGTTGGAAATTTCAGACGAATGTTAGCATTTATACGAAGAAAGGCAGATTTCTCGGTATGAAGTACATGTAAAGACTCTTTTCTTAAAATAGGGTGACGTTTTACACGACATACGTCTGCTGTATAATTTCCATTAATTATTTTATGTAATAACAAGCAAGGTGTATTTAAACGAGTAAATTGAATTGTTGAATAAATGAAACATAAATGCACGATTTATCATTATTTGTAGATGTACACATTCAATAAATAGCATGTAGCAAATTGCAATTGCATGAGGTGAATTTAATTGTTTGCTAAGCCAAAATCACCTATAAGTCAAAGATACTGCTAGTCAGGAGCCTCTGACCTTTGTTAGTCTTGTACTATTTTAATTCTAGTTTCTTGTGTAAAATTTGGAGTTAAGTATGGCGTTCATTATCACTGAACTAGTATATTTGTTTAGGGGCAAGCTGAAGGACACCTCCGGGTGCGGAAATTTCTCGCTGCATTTAAGACCTGTTGGTGACCTTCTGCTGTTGTCTGTTCTATGGTCGGGTTGTTGTCTCTTTGACACATTCCCCATTTCCATTCTCAATTTTATTAGTTCATGACCGGCTTAATGATTGAGGATCAATATCACTAAAATTTCGTATCTGTAACTAAATTAAAGCTTACATGAACTTATCATTTCGAAAATGTTGCTTGACCCTATTGATAGTTGAAAGTGTTAACAACCTGTTCAGTCTATTGTTTTCAATCACATGGTTTAACCGACTAATTTTATTTGAAGTAATGATGCAATGGCGGAATTTAAATGGGGTTGTAAATAGTCTACCGACCTATTAGATTTTAATATAGGTCCAGTGGCGGATCCAGGGGGTGGGGGGTTTCCGGGGGTTGAAAATCCCTGTTTTTTTTTTTTGGCCGATCAATGCATTTGAATGGGGACATATGGTTGGAACCCCCTTTTTATCCTGGGTTTGGAACCCCCTTTTGAAAATGGCTGGATCCGCCCTTGAGGTCACACTGCTATAGCCTATCAACATGGGTAATATCGAAATAGACAAAAAATAGTATTACTTAAAAGAAAAAAAAAAAAAAAACATTCATTCAAACAATCCAATCCAATACAGCTCCGAATTACAATGAATATTCAAATGGTAAAATAAATATTCCAAACAAATTAAAATGTACAAATACTGATGTCCCGAACTTTGAAGATACCAACTGAGTAGCCTCAGACTATAAATTGAATAACTTCAGATACAACGAAAATCAAAAACCTTGTCAAACAGAAAATGTATTTATTATTACTATACTATATATGAAAATGTTAATTTTCGCGAACCATTTAGGTCACAGAAATTCCAAAATATGGCATCAGTAAGGAGAGTTGTACAAATAGTGTGAATATACAGAACCCCCATCCAATTCATCTTTAGCTAAAAGCATTCATCATTTTCTATTTTATATGTACATTGTACTAACAATATTCCATTTTTCTATAGTTTCGATTAAAATGTGCCAAAATCTGAGTTAAAATAGGTCGAATGCCCCAAATAAACATTCCCTGATTGGTTTAAGTACTGTGGCGTCGATGTAAAGCATAGCAAGCCTCGATGTAAAGCACACGCTTCACAGGAATAAGGAGAGTTTTACAAATAATGTGAATACAGTCAATACACAGACCCTCAATCCAATTTATGTATTGCTGAAAATAATCAAGTGTTTATCATTTTCTATTTTGATTCTGCTAACAACATTCCATTTTTCTATAATTCCGATTTAAATACGTGAAACCCCGCAATAAAAATAGATGGCCTCAATGATGTTAACTCAATGCAAAAAAAATCCGATAATATGTTAACATCTTGAACTTCGACCCTGGGTTCAAAGGGGTTAATAAACCGATTCACAAATAGAGATCTACTTGAGCTCAAATGTAATCCTTAGTGAAGTATACAAGCAACTTCGTTTACAGAAATATATATACACTTTATCAGAAATATAGTCATGCATCTGCATATTCACGTTTTTTTTTATGCTGAACTTTAGTCAAATTCAATTCCATACAATTTTTATTACGTAAAGCAATAGGAGTTAGAATATTTTTAGTGCCAATTTAACCAGCATTGATCATTGCTATCATCAAAATTATTTATCGTAATCATTGTGAAATTTCATTTACATAAAGTTTATTAATATAGAGTAATTTTGGTAAGTATGGCTTATTAATGTTAAGGTTCTCGAGATGTACTTCTCTAGACAGTTTTAACGGTCACTCAGTTTAATCCCATTTATCTGAACATTATCCCCGATGGCAGAAATGTCAACCCGAATAATTCCTGTCAAAAGTAAAAATCTAAACTATTTGATGAACTAATTTCTCCTAAAACTGTAAATGCATTATTTCTGTATTATTTGATAACCAATCACATTCACGTTGCATGTTTGCATGATAATTGGTTCTGTATGAGAACTGTGTGTGAATTGCAAGATCGATGCAAATTGTGACGTCAGTGCGCGAGCACGTGACATTATTATTTGTAAACAAACCGGCTCATGTAACACGTGTCTGAAATATATATTCAATTGCAATCAATCTTTCAATCACTATTTTATGATATTTTTGTGTCTGTTTTTAGGTTTGAATATCAGTAGTCGAAGTAAATTAGACATAGTGTCATATTGTTCCTGTTCTGAGTTGCGATTTTTTATAAAGAATTAGAAGGTAAGTCTAAACAAGTCATTATTTAAGAAGGGGGGTGGGGGGGGGGGTGTGGAGGGGTTCTGATCCCGAAAACCCCGGATTAAAAACATGAAATCTTGAGGTCCCGAATTTAAAAAATATTTCTAATCCTGACATCACGAAATTCGAAGAAAGTGATCCCTGACCCTGACACTGTCGATCCCGAATTTAAAAACACCCGATCCAGACGTCCCCAAAAAGGTCCTTCCCCCTCTCATTTAACTTGCGTCTAAAAAGATGACTCAACTTTAAAATTTCCCTCCCCTTGAACTCTATTTGGCCCCTTCCCCGTCATTTTCCTCTACATTTGTTTAAGTCATATATACTCTTTAGTCCATTTACAGTAACAGCTGATTTGTGATTTTGATTGTTTCCATGTACTTGTGTCTTATATGAAGGAGTTTTTAGGTCATGTTTTCCTAAACATCGTATTGCTATTTGTCTGCCATGACGGACATCATCCAGGTTCCTATAAAATTTTGACTTCACAATACAAAATAACTGATGCCACAATAGAAACGGGATTGTTGTATGACATCAATAGTTAAAGTGGGATAGATTATCTGGTCAGCCGACAATAGTAAGTGATATTAGGTGACTTGAATCTAAGGGTCATTTGCTTAAATCAGTTCCAATAATGTATTGGACATACTCAAAATGTAAGGTTTTCTGTTAGTCAACTGACAATTTTTATACAACAGCAAAAAAATTTTTGCGTCGTATAATGGTACAAATGTATGATGTTGTCGTCGTCCCAATAGTTTAGGAATAACGGGCCAAAAAAGGGCCCAAATAAGCATTTTCTTGGTTTTCACATAATTACTTACATGTAAGTAAAAAATGTATAAGTGAATAGAAATCAATGAAATTTAAACACAAGGTTAATGACCACAATAGAAAGATTAGGATTGTTTTTTTGAGTTTTGGTCCGAACAGTTAAGGAATTAAGGGCCCTAAAACTAAAAGGGCCCAAATAAGCATTTTTCTTGGTTTTCGCACAATAACTTTTCTATAAGTGAATAGAAATCAATGACAATTAAACACAAGGTTAATAACCTCAAAAGTAAGGTTGAGAATGATTTTGGGAGTTTTGGTCCAGGCTGAACAGTTTAGGAAATAGAGGCCATAAAGGTTCAAAATTAAACTTTGTTTGATTTCATCAAAAATTTGATTATTGGAGTTCCTTGAATTGCTGAATCTAACCGTGTATTTAGAATCTTGACATTTTTTTTTTAAATTGGTCTACGTCATTAAGGTCTAAAGGGTTCAAAACTGAACTTTATTAGATTTCTTCAAAAAATGAATTCTTCGGGTTTCCCAACTGTTCCTGGTTCGATCTCTGCAGTCGTATAAAACTGCACCCTGTGGAGCATCTGGTAGTCATATGTACAACAATCAAACATCAATCCACACCAAACTGAATGTAATTGAAAGACATCTAGAGGTCAATATACAGTCTCGAACAAAAGACAAAAAAAAAAAAAAACAGAAAAATATAGCGAATTTTGGAGAATTTGTATTATTACATGTACACGCATTTGAAATATTTATATATATTGTTTCAATTTTTTTAGTTTTAGGTTCCACCTAGCTAACATTTTAGAAAACTGGGGATTCAATGCTAGTCTATTAGAGGGATATTTGATTTTCATTGGTTGTACAGTCATGTAGATATGGAATCTTATTTTATCATGAAGTCAGATTTGAAAATGACTTGGGGAATAAAGTTTTCACTAAAGACTGAATGTCAGTTTTAATCTTATATATGTACTTTAAAATTTTAGTCTTACATGTAAGCAAATTGATAGTTGCTAGATACTGAATGATTATACCACAAGAAAGTTTAAACCTGTGCATATCTATACTAAGTATTGTTGCAACAGAAATCTGACTTTCGTTTTTGACTAGTAACCGATCGTATAAATTCGCGAACATTTCTTTGCGCAAAATAACAATCCGCATCGCTTACAAGTTATAAATTCACTTCTTCAATGAATACTAAAAAATATGTTTAGAAAACAAATAAATAAGATGTAAATGTCTGTTGACGTTAGAAATGTGTATATATCGTTTCTATATTTATAAATTTAGATCGTTCAGTGCTGTTTATTTGGTAATTTATTGACGTAATCGTTCTTGTGCCATCGTAACTATCGTTACCGTTAAAGCTTTTAAAAGAAGTGTGCAAGTTCATATTGCACTTTACAAAAGATTCAGCATCCAAATGACGTGTTCAAAGGACTGGACAGCAGTTATTTATAAGGGGAAATTTTAAAGATTTATAGATATAAGAAGATGGTGCATGAGTTCGAATGAGACAACTTTCCATCAAAGGAATAATTTGTTTCAAGTAAACCATTACAGATCAAAGTACGGTCTTAAACACGGAGCCTTGTCTCACAGCGAACACCACGCTATATAGGAAAAAAAATACTAGTGTTAAACCATTGAAACAGCGGTCTAATTTGTATAAAAAAGGAGAGTCAAAAGTACAAGTCAGATTTTGTCGAATCAATCTAAACGAGGACAGCATGATTCATCTTTTATACCTCCTTAGGGAGGACAAATATTTGTAGGGTTTATCTACATGTAAACTACGATTATACTACTTTAATATATAGAGACTCTCTGTATTCTGTCAGACCATTTCTATGTTAGTATAGAAAGTCCTTGATTCTGTTTACTGTTTTCTTTGAAATGTTTACTATTTAAGGGGTCATACCACTTGCATATACATGTATACACATGGAAAAAAGTATTGCAACACCAAATTGAAATTGAAATTAAAAAAACACTCTTTATTTTTTTGTTATATAATTTGGTAAAATAGAACTAGTTAAACATTATTTAAGTATCACCTGAGTTTAATCAATAAATATCGACTCGATAAGTTTTTATCTGCACATGCAGCTACTGTACCCGTAAACAGCAAAACAGATGTTTTTATCCTCATTGTTTTCAACACTTTAAATAACCAAGTTTTTAAAGTTATGTGATTGACACCTTGTAATGGGTCCTTGACAACTCTTAACTGCAGCAAGATGGCAGATTATCAGCATAAGAGAAGCAGGGATGTCGCTGTGACAATTGCACGTATTGTTGGTTATTACCATTCCACTATAAGTCGTTTTGAGAATAAAAATCAGGCAATAAACGCTGTTAAAGACCTTCCGAGATAATGAAGACCCCCTATACCCTTTGCTAAAGAAAATCTAGCATAATGAAGGTTGGTCAGAAGGAAACCTATTGCATACAAGACAATCATAAAAAGAGAGTGGTGGCCATACAGGAGCCTTTTAACAAGAACTGTTCGAGATCGACTCATCGCTACTGGTTATCGTGCGATAAGACCATTTCGGAGACCTTTGCTAACTAACAGACACACAGTTTTCCGTATCCAATGTAGTGCAGAGCTCGCCAAAGTTGGAAATTAGCATCGTGGAGGAAGATCCAATGTTCAAATGGAATTCGGTTCATCTTCCTTGGCCCGATTTGAACCATATCGAGCATATTTGGGACACTATTGGGCGGAAAGTGCGCGAAAGGACACCCCAGTTCAAACACATCATGAAATAAACAATGCCCTTCATCAGCAATGGTTGCTGCTACCTTAGCAACAAATTAGTCGATTTATGGCAGGAATCAGAAGACGTTTAGATGCGGTTATCCGTTTGAATGGAGGCTGCGCACAAAGTACTAATGCTTTGGCGTATAACGATCAACCATGATGTGAACAGTCATCTGAAGATTAATTTTGAAATGTCTGACATTGTAAAGTTCGACTACAGTAAAAGTTGTAAAATGCATTTTTTTGTACAAAAAACACTTCATTTTGTTATTAAAATTGTGGTTATATAAATCATTTTTTTTTTCAAACATTTTTTGTTCGTTTCAGATCCAATGTTATCATAAACTATGTTTCAATAATATTATACACATATTTTATTATATTTCATCCAAAAAAAGAGGCTGATTTTTCAAGTTTTAAAAAATCAAGGTGTTGCAATACTTTTTTCCATGTGTATATATTAAAATAAGTAAAACATGCTCAACTTCATCTAAAGCTACCTCGACCAAAAACTTTTATCTGAAGTGGTACAGACGGACGGACGACCGAACGCACGGATGCACAGACTAGAAAACATAGTGCCCATAATTGGGGCACAAAAATTTATTGTTAAAAGGGAAAATAGTGATTTGGCAAAAATGAAAGTAAGGTAGAGATTAGAGGGAGGCAGGACATTTTTCGGGGCGTCGGGATCGGGTGTTTTAAGCTCGGGATTAGGGGATTGATCCTTACGGGATCCGGGAATATATTTTTCGATTTCGGGATATGAATTTCTTTAAATTCTGCATCTCGGGATGTCATGGTTTTAAGCACGGGAGTTCGGGATCAGGACCCCTCCGATCGACAACCCCTCAAATTAGCCTTAGTCGGTATTAGTCATTTATACATGATTCAAATCCTACCATTGGCATGTTAATAAGGCTCTTACAAAAAGCACTGATGGATTGTCATAGAAGCATATTTTTTAGACTAATAATGGTCTATATATAAGCAGTTACATTTATTTTATGTTTGAAACGGTGCAAATTTTTAATTTGATTTGACTTTTACCAAAAGAAGCAATGTAGCAAAGGAGAATAATTGTGGTCGTAGGCCAGAAACACGAATATTAATTAAGGTAACAGGTACGTAAATGGCTTGTCCTGCGATTTTTTAATGCCCGCGTCACACTGTCCCGATTTTTACGCCGATGGCAACACGATTATGGAAATTTTCAAAATCGGGACTGATCGTATCCAGATCGGGCTATTCGTAGTGCCATCTTTAACCATCGTAGAACCATCGGCCACTTTTTCTAGCCTTCGGGGACAACTTCGGGAAGGGTTCTAAATTTTTTAACATGTTAAAAAATTCCCGAAGGTGCGTCCGATGTTGAGGGTTCGTATTCAGTTCGTATCACCATCCTCACCATCGTAATGTCACCGGGAATGCATCTTTGAACATCGTATTGCATTCGTGTTTCCATCGTTTCCATCGGGCAGTTTTGACATTACGATGTCTACACGAATGAATCACGAAGCTACCCGAAGGTCTTACAATGGCAACACGACTTCGTAAAGACCTCGTAATCCCGTCGTGTTGCCATCGAATAAAAGTACGAAGGCGACAAGATGGAACTACGACGGCAATGAATTCAGCTAAATGTAAGTTAATTTTCGCACTAAAATACATTTAAAGTGCCATGCGCGATATGCACTGGTCAGTCTAATACGACAGTTAAGAAAGACGTTCACAAAACATGGAGCTCATATCATATGATTCTATGAGAACAAGAAAGGCGACAGCGTTGTTTCTATTTATTCAAATGGAACAAGAAGAGCAGCTATTACAGGCTCAGGATTTACTTTTACAAGTAATATATTATTTTTTGTCAATTTTTCATATCAAGTAACATAATGAAAATCATAAACGCGCCTCGTACACCAACACTACAGGTACACGTATAAAGGGAAACCAACTTTTTCTTCATTATTCTGATTTTTTATGTATCGTCTGAGTTGTCGTCACACGAATGTTTACTCCATAACCGTTTTGTTTTCTATATGTCATATTTTGCCTCATTTGTTGCTTTCCCCAACATCCTTCCTTTTGTTTATATTATTATGATATTCTCCTGGAAAGAGCTCTTTTTTGAATAAAAGGGATCAACGAACCCATTACCTTACCTTTAAGATAGATCAGTAAATATGGGCATAATTATGGGTGATTATTCAGACTAGTGCACACATTTTACAGTTCAAACAAGGCAATGCCGAGCGTGGCATCCCCTCGTATGTAACATATTGGGGACAAATATGGACACTATATTTGTATATGACACATGCAGAAAATGGTAAATTGAATATGCATATTTGATACATAAACTATTTTTTTAGAAATCAACAAAAACATTCAGTAACTGGAAATACCTTTAATATTGTCTTTAGAACAAGCAGGTAAAAAAAATGAGCAACCAATTTCCTGTGTATTATGCTATTTCAAGGAGAAAAAACAAGTCCATCTGCATGACCTTGACCTTTGGCCTTGAACGTAAAAAAGGTCAGATCATTACAAGGAGGAACAATATACCAAATGTGGTTAAAATCTTTTGAAGCATATTGGTTTTAGAGTGTCCACAAGAGTGATATTGCCTTGTAGTACAACTGTCACTGTGATCTTGACCTTTGAATTTTAAAGTCAATAGCGCTTAAAACATTATTAACGAGTAGCACCATACCAAGTTTTGAGCATTTTGGTTCTAGAGTGTCCATAACAATTTTATCTACACGCAACTTACATGTAGTAGGCGAGGGGATAATAAACTAAGTTTTATAAGAATTAGACAAAAAGATCGATTTCCCGCCATGCATGGCAGACTTGTACAGAAACGATATGTTGTCGAAATTCTGTTTTACCCTTCAAGCCCACGATCTTCCGGCTTATGATTAAACCAGAAATTAAATGTACAATATAATATATATTCAATATTGATCAAACAATTTAAAACGCGTGATACCTTCGGCATATAATTTAAATGCATCGTAAGCTGTACACGACGTCTTTTAGACATCGTAATCCATCGTGTAGCCTTCGTAACCCATCGTGTAGCCTTCGTGATCCATCGTGTAGGCTTCGGCTGAGATATGAAGCTTAAATACCCGTCTTCGGTTAACCTTCGTATGTCCATTTTTTGCTATCGTATATAATTTCGGCACCACCGTATAGACTTCGTTATTCATCGTACTTGCTTCGGTCACTTTTTTGTATTTTAACGAGATCGGGACCAACTTCGTACGAACTTACAATTTTCGCATTCGGGTGTCCATCGTATATAAAAATCGGGACAGTGTGACGCGGGCATAAAGAAATTGTATGCACGTAGAACTTATTAAAAGATAATGAAAAATCGAAAAAATTAAGTTGGTCACCGATCTAATTTCCGAGTTCCAGGCTTTTGAAAATAGTAATGAAACAACATAAAGTACATAGACATAACGTCAAATTTGAACCAAAAATAAGAAATTTCAAGTTAATTTATTCTGCAGTTTAAACCAATCCTACGATTTTTCTATAAAAATCAAATGTTTTTAAGGTATTATTTTCCTTTCTTTTGATATATAATTTTCATGTGGTTACCGAACTCCTCTGTCATATATCAGCCGTTGAAAGGGTGTTGTTGACGGGAAAAGAGAGAAAAATCATGACGTCGCCGAAAGGATTACGCAACGTCAAGGCTATTTCAGCAGAATTGTAAAGACGACGACTGCCTCATTATAATTTGTTTGGTTATTCAAATGCGCTATAGAGCATATCATCCTGCCTGGAAAAAGGATTGATTACCTATTATTGTTTTTTCAGTGATTATACGAGGTCCTAAGTTTTTATAACGTATTTCTGGAATGATTAAAAACACATTGTTTAAGGACATATGTTTATAAACTTATTGAACAGAAACGATAAAAGATCTATCATTAAAATAGATTCTCCGAATGACGAGATACATTCAAATTGAATGTTCACATATTCGACCACAATTTTGCTGCTTCACAATATTGGAGGCGAAATATACCGCGCAGCGGGAAATTGAAACTTATAAGCCGAAAACATACTGACAATGTCATGTGAAAAAAAGAAAAATGGCCAAAAGACAAACAATGGTAAATAAATGGGGAAATGTGTCCATGGGACACAGATGATGCGCCCGCTTGCATATGATGTTATAAAGTGATATTACTAAAAAACTTTAAAAGTGATGCCACCAAAATTTAAACTAGATCTGTGATTTGTTTTGGTAATCTGCATTGTGTATAAGTCTTCTAACATTTGTTTGAGGCAAACTAATAAAAGTTAGAAAACGGAAACCAATTTTGGTCGGTAAGATGGACGGACGGACGGACAAGTGTTAAAATCTATGCCCCTCCGCTACGGCGTGTGCATAAAAAATTCACAACATTTAACTTTTAATCCTCCGATAGTTGCACGAGGTCATGCATATAAAATATATAAATTATGGTTCAATGACACGAGAACATAACATAAACATGAACACATACTTCGATCCAAAAGTACTGGTCATTTGCAAACTTAAGTAGTGTGTTTAATATGACACGAAAGGAGATGTGGGATAAATGTAAATTATAGGCAAGAGACCAACAAAAAGAATATTTCAAAGTTTGTTGCATATTAACCTTACTTTTTTCTCCATCGTTGGTTTTGTTCTGTTATTATATTGTGGACAGTGCATAGATGTGAATATCTAAAAAGAAATGTATATAAATTCCAACTTATTTATCTTTTGTTTTTTTTGTTATTCGGCTTCGCCGCGGTTGACAATGTTTTCTCGGGATACCAATCTGCTCTACCCCCCACTCAGCTATGTGTTGTTATAAATTGTTCAACATAGACTTTGAACGTACTTTATATGACGTTCAGATAAATGTATCCAGTCAAGATTTTGTGAGCTGTAATAATCAAGCTAACAATATACTGAATAGAAAAGCTGCGTGTGATTTTGAAGAGCCGTCTTCGAGGGATATTAACGTATGTATTAGATGTTGCAGAGATTGGAAATCGCCAACAGCATTATGGACCTCGTAATTTATGCCAACAATATTCCTGTTCGTACTTTAGATTTTTATGCCCCACCTACGATAGTAGAGGGGCATTATGTTTTCTGGTCTGTGGCTCCGTTCGTCCGTCCGTCTGTGGTTCCGTTCGTCCGTCCAGGTTAAAATTTTGGGTCAAGGTAGTTTTTGATGAAGTTGAAATCCAATCAACTTGAAACTTAGTACACTTGTTGCTTATGAGATGATCTTTCTAATTTTTAAGCCAAATTAGACTTTTGACCCCAATTTCACGGTCCACTGAACATAGAAAATGAAAGTGGGAGTTTCAGTTTAAAGTTTTTGTTCAAGGTAGTTTTTGAGGAAGCTGAAGTCCAATCAACTTGAAACTTAGTACACTTGTTGCTTATGATATGATCTTTCTAATTTTAATGCCAAATTAGATAATTACCCAATTTCACGGTGCATGGAACATGGAAAAGGATAGTGCGAGTGGGGCATCCGTGTACTTTGGACACATTCTTGTTTTGCAAGTTTTGCGAAAATTGAGAAGAAATACGTAAAGCAAAAATAAAAACTCTATTCTAAATTTTTTTAGCAGCATTTGCACATGTATAGACAGTATCAACTGAAATCGAAATAACTGTAATTCCGAAATTTTGCACAATTAAAAATGAATTGATTGATGCAAGCAGAAATTTCTATATCTTCAGTATAATATATATACTTTGGTAAATTAAATTATTTTATTTTTGAAGTGGCGGTAAAGCCGTAATTTTCAATCAGCGGATCTATATTTTTCCCTTGCCGCTTTTTCATGCTGGAAGCTTATAATTCACAATGTTCCATTCAATTCAAATTGACTGAAAAGCAACGTGTATTCATTTCTTTTAAATTTTCGTTCATTTTGAAAGACAGTTTTACTTAGGAGTTCCCGTTTGTTCATGCGGAAGGTCCCATCACTATTAGGTCCATTAGTCGTTACGATTCACGTTCAAGTTTATTATCACTTTCTCTTGCTTACCCGTCTGAAGTAATTTCCGACATTATATTTTACAAATTTCATGTCAAGCAATTAAACTCTTTTGCTTTTCAATATTTATTTTTACTAAATATAAATTATTTGTTTTTAATAGCACTAGTACTTTCATTTTCAAATTCTATTTATAGACCATATCGCGGACGTGAAAGAAAGCACTGTAAAGAAAGATTTATGTTTATATTTATATGAGAAAATGGTTATATAACAGTTATAAATAATAACAGGAATATCAAATTAAAAAATATTAGTATTAACCTCTTTTTTTTGTGTCGAGGATTGAATACGTCCTAGCCGTTACACTCTCGTTGACAGTTGTTTTGGGAAAATTTATTTCTTTGAATACAAATGACTGAATGCAAGTCCGTGACAAAGTTTGCTTTGGAATTTCAATAAATAAAATGACAATATAAAGTGTAAGCTTTGATTTGTTATTGTGGGAGTTTACGTGTGTAATGCATGTACGTGTTTATGATATTCTTATCACATGTATCAATATATACTACATTTCGTTTTTACGTCACATATCAACATTCCCGGTTTTTTAAGTCTCTGATCTTTGCCGATTACCGACGTATAGTAAGTTCATGTATGGACAATTACCCCAATGTATAAACAAAATAGTCCCGAGACCCATTCTTTGTACTTTAAACAGTTCTGTAGAAACATAATGTATATGCAAGCTTTAAGTTGGTCAGCTAGTATTAGTAAACCCAACTCAGTTGCTCTTCGGCCATCACGGCATGCCAAGTTTCTTTCATTTTCATGGGAGGAAAGCATTGTTTAACTGTTACAAGATATTTCATTTTACATTCTTCAATTTTTGCTATATTTTTTATGAGATGCATTCAATACTCTTCCACCAAATTGACCATTATTCCGACGAAGCGGACTATATTCCGACATCTTGAAAATATTTTTTTATGGTGTACGGGAGATAACTCCCATAGCAACAAACGCCTATTTTCCCGTTTTCCGCTAGAGGCGTTCATTTGCGTACCTCTCACCTTAATCATCCTACAACAGTTCACAAGCTTTATATGCCCGCGATTTCGCGGGTATGTTCTAGTATTTATGTACATGTATATAAGAAAACACAGCACTTCAAATTTAACACGGACATAAACGCTAGCTTCTTACTAACTTCTGAATTTATATTTAGACTCAATTGTTTATATTTGAACAATGAGTTTTAAAGTTAGTATTTTCTTAAGTTTTCGTTGCAGAAAACAACATTTTCCGCATGGAATGTCTGCATATTTACAATTGATATTAGACAATATCGCTATGTGATATAAGAAAGGTTTTAATAGATTCGCTTCTTCCATAGACTGTGTGTTCCCTCTTCAGCTTACTTGTATGATCTTCTTACTTTTTTATTATCCCCTCTCCCTCATATAAACGAAAGCTATCTTGAAGCGGCCTTAATGATATGGGTAACATCCTTCAGATTTTATCACAAATATCCAATAAAAAAGAAGAAAAAAAAAAAGTCTCCCAAAAGTTATAATAATTTATTTACACAAGAGTGCACACGCTGAAATGTCTCACCTTCTTTACTAATCATTGATATTATGATGATAGACCTAAATATAAAACTTTATTACAACTGTCACATAAACTCAACATTAACCAAGAAAACGAAACATTGATCAATGAAACATGAAAATGAGGTCAAGGTCAGATGAACCATGCCAGGCAAACATGTACAGCTAACAATTCTTCAATACAAAAATATAGTTGACTTATTGCTTATAAATTAAGAAAAACAGACCAAAACACAAACACTTAACACTTAGCAATGGACCGTGAAAATGAGTTCAAGGTCAAATAAAACCTGCGTAACAGACATATAGATCATAAAATATTTCCATACACCAAATATAGTTGACCTAATGCATAAAGTATTAGAAAAATAGACCAAAACTCAAAAACTTAACTTTGACCACTGAACCATGAAAATGAGGTCAAGGTCAGATGACACCTGCCAGTTGGACATGTACACCTTACAGTCCTTCCATACAACGAATATACTAGCCCTATTGCTTATAGTATCTGAGATATGGACTTGACCACCAAAACTTAACCTTGTTCACTGATCCATGAAATGAGGTCGAGGTCAAGTGAAAACTGTCTGACGGACATGAGGACCTTGCAAGGTACGCACATACCAAATATAGTTACTTATAATAAAAGAGAGTTTAACATTACAAAAAATCTTAACTTTTTTTCAAGTAGTCACTGAACCATGAAAATGAGGTCAAGAACATTGGACATATGACTGACGGAAAGTTAGTAACATGAGGCATCTATATACAAAGTATGAAGCATCCAGGTCTTCTACCTTCTAAAATGTAAAGCTTCTAAGAAGATAGCTAACGCCGCCGCCGCCGCCGGATCACTATCCCTATGTCGAGCTTTCTGCAACAAAAGTTGCAGGCTCGACAAAAATTAAACTTTTTTCAGCAGCCGACCTGAAATAGAGTTTCACATCATTTTTAAGGGAGAGGGATACATCGCCCGGTCTATCAATTTTTTTAACTTCCTTGGGGGTATCTTCTAAAATAAATCTGTATGTGTCAATGTATGTGTTACTTGACCTTTATCTAACACATTGTATCATGAAACCAATAAGTCAATATCTTGTTGTTTATTGTTCGCTAAAATAAGAACTTCACTATTTTTGATAGACGAATGTTTTGAAATACATTTTGTTACTAGATATTATCATTGAAATCTGATTGTATATTCTCAATGTAATCTATAATAATCAGTTCTTCTTGCACTATATTAGTATATAAAAAATATCCTTAAAAAATACGTTATAATGTATAGCATTTGATGATAATGTCTGAAAGCTTTTAAAATGTTTTGCTATCAGATTGTCCGATATGCCGGAACTAATTGAATATCAGTTCATCATGGTGTATTGTCAAGCATAACAGCAATTTGTTCTAGCAATTATTTCCTGTCACATTACTTATAATACCAGTAATAAAGAATGCGATTGAATAAAATGGTTTAAAACTACTATTCAAATTATATCTTAAAATAAAATTGAACGAATAAAGTACACAATCCATTACAAATATGATTCAGAAGATTTAAGAAAATAAATACGGCAAATGATAATAAAAAACAAAACAAAACAACATGTACTAAAACCCCCCCCCCCCCCCCCCCAAAAAAAAACAACCAAAAACAACCAAACAACAAAGTGTAGCAGGTGGCAAAAAAACTTACGCATCATTTCATGATAAAAAAGGGAAAAAACAATATGTATGTTTCCCTATAGATGTCTTTTATACATTTTTGTTCTTAGGTCGTTGGGTTGCTCTCTCATTTATGTTAAGGAATTCATAATATTTTGTTCATTGTGACGCAATTACACTCAATGGTACAAGTAGTATTAAAGTCAAAAAAGGTCAACTGTTAGCAAACTTACTCCCAAAGGAGGTGCAATGCATCCAACAATATCACAGAAATTTCAAAGAAATAAACAAGTTATGCCATTATCAACGTCATATAATATATGAGACTTCAAGTGAAAAAAAGAGTTAAATACATTATGTTTTATATACTTGAATGGGTTAGGCCGTGTTCACACCAAACGCCATGTATAGTAAACATGTTTACATTTAGTTTAGTGTTATGTGCACTGGTTTCACATTAAATTTGTTCACCCATACACTTTGTTTAGTTACCTGTACATAAGATTTGTTCACACTTGTAAACTATGTTTCATTTAAGTGTTCATTACGTTTACATCCCAGGTCCTTTGGTCTAACAGGGGTGATCTGAGATAAATGGTTTTTCGTCTAAACTTAAACCGCTGGGATGTAACTCGGACTTGGTGTGTCAGTGGTAGATCACCCTCTGGCCTCCGGCCATCGGGGTGATCTTACACTGACACACCGCGTCACCGTGGGATAACTATTAAAGAACCAAATGCAATTTTTTCGGACAACTTTTCTAGCAGTTAGAGAATAACAGTTTGACTTCCAAAAGGGGGGGGGGATTATTTCCTTGCAAAATATTCTGATCCTCGATCAATTTGATAAAAAAAAAAATATTCTGGTCATACAGATGATTAAAAAAAAATAAATGTCGGAATCCAGAGCTTCCCCATACATTGTAGTGTTAAAAATTGTAAAAAAATAAAATTTGATTGCTAGCATCGAAAAAAATGAATAAGAACGTTCGCGCGAAAAAAAAAAATCTGACTCACCCCCTTTTTTAAGTTAAGTGGTTGCTCCTTTATGAAAGCCATTTTGATGATTTGCAGTAGTTTATATTAAAGAGATACTAAAGATGTCTCGATTACGCATCAGAAAACGTAAGCTTAGTTTTACTATAAAGTGTTCGTGGACGTGTTCGTAAAAGAAAATTCTTTATTTCATCAAATTCTTCATAAACATAAAAATTATGTCCATTATTGCCGTCTTCCCGTATACTAATTCCCAGATATTTTCCCGTATGCAGTGACTTTAACTACGAGATCTCTAGTTGGATCTTTGTCCAACGCACAACGCAAATGCAAGGGTAAAACCCGTGATGAACAATGTAAACATACGTGGACAGGTAGGTACTTAAAAGGTTACTGAAATCTGATAAATATTTTTTTTGGAAAAATTAGGCCGTGTTGTGTACAGTAAACATGTTTACATTTGGTTTAATGTAATGTACACTAGTTTTACATTAAATTTGTTCACATGTATACACCTTGTTTAGCTACCTGTACATAAGGTTTGTTCACACTTGTAAACTGTATGTCATTTAAAATAAATGTTCATTACGTAGAACCGAATTCAAATTTTTAAACAACTTTTCTAGCAGTTAGGGAACGACCATTTGACCTTTAAAAAAGGGGGGATGGGTTTTTCCACAATTGATTAAAAAAAAACGGTCATTCAGATGATTAGAAAGAGCAAATATTCTGAATCCAAAGATTCCCCATACAATATAGTGTTAAATATTGAATTGGTACCATAAAAAAAAAAAAAACCAACTAATTATATACTTTTGCGAGAGAAAAAAAATCTGACTTAGAACACCCCCCTTTTTATTAAGTAAAGTGGTTGCTCCTTTTAGAAAGTCATTTTGGATGATTTGCAGTAGTTTAAAGATGTCTCGATTACGCATTAAAAAGGAGAATTTGGCAAAAGGAGGGGTTATGTTTTTTTGTTTTATTTCTAATTGCATTTTAACGGATCTGAGATACTACACACAATTATTCTCACCCTTTTTTCAGTAATACACTTATGATTGAATCGTTGTTTGAGTATAAAGACCAGTGGCAAATACTTATGTTAGTGTGTACAATCGATTCGGGAAGACCTTTTCAAGTTAATAAGGCTACGTAAAGTGTTTTTATAACAAATAAATATAGCAAGTTTAGACAAATATTTCTGTAAAGAACTTTATTAATAAGTGTTATAAGTATCAATTTTATATAAAAATTCTTTCTTTTTTGAATATACATGGGGAAATTAGAGTTTTGAATGCCTAGTTTTGTGTACACTTAACCTACACAAGGCCTACATTGACTATCGACTGCATGTAGACAAAACATGATTTAAACTACATGTAAACATTGAGTTTTATCAATTGAACGTAATTAGGTATTTGTATTGTTCTGATTATTATTTTTTTTCCCGCCACATTTTGTTCTTGCGATAAATGTTTGTTTCGCAATATGTCGCTTAGATATTTCTTATATTGTATCGTATAGTTTATGCGCTTTTAAATTTAACCCTACTTAGCCGAACCATTTTCTTTGTAAGAGTTATCTCCCTATTTACTTTTTATCATCAGAGTGCAGCTCCTTCGTAACAAAAAAAGATATCCACAAAATTCTTTTTACAAATTATAATTGTTTGTTACATCCTCAGGATTTTTTGGCTAATTTGGATGGAAGCGATTCGATGAAATTTTATAGTAGTTATCTACCTTTACAAAATAAATTTGTCGGTATGTGTTTTCAACTCATTACTATTAACCATATAACCCTGTAATGTTTTTATTTGAGGCCCCTAGGTCTTAACCTAGAAAATGAGGTCAAGGTCAAAGGTCAAGGTCAAGTTCTAAATTTTGATTTTGCCTTGTTTTGAGATTTTCTCCGACAGTTTTAAAGATATACATTAAAAAAAACAAGCGCAAAATGTTTGCTTTATTGTAATGAAGATATGTTACATTTGATCTGATACAATTAAAGTGCATCTTATAGGAGTTAGTGCCCCTAAAATGTCTCAATATATAGTTATTTGATTATAACTTCAACTAAGTTCTTTATAAAGCCATATGACTTTGTACAAAAGGTTAGGTGACATATGACATTGAAAAATGACAACCGGAAGTGACCTTGAGAAAACCGAAAGTAGCTAGTTTTGCCCTTTTTTCATATCAAAGTACTCAGAATCCATATATTTTGTCATATAGATACATAAACTGATCACTGAAGACTAAAAATAACTTCCAACAAACCGGAAGTGGCCAATTATCTTCAATTCTACATACAAAAGTATATAGAAACTTTATATTTTTGGAATCAGTGTAAAAGAAGATATCATATGAGACCGGAAGTGGCATTTATTTCACCGGAAGTTGCATATTATCTCCCTTATTTGGCCCAAGACCACAATTAATGACCCCGCTTTTCGTTGTCCACGAATATAGTTCCTTTTAATTAGAGTGTATTTTTCCTTAATTTTTTTTCTTTCCTTTCCTCACTCATTCCTTAAATCTTTTTGGGTGGAAATGAAAGAAGAGAGGTCAAATAAATTTTTGGAGGTTGTATTTTAACTGATTTTGATATGGAATGAGTGATTAGGTCAATGCAAAAAGGTGATATTTACAGTTTTCGGAACATCTCTTGACTTGTCAATAGGGGTATGGATGTGTATTGGCTAAATTTGTAAAAGTGATTGCTTCAATCTTTCTGAATTTTGGATATATATTTGGACTAGGACAATACATTACACACACAAAAAATTGGACAAAAGTGCATGGTGCAATTTTTTTAATGATGCAAAAGGTTATAAAGAACTGATAGAGGAATTAATTGTGGTCTGTGGCCTAAGAGGTGCATTTCAGCAAATTTAGAATTTTTACTTTGGCATCTTTTCTGAATGATCTATTGGTATTGATTTGTCAAACTATATGAGAAGAAATGATTTTCACTTTCATTTGATAGAAATTTTGTGAAAAAGTCACTTTTCAGGTTAAATGCCTAAAATGTAACCTTTTCACTTTTTTCACTATTTTTTCAAAAACAGCATGCTTAATTTCTCTCTGACAATTTTTTTCTGATATCTATTTGTGTTTGTGGTATTTATTTCAGTTGTTTAACTTATTTGTGAACTCTGAACACAAAAAAAAGTAGATAAAAACATAAAAAGAGTGCAAAATGTGCTGTTTTAATAGTCTAAGTCTAACGGTCAGTATACGCAGCAGGTGAAATGTGAAGTTCTATGCACTTAAAAGTTGTATTCCAAAACAGATTGCACTGAACCTACATCAAAAACACTTATTACTGGTTGCTTAACCATTTCTGTTTCACAGACTACCTTTACTTTCTTCTGTTGGATAGCTAGTGGTTTAAATATTGGCCTTTTGAGGCTGACATTTCATTCAGTTTTTAAACAGTAAAGTTAATAAAATTTGCATCAGACCATACTGTCTGCATATATAGTTGAAAGTGACAGTCTTGTTACATCCAGGCTCCATGTTTTATCATATCTGAGCACAGATTTTAGCAAAAAGAAGTATATCTCCATCTCCCATATCATTTATATGCTTTTAAATATGCAAATGTGGGGAACGGCCTAAACTGGCAATCTGTTTTTTTAAGCATAACATTGCTAAAGACCATTTTATCCACATGCGTTATGCTATTTGAAACTTATATTTCCATCAAAAGTACATTTATAACCTGTTAAAGTTTGTTTGATAACTTATCAACTTCAGAAAATTGTGGTAAGTGAAAAATATTACATTTGATATAAGGCCTCACCCTAATTGAAAACCTCTATTTTTTGGCACAGGCTCATATAAAATTAACTTCTGGCCATTTTGCATAAGTCTGATACATGAAATATGCTTTCTGTTGCTTTAAATAGATGTTAACTTATACATAGAGACATTAAAAAGTGTTAGTTTTGGTATCTTTTGGTTTTTAGAAGCTCAAATTTGATAGTTTTAATTGTTCTAATTCAACGCCACAATTCAGCACCCAAAATTCAGATATAAAAAATGCCACATTTTTTTTATTTGGTATCATATGGCTTTGAAACTTTGTAACCTGTTTTATAATATACTAAGCTTGAATCATGCCAAGTTTTATTAGAATTGGTCAAGTTTTAGGCCCCTAATAGGCCCAAGACCACAATTAATGACCCCGCTTTTCGTTGTCCACGAATATAGTTCCTTTTAATTAGAGTGTATTTTTCCTTAATTTTTTTTCTTTCCTTTCCTCACTCATTCCTTAAATCTTTTTGGGTGGAAATGAAAGAAGAGAGGTCAAATAAATTTTTGGAGGTTGTATTTTAACTGATTTTGATATGGAATGAGTGATTAGGTCAATGCAAAAAGGTGATATTTACAGTTTTCGGAACATCTCTTGACTTGTCAATAGGGGTATGGATGTGTATTGGCTAAATTTGTAAAAGTGATTGCTTCAATCTTTCTGAATTTTGGATATATATTTGGACTAGGACAATACATTACACACACAAAAAATTGGACAAAAGTGCATGGTGCAATTTTTTTAATGATGCAAAAGGTTATAAAGAACTGATAGAGGAATTAATTGTGGTCTGTGGCCTAAGAGGTGCATTTCAGCAAATTTAGAATTTTTACTTTGGCATCTTTTCTGAATGATCTATTGGTATTGATTTGTCAAACTATATGAGAAGAAATGATTTTCACTTTCATTTGATAGAAATTTTGTGAAAAAGTCACTTTTCAGGTTAAATGCCTAAAATGTAACCTTTTCACTTTTTTCACTATTTTTTCAAAAACAGCATGCTTAATTTCTCTCTGACAATTTTTTTCTGATATCTATTTGTGTTTGTGGTATTTATTTCAGTTGTTTAACTTATTTGTGAACTCTGAACACAAAAAAAAGTAGATAAAAACATAAAAAGAGTGCAAAATGTGCTGTTTTAATAGTCTAAGTCTAACGGTCAGTATACGCAGCAGGTGAAATGTGAAGTTCTATGCACTTAAAAGTTGTATTCCAAAACAGATTGCACTGAACCTACATCAAAAACACTTATTACTGGTTGCTTAACCATTTCTGTTTCACAGACTACCTTTACTTTCTTCTGTTGGATAGCTAGTGGTTTAAATATTGGCCTTTTGAGGCTGACATTTCATTCAGTTTTTAAACAGTAAAGTTAATAAAATTTGCATCAGACCATACTGTCTGCATATATAGTTGAAAGTGACAGTCTTGTTACATCCAGGCTCCATGTTTTATCATATCTGAGCACAGATTTTAGCAAAAAGAAGTATATCTCCATCTCCCATATCATTTATATGCTTTTAAATATGCAAATGTGGGGAACGGCCTAAACTGGCAATCTGTTTTTTTAAGCATAACATTGCTAAAGACCATTTTATCCACATGCGTTATGCTATTTGAAACTTATATTTCCATCAAAAGTACATTTATAACCTGTTAAAGTTTGTTTGATAACTTATCAACTTCAGAAAATTGTGGTAAGTGAAAAATATTACATTTGATATAAGGCCTCACCCTAATTGAAAACCTCTATTTTTTGGCACAGGCTCATATAAAATTAACTTCTGGCCATTTTGCATAAGTCTGATACATGAAATATGCTTTCTGTTGCTTTAAATAGATGTTAACTTATACATAGAGACATTAAAAAGTGTTAGTTTTGGTATCTTTTGGTTTTTAGAAGCTCAAATTTGATAGTTTTAATTGTTCTAATTCAACGCCACAATTCAGCACCCAAAATTCAGATATAAAAAATGCCACATTTTTTTTATTTGGTATCATATGGCTTTGAAACTTTGTAACCTGTTTTATAATATACTAAGCTTGAATCATGCCAAGTTTTATTAGAATTGGTCAAGTTTTAGGCCCCTAATAGGCCCAAGACCACAATTAATGACCCCGCTTTTCGTTGTCCACGAATATAGTTCCTTTTAATTAGAGTGTATTTTTCCTTAATTTTTTTTCTTTCCTTTCCTCACTCATTCCTTAAATCTTTTTGGGTGGAAATGAAAGAAGAGAGGTCAAATAAATTTTTGGAGGTTGTATTTTAACTGATTTTGATATGGAATGAGTGATTAGGTCAATGCAAAAAGGTGATATTTACAGTTTTCGGAACATCTCTTGACTTGTCAATAGGGGTATGGATGTGTATTGGCTAAATTTGTAAAAGTGATTGCTTCAATCTTTCTGAATTTTGGATATATATTTGGACTAGGACAATACATTACACACACAAAAAATTGGACAAAAGTGCATGGTGCAATTTTTTTAATGATGCAAAAGGTTATAAAGAACTGATAGAGGAATTAATTGTGGTCTGTGGCCTAAGAGGTGCATTTCAGCAAATTTAGAATTTTTACTTTGGCATCTTTTCTGAATGATCTATTGGTATTGATTTGTCAAACTATATGAGAAGAAATGATTTTCACTTTCATTTGATAGAAATTTTGTGAAAAAGTCACTTTTCAGGTTAAATGCCTAAAATGTAACCTTTTCACTTTTTTCACTATTTTTTCAAAAACAGCATGCTTAATTTCTCTCTGACAATTTTTTTCTGATATCTATTTGTGTTTGTGGTATTTATTTCAGTTGTTTAACTTATTTGTGAACTCTGAACACAAAAAAAAGTAGATAAAAACATAAAAAGAGTGCAAAATGTGCTGTTTTAATAGTCTAAGTCTAACGGTCAGTATACGCAGCAGGTGAAATGTGAAGTTCTATGCACTTAAAAGTTGTATTCCAAAACAGATTGCACTGAACCTACATCAAAAACACTTATTACTGGTTGCTTAACCATTTCTGTTTCACAGACTACCTTTACTTTCTTCTGTTGGATAGCTAGTGGTTTAAATATTGGCCTTTTGAGGCTGACATTTCATTCAGTTTTTAAACAGTAAAGTTAATAAAATTTGCATCAGACCATACTGTCTGCATATATAGTTGAAAGTGACAGTCTTGTTACATCCAGGCTCCATGTTTTATCATATCTGAGCACAGATTTTAGCAAAAAGAAGTATATCTCCATCTCCCATATCATTTATATGCTTTTAAATATGCAAATGTGGGGAACGGCCTAAACTGGCAATCTGTTTTTTTAAGCATAACATTGCTAAAGACCATTTTATCCACATGCGTTATGCTATTTGAAACTTATATTTCCATCAAAAGTACATTTATAACCTGTTAAAGTTTGTTTGATAACTTATCAACTTCAGAAAATTGTGGTAAGTGAAAAATATTACATTTGATATAAGGCCTCACCCTAATTGAAAACCTCTATTTTTTGGCACAGGCTCATATAAAATTAACTTCTGGCCATTTTGCATAAGTCTGATACATGAAATATGCTTTCTGTTGCTTTAAATAGATGTTAACTTATACATAGAGACATTAAAAAGTGTTAGTTTTGGTATTTTTTGGTTTTTAGAAGCTCAAATTTGATAGTTTTAATTGTTCTAATTCAACGCCACAATTCAGCACCCAAAATTCAGATATAAAAAATGCCACATTTTTTTTATTTGGTATCATATGGCTTTGAAACTTTGTAACCTGTTTTATAATATACTAAGCTTGAATCATGCCAAGTTTTATTAGAATTGGTCAAGTTTTAGGCCCCTAATAGGCCCAAGACCACAATTAATGACCCCGCTTTTCGTTGTCCACGAATATAGTTCCTTTTAATTAGAGTGTATTTTTCCTTAATTTTTTTTCTTTCCTTTCCTCACTCATTCCTTAAATCTTTTTGGGTGGAAATGAAAGAAGAGAGGTCAAATAAATTTTTGGAGGTTGTATTTTAACTGATTTTGATATGGAATGAGTGATTAGGTCAATGCAAAAAGGTGATATTTACAGTTTTCGGAACATCTCTTGACTTGTCAATAGGGGTATGGATGTGTATTGGCTAAATTTGTAAAAGTGATTGCTTCAATCTTTCTGAATTTTGGATATATATTTGGACTAGGACAATACATTACACACACAAAAAATTGGACAAAAGTGCATGGTGCAATTTTTTTAATGATGCAAAAGGTTATAAAGAACTGATAGAGGAATTAATTGTGGTCTGTGGCCTAAGAGGTGCATTTCAGCAAATTTAGAATTTTTACTTTGGCATCTTTTCTGAATGATCTATTGGTATTGATTTGTCAAACTATATGAGAAGAAATGATTTTCACTTTCATTTGATAGAAATTTTGTGAAAAAGTCACTTTTCAGGTTAAATGCCTAAAATGTAACCTTTTCACTTTTTTCACTATTTTTTCAAAAACAGCATGCTTAATTTCTCTCTGACAATTTTTTTCTGATATCTATTTGTGTTTGTGGTATTTATTTCAGTTGTTTAACTTATTTGTGAACTCTGAACACAAAAAAAAGTAGATAAAAACATAAAAAGAGTGCAAAATGTGCTGTTTTAATAGTCTAAGTCTAACGGTCAGTATACGCAGCAGGTGAAATGTGAAGTTCTATGCACTTAAAAGTTGTATTCCAAAACAGATTGCACTGAACCTACATCAAAAACACTTATTACTGGTTGCTTAACCATTTCTGTTTCACAGACTACCTTTACTTTCTTCTGTTGGATAGCTAGTGGTTTAAATATTGGCCTTTTGAGGCTGACATTTCATTCAGTTTTTAAACAGTAAAGTTAATAAAATTTGCATCAGACCATACTGTCTGCATATATAGTTGAAAGTGACAGTCTTGTTACATCCAGGCTCCATGTTTTATCATATCTGAGCACAGATTTTAGCAAAAAGAAGTATATCTCCATCTCCCATATCATTTATATGCTTTTAAATATGCAAATGTGGGGAACGGCCTAAACTGGCAATCTGTTTTTTTGAGCATAACATTGCTAAAGACCATTTTATCCACATGCGTTATGCTATTTGAAACTTATATTTCCATCAAAAGTACATTTATAACCTGTTAAAGTTTGTTTGATAACTTATCAACTTCAGAAAATTGTGGTAAGTGAAAAATATTACATTTGATATAAGGCCTCACCCTAATTGAAAACCTCTATTTTTTGGCACAGGCTCATATAAAATTAACTTCTGGCCATTTTGCATAAGTCTGATACATGAAATATGCTTTCTGTTGCTTTAAATAGATGTTAACTTATACATAGAGACATTAAAAAGTGTTAGTTTTGGTATCTTTTGGTTTTTAGAAGCTCAAATTTGATAGTTTTAATTGTTCTAATTCAACGCCACAATTCAGCACCCAAAATTCAGATATAAAAAATGCCACATTTTTTTTATTTGGTATCATATGGCTTTGAAACTTTGTAACCTGTTTTATAATATACTAAGCTTGAATCATGCCAAGTTTTATTAGAATTGGTCAAGTTTTAGGCCCCTAATAGGCCCAAGACCACAATTAATGACCCCGCTTTTCGTTGTCCACGAATATAGTTCCTTTTAATTAGAGTGTATTTTTCCTTAATTTTTTTTCTTTCCTTTCCTCACTCATTCCTTAAATCTTTTTGGGTGGAAATGAAAGAAGAGAGGTCAAATAAATTTTTGGAGGTTGTATTTTAACTGATTTTGATATGGAATGAGTGATTAGGTCAATGCAAAAAGGTGATATTTACAGTTTTCGGAACATCTCTTGACTTGTCAATAGGGGTATGGATGTGTATTGGCTAAATTTGTAAAAGTGATTGCTTCAATCTTTCTGAATTTTGGATATATATTTGGACTAGGACAATACATTACACACACAAAAAATTGGACAAAAGTGCATGGTGCAATTTTTTTAATGATGCAAAAGGTTATAAAGAACTGATAGAGGAATTAATTGTGGTCTGTGGCCTAAGAGGTGCATTTCAGCAAATTTAGAATTTTTACTTTGGCATCTTTTCTGAATGATCTATTGGTATTGATTTGTCAAACTATATGAGAAGAAATGATTTTCACTTTCATTTGATAGAAATTTTGTGAAAAAGTCACTTTTCAGGTTAAATGCCTAAAATGTAACCTTTTCACTTTTTTCACTATTTTTTCAAAAACAGCATGCTTAATTTCTCTCTGACAATTTTTTTCTGATATCTATTTGTGTTTGTGGTATTTATTTCAGTTGTTTAACTTATTTGTGAACTCTGAACACAAAAAAAAGTAGATAAAAACATAAAAAGAGTGCAAAATGTGCTGTTTTAATAGTCTAAGTCTAACGGTCAGTATACGCAGCAGGTGAAATGTGAAGTTCTATGCACTTAAAAGTTGTATTCCAAAACAGATTGCACTGAACCTACATCAAAAACACTTATTACTGGTTGCTTAACCATTTCTGTTTCACAGACTACCTTTACTTTCTTCTGTTGGATAGCTAGTGGTTTAAATATTGGCCTTTTGAGGCTGACATTTCATTCAGTTTTTAAACAGTAAAGTTAATAAAATTTGCATCAGACCATACTGTCTGCATATATAGTTGAAAGTGACAGTCTTGTTACATCCAGGCTCCATGTTTTATCATATCTGAGCACAGATTTTAGCAAAAAGAAGTATATCTCCATCTCCCATATCATTTATATGCTTTTAAATATGCAAATGTGGGGAACGGCCTAAACTGGCAATCTGTTTTTTTAAGCATAACATTGCTAAAGACCATTTTATCCACATGCGTTATGCTATTTGAAACTTATATTTCCATCAAAAGTACATTTATAACCTGTTAAAGTTTGTTTGATAACTTATCAACTTCAGAAAATTGTGGTAAGTGAAAAATATTACATTTGATATAAGGCCTCACCCTAATTGAAAACCTCTATTTTTTGGCACAGGCTCATATAAAATTAACTTCTGGCCATTTTGCATAAGTCTGATACATGAAATATGCTTTCTGTTGCTTTAAATAGATGTTAACTTATACATAGAGACATTAAAAAGTGTTAGTTTTGGTATTTTTTGGTTTTTAGAAGCTCAAATTTGATAGTTTTAATTGTTCTAATTCAACGCCACAATTCAGCACCCAAAATTCAGATATAAAAAATGCCACATTTTTTTTATTTGGTATCATATGGCTTTGAAACTTTGTAACCTGTTTTATAATATACTAAGCTTGAATCATGCCAAGTTTTATTAGAATTGGTCAAGTTTTAGGCCCCTAATAGGCCCAAGACCACAATTAATGACCCCGCTTTTCGTTGTCCACGAATATAGTTCCTTTTAATTAGAGTGTATTTTTCCTTAATTTTTTTTCTTTCCTTTCCTCACTCATTCCTTAAATCTTTTTGGGTGGAAATGAAAGAAGAGAGGTCAAATAAATTTTTGGAGGTTGTATTTTAACTGATTTTGATATGGAATGAGTGATTAGGTCAATGCAAAAAGGTGATATTTACAGTTTTCGGAACATCTCTTGACTTGTCAATAGGGGTATGGATGTGTATTGGCTAAATTTGTAAAAGTGATTGCTTCAATCTTTCTGAATTTTGGATATATATTTGGACTAGGACAATACATTACACACACAAAAAATTGGACAAAAGTGCATGGTGCAATTTTTTTAATGATGCAAAAGGTTATAAAGAACTGATAGAGGAATTAATTGTGGTCTGTGGCCTAAGAGGTGCATTTCAGCAAATTTAGAATTTTTACTTTGGCATCTTTTCTGAATGATCTATTGGTATTGATTTGTCAAACTATATGAGAAGAAATGATTTTCACTTTCATTTGATAGAAATTTTGTGAAAAAGTCACTTTTCAGGTTAAATGCCTAAAATGTAACCTTTTCACTTTTTTCACTATTTTTTCAAAAACAGCATGCTTAATTTCTCTCTGACAATTTTTTTCTGATATCTATTTGTGTTTGTGGTATTTATTTCAGTTGTTTAACTTATTTGTGAACTCTGAACACAAAAAAAAGTAGATAAAAACATAAAAAGAGTGCAAAATGTGCTGTTTTAATAGTCTAAGTCTAACGGTCAGTATACGCAGCAGGTGAAATGTGAAGTTCTATGCACTTAAAAGTTGTATTCCAAAACAGATTGCACTGAACCTACATCAAAAACACTTATTACTGGTTGCTTAACCATTTCTGTTTCACAGACTACCTTTACTTTCTTCTGTTGGATAGCTAGTGGTTTAAATATTGGCCTTTTGAGGCTGACATTTCATTCAGTTTTTAAACAGTAAAGTTAATAAAATTTGCATCAGACCATACTGTCTGCATATATAGTTGAAAGTGACAGTCTTGTTACATCCAGGCTCCATGTTTTATCATATCTGAGCACAGATTTTAGCAAAAAGAAGTATATCTCCATCTCCCATATCATTTATATGCTTTTAAATATGCAAATGTGGGGAACGGCCTAAACTGGCAATCTGTTTTTTTAAGCATAACATTGCTAAAGACCATTTTATCCACATGCGTTATGCTATTTGAAACTTATATTTCCATCAAAAGTACATTTATAACCTGTTAAAGTTTGTTTGATAACTTATCAACTTCAGAAAATTGTGGTAAGTGAAAAATATTACATTTGATATAAGGCCTCACCCTAATTGAAAACCTCTATTTTTTGGCACAGGCTCATATAAAATTAACTTCTGGCCATTTTGCATAAGTCTGATACATGAAATATGCTTTCTGTTGCTTTAAATAGATGTTAACTTATACATAGAGACATTAAAAAGTGTTAGTTTTGGTATCTTTTGGTTTTTAGAAGCTCAAATTTGATAGTTTTAATTGTTCTAATTCAACGCCACAATTCAGCACCCAAAATTCAGATATAAAAAATGCCACATTTTTTTTATTTGGTATCATATGGCTTTGAAACTTTGTAACCTGTTTTATAATATACTAAGCTTGAATCATGCCAAGTTTTATTAGAATTGGTCAAGTTTTAGGCCCCTAATAGGCCCAAGACCACAATTAATGACCCCGCTTTTCGTTGTCCACGAATATAGTTCCTTTTAATTAGAGTGTATTTTTCCTTAATTTTTTTTCTTTCCTTTCCTCACTCATTCCTTAAATCTTTTTGGGTGGAAATGAAAGAAGAGAGGTCAAATAAATTTTTGGAGGTTGTATTTTAACTGATTTTGATATGGAATGAGTGATTAGGTCAATGCAAAAAGGTGATATTTACAGTTTTCGGAACATCTCTTGACTTGTCAATAGGGGTATGGATGTGTATTGGCTAAATTTGTAAAAGTGATTGCTTCAATCTTTCTGAATTTTGGATATATATTTGGACTAGGACAATACATTACACACACAAAAAATTGGACAAAAGTGCATGGTGCAATTTTTTTAATGATGCAAAAGGTTATAAAGAACTGATAGAGGAATTAATTGTGGTCTGTGGCCTAAGAGGTGCATTTCAGCAAATTTAGAATTTTTACTTTGGCATCTTTTCTGAATGATCTATTGGTATTGATTTGTCAAACTATATGAGAAGAAATGATTTTCACTTTCATTTGATAGAAATTTTGTGAAAAAGTCACTTTTCAGGTTAAATGCCTAAAATGTAACCTTTTCACTTTTTTCACTATTTTTTCAAAAACAGCATGCTTAATTTCTCTCTGACAATTTTTTTCTGATATCTATTTGTGTTTGTGGTATTTATTTCAGTTGTTTAACTTATTTGTGAACTCTGAACACAAAAAAAAGTAGATAAAAACATAAAAAGAGTGCAAAATGTGCTGTTTTAATAGTCTAAGTCTAACGGTCAGTATACGCAGCAGGTGAAATGTGAAGTTCTATGCACTTAAAAGTTGTATTCCAAAACAGATTGCACTGAACCTACATCAAAAACACTTATTACTGGTTGCTTAACCATTTCTGTTTCACAGACTACCTTTACTTTCTTCTGTTGGATAGCTAGTGGTTTAAATATTGGCCTTTTGAGGCTGACATTTCATTCAGTTTTTAAACAGTAAAGTTAATAAAATTTGCATCAGACCATACTGTCTGCATATATAGTTGAAAGTGACAGTCTTGTTACATCCAGGCTCCATGTTTTATCATATCTGAGCACAGATTTTAGCAAAAAGAAGTATATCTCCATCTCCCATATCATTTATATGCTTTTAAATATGCAAATGTGGGGAACGGCCTAAACTGGCAATCTGTTTTTTTAAGCATAACATTGCTAAAGACCATTTTATCCACATGCGTTATGCTATTTGAAACTTATATTTCCATCAAAAGTACATTTATAACCTGTTAAAGTTTGTTTGATAACTTATCAACTTCAGAAAATTGTGGTAAGTGAAAAATATTACATTTGATATAAGGCCTCACCCTAATTGAAAACCTCTATTTTTTGGCACAGGCTCATATAAAATTAACTTCTGGCCATTTTGCATAAGTCTGATACATGAAATATGCTTTCTGTTGCTTTAAATAGATGTTAACTTATACATAGAGACATTAAAAAGTGTTAGTTTTGGTATCTTTTGGTTTTTAGAAGCTCAAATTTGATAGTTTTAATTGTTCTAATTCAACGCCACAATTCAGCACCCAAAATTCAGATATAAAAAATGCCACATTTTTTTTATTTGGTATCATATGGCTTTGAAACTTTGTAACCTGTTTTATAATATACTAAGCTTGAATCATGCCAAGTTTTATTAGAATTGGTCAAGTTTTAGGCCCCTAATAGGCCCAAGACCACAATTAATGACCCCGCTTTTCGTTGTCCACGAATATAGTTCCTTTTAATTAGAGTGTATTTTTCCTTAATTTTTTTTCTTTCCTTTCCTCACTCATTCCTTAAATCTTTTTGGGTGGAAATGAAAGAAGAGAGGTCAAATAAATTTTTGGAGGTTGTATTTTAACTGATTTTGATATGGAATGAGTGATTAGGTCAATGCAAAAAGGTGATATTTACAGTTTTCGGAACATCTCTTGACTTGTCAATAGGGGTATGGATGTGTATTGGCTAAATTTGTAAAAGTGATTGCTTCAATCTTTCTGAATTTTGGATATATATTTGGACTAGGACAATACATTACACACACAAAAAATTGGACAAAAGTGCATGGTGCAATTTTTTTAATGATGCAAAAGGTTATAAAGAACTGATAGAGGAATTAATTGTGGTCTGTGGCCTAAGAGGTGCATTTCAGCAAATTTAGAATTTTTACTTTGGCATCTTTTCTGAATGATCTATTGGTATTGATTTGTCAAACTATATGAGAAGAAATGATTTTCACTTTCATTTGATAGAAATTTTGTGAAAAAGTCACTTTTCAGGTTAAATGCCTAAAATGTAACCTTTTCACTTTTTTCACTATTTTTTCAAAAACAGCATGCTTAATTTCTCTCTGACAATTTTTTTCTGATATCTATTTGTGTTTGTGGTATTTATTTCAGTTGTTTAACTTATTTGTGAACTCTGAACACAAAAAAAAGTAGATAAAAACATAAAAAGAGTGCAAAATGTGCTGTTTTAATAGTCTAAGTCTAACGGTCAGTATACGCAGCAGGTGAAATGTGAAGTTCTATGCACTTAAAAGTTGTATTCCAAAACAGATTGCACTGAACCTACATCAAAAACACTTATTACTGGTTGCTTAACCATTTCTGTTTCACAGACTACCTTTACTTTCTTCTGTTGGATAGCTAGTGGTTTAAATATTGGCCTTTTGAGGTTGACATTTCATTCAGTTTTTAAACAGTAAAGTTAATAAAATTTGCATCAGACCATACTGTCTGCATATATAGTTGAAAGTGACAGTCTTGTTACATCCAGGCTCCATGTTTTATCATATCTGAGCACAGATTTTAGCAAAAAGAAGTATATCTCCATCTCCCATATCATTTATATGCTTTTAAATATGCAAATGTGGGGAACGGCCTAAACTGGCAATCTGTTTTTTTAAGCATAACATTGCTAAAGACCATTTTATCCACATGCGTTATGCTATTTGAAACTTATATTTCCATCAAAAGTACATTTATAACCTGTTAAAGTTTGTTTGATAACTTATCAACTTCAGAAAATTGTGGTAAGTGAAAAATATTACATTTGATATAAGGCCTCACCCTAATTGAAAACCTCTATTTTTTGGCACAGGCTCATATAAAATTAACTTCTGGCCATTTTGCATAAGTCTGATACATGAAATATGCTTTCTGTTGCTTTAAATAGATGTTAACTTATACATAGAGACATTAAAAAGTGTTAGTTTTGGTATCTTTTGGTTTTTAGAAGCTCAAATTTGATAGTTTTAATTGTTCTAATTCAACGCCACAATTCAGCACCCAAAATTCAGATATAAAAAATGCCACATTTTTTTTATTTGGTATCATATGGCTTTGAAACTTTGTAACCTGTTTTATAATATACTAAGCTTGAATCATGCCAAGTTTTATTAGAATTGGTCAAGTTTTAGGCCCCTAATAGGCCCAAGACCACAATTAATGACCCCGCTTTTCGTTGTCCACGAATATAGTTCCTTTTAATTAGAGTGTATTTTTCCTTAATTTTTTTTCTTTCCTTTCCTCACTCATTCCTTAAATCTTTTTGGGTGGAAATGAAAGAAGAGAGGTCAAATAAATTTTTGGAGGTTGTATTTTAACTGATTTTGATATGGAATGAGTGATTAGGTCAATGCAAAAAGGTGATATTTACAGTTTTCGGAACATCTCTTGACTTGTCAATAGGGGTATGGATGTGTATTGGCTAAATTTGTAAAAGTGATTGCTTCAATCTTTCTGAATTTTGGATATATATTTGGACTAGGACAATACATTACACACACAAAAAATTGGACAAAAGTGCATGGTGCAATTTTTTTAATGATGCAAAAGGTTATAAAGAACTGATAGAGGAATTAATTGTGGTCTGTGGCCTAAGAGGTGCATTTCAGCAAATTTAGAATTTTTACTTTGGCATCTTTTCTGAATGATCTATTGGTATTGATTTGTCAAACTATATGAGAAGAAATGATTTTCACTTTCATTTGATAGAAATTTTGTGAAAAAGTCACTTTTCAGGTTAAATGCCTAAAATGTAACCTTTTCACTTTTTTCACTATTTTTTCAAAAACAGCATGCTTAATTTCTCTCTGACAATTTTTTTCTGATATCTATTTGTGTTTGTGGTATTTATTTCAGTTGTTTAACTTATTTGTGAACTCTGAACACAAAAAAAAGTAGATAAAAACATAAAAAGAGTGCAAAATGTGCTGTTTTAATAGTCTAAGTCTAACGGTCAGTATACGCAGCAGGTGAAATGTGAAGTTCTATGCACTTAAAAGTTGTATTCCAAAACAGATTGCACTGAACCTACATCAAAAACACTTATTACTGGTTGCTTAACCATTTCTGTTTCACAGACTACCTTTACTTTCTTCTGTTGGATAGCTAGTGGTTTAAATATTGGCCTTTTGAGGCTGACATTTCATTCAGTTTTTAAACAGTAAAGTTAATAAAATTTGCATCAGACCATACTGTCTGCATATATAGTTGAAAGTGACAGTCTTGTTACATCCAGGCTCCATGTTTTATCATATCTGAGCACAGATTTTAGCAAAAAGAAGTATATCTCCATCTCCCATATCATTTATATGCTTTTAAATATGCAAATGTGGGGAACGGCCTAAACTGGCAATCTGTTTTTTTAAGCATAACATTGCTAAAGACCATTTTATCCACATGCGTTATGCTATTTGAAACTTATATTTCCATCAAAAGTACATTTATAACCTGTTAAAGTTTGTTTGATAACTTATCAACTTCAGAAAATTGTGGTAAGTGAAAAATATTACATTTGATATAAGGCCTCACCCTAATTGAAAACCTCTATTTTTTGGCACAGGCTCATATAAAATTAACTTCTGGCCATTTTGCATAAGTCTGATACATGAAATATGCTTTCTGTTGCTTTAAATAGATGTTAACTTATACATAGAGACATTAAAAAGTGTTAGTTTTGGTATCTTTTGGTTTTTAGAAGCTCAAATTTGATAGTTTTAATTGTTCTAATTCAACGCCACAATTCAGCACCCAAAATTCAGATATAAAAAATGCCACATTTTTTTTATTTGGTATCATATGGCTTTGAAACTTTGTAACCTGTTTTATAATATACTAAGCTTGAATCATGCTAAGTTTTATTAGAATTGGTCAAGTTTTAGGCCCCTAATAGGCCCAAGACCACAATTAATGACCCCGCTTTTCGTTGTCCACGAATATAGTTCCTTTTAATTAGAGTGTATTTTTCCTTAATTTTTTTTCTTTCCTTTCCTCACTCATTCCTTAAATCTTTTTGGGTGGAAATGAAAGAAGAGAGGTCAAATAAATTTTTGGAGGTTGTATTTTAACTGATTTTGATATGGAATGAGTGATTAGGTCAATGCAAAAAGGTGATATTTACAGTTTTCGGAACATCTCTTGACTTGTCAATAGGGGTATGGATGTGTATTGGCTAAATTTGTAAAAGTGATTGCTTCAATCTTTCTGAATTTTGGATATATATTTGGACTAGGACAATACATTACACACACAAAAAATTGGACAAAAGTGCATGGTGCAATTTTTTTAATGATGCAAAAGGTTATAAAGAACTGATAGAGGAATTAATTGTGGTCTGTGGCCTAAGAGGTGCATTTCAGCAAATTTAGAATTTTTACTTTGGCATCTTTTCTGAATGATCTATTGGTATTGATTTGTCAAACTATATGAGAAGAAATGATTTTCACTTTCATTTGATAGAAATTTTGTGAAAAAGTCACTTTTCAGGTTAAATGCCTAAAATGTAACCTTTTCACTTTTTTCACTATTTTTTCAAAAACAGCATGCTTAATTTCTCTCTGACAATTTTTTTCTGATATCTATTTGTGTTTGTGGTATTTATTTCAGTTGTTTAACTTATTTGTGAACTCTGAACACAAAAAAAAGTAGATAAAAACATAAAAAGAGTGCAAAATGTGCTGTTTTAATAGTCTAAGTCTAACGGTCAGTATACGCAGCAGGTGAAATGTGAAGTTCTATGCACTTAAAAGTTGTATTCCAAAACAGATTGCACTGAACCTACATCAAAAACACTTATTACTGGTTGCTTAACCATTTCTGTTTCACAGACTACCTTTACTTTCTTCTGTTGGATAGCTAGTGGTTTAAATATTGGCCTTTTGAGGCTGACATTTCATTCAGTTTTTAAACAGTAAAGTTAATAAAATTTGCATCAGACCATACTGTCTGCATATATAGTTGAAAGTGACAGTCTTGTTACATCCAGGCTCCATGTTTTATCATATCTGAGCACAGATTTTAGCAAAAAGAAGTATATCTCCATCTCCCATATCATTTATATGCTTTTAAATATGCAAATGTGGGGAACGGCCTAAACTGGCAATCTGTTTTTTTAAGCATAACATTGCTAAAGACCATTTTATCCACATGCGTTATGCTATTTGAAACTTATATTTCCATCAAAAGTACATTTATAACCTGTTAAAGTTTGTTTGATAACTTATCAACTTCAGAAAATTGTGGTAAGTGAAAAATATTACATTTGATATAAGGCCTCACCCTAATTGAAAACCTCTATTTTTTGGCACAGGCTCATATAAAATTAACTTCTGGCCATTTTGCATAAGTCTGATACATGAAATATGCTTTCTGTTGCTTTAAATAGATGTTAACTTATACATAGAGACATTAAAAAGTGTTAGTTTTGGTATCTTTTGGTTTTTAGAAGCTCAAATTTGATAGTTTTAATTGTTCTAATTCAACGCCACAATTCAGCACCCAAAATTCAGATATAAAAAATGCCACATTTTTTTTATTTGGTATCATATGGCTTTGAAACTTTGTAACCTGTTTTATAATATACTAAGCTTGAATCATGCCAAGTTTTATTAGAATTGGTCAAGTTTTAGGCCCCTAATAGGCCCAAGACCACAATTAATGACCCCGCTTTTCGTTGTCCACGAATATAGTTCCTTTTAATTAGAGTGTATTTTTCCTTAATTTTTTTTCTTTCCTTTCCTCACTCATTCCTTAAATCTTTTTGGGTGGAAATGAAAGAAGAGAGGTCAAATAAATTTTTGGAGGTTGTATTTTAACTGATTTTGATATGGAATGAGTGATTAGGTCAATGCAAAAAGGTGATATTTACAGTTTTCGGAACATCTCTTGACTTGTCAATAGGGGTATGGATGTGTATTGGCTAAATTTGTAAAAGTGATTGCTTCAATCTTTCTGAATTTTGGATATATATTTGGACTAGGACAATACATTACACACACAAAAAATTGGACAAAAGTGCATGGTGCAATTTTTTTAATGATGCAAAAGGTTATAAAGAACTGATAGAGGAATTAATTGTGGTCTGTGGCCATTTCACTCAAAATTATAATTTTAAAAACCTAATTTATCGCATCAGTATGAAAAAACTTTCTTCTTTTCAAAATGTTTTTGATGTGTTTAGTTTATGTTACACTAACACAACACCGAGTTTAGGTCAATGTGAACACTGCCTTAGATATGCACTCAAATTAATAGCGATTTCAACATCGATTTCTGGAAATGATACTTTAAAAAAAAGAGTGGCATTATAAACATAAGATTAAAACTGTAAATATTTCTAAATGTAGAAAAGGGAAAAATTCGGTAAGTACATTTTTCACGATTTTATCTCATTTTAAATAAAATCATATGAATGACAGCAACAGTTGGCTTTAACATTACTTGAATGGTAATTTCGTTACCCAAAACATCCAATAAAGATCGCAGGGAAAATGTGGAATATTCATAAACAAAACATCATAAAAAATAAAACCGAGATCTCACAAAACATTTTTAACACAGCCTCATATTAGCGGCGCCTGTTCCAAGTCAGGATCTTAATTTATGGCCCTTGATAGTGTTGTATTTTATAATTATTTTTTTCAGTTCTGTTTTCCGCTTTTCTGGTTGGGTTGTTGTCTCGTCGACACATTCATCGTTTCCGTTTGCAGTTCTACTCTTAAGATTATATCAAATTTCTATCAATATCATTTAATATAAACGCAAAATCAAAATTTTCAGGTTTTCTCTGTCTAAACACACAGATAAAAACTCAGGTAAATTCGCGCAAAGTTTAAAACAATAACATTTGTTCCCGCGAACCTGTCAAAATTCAAAATTCGCGCAAATATTTGGTGGCCTGACTGCCCTTTGACAAACCAATTTCCTAAAGCTATGTATTATATGAAAATGTGTCTTAAAGATCTCTAATGTGAGGCCCAAAGTACTAGAATTTAATTAGTTTCCTACATTGTACTAATGCACACAAGTGTCAAATCAATAATTATCTGCTGTTTTATAATGAATTATAATACATATTTGAGAAGGAAAATGGTTTAAAAACTTATTAATCTATTTTGCAAGCTGTCCCTTTGCAAGCAGATGCTTATTAATTGCAGGAAGTATCAGAGACAAATAATGTACTTTTAATTTATTTATTGATCGGTGTCAGACGACAATAATTAATTTATTAAAACGTTACAGACACCGCATTTCCGTTTCATAAAGAATTATTGCGACATAATAAGAAATTACTAGCATTAGTGACATCTTACAATGGAATTCCTGTAGACAGATGAAACAGAACTTCCCGACTTCTTTATCAGAGATGTTGATGGAATTTTCAATCAAAATCATACAAAGGAGATTTTAATGTCACCTTCACAATGTTTGTTTCAAAGCAACACTTGAGATTACATAACTTAAATCTATGACACACATACGATATGTCATTTAATGGTAATAGAATATATAAACTGACTGAAAAGTTCAACGATAAAATGGCTGACAAGTAATTTTTAATCATTATATCAGTTTTTTTGTTTTTTTTCTTAAATTAGTAAAAAAAAAAAATCTTTAGGACTAAAAGATGTAAACTTTAAGATGTAATAGTGAAAAGAATCTGTGAATCCCAAACATAACTCTCTAAAGCTGTTATAACTAACAAACCTTACGTTGCTTAAAGATCGTTTAATTGTTACGGTACATGACTTTTTTGTACAAATTAATGCAAGTTTTTCCATTGTCGGGAAAAATACAGATCTTTAAATTTATTCAGGCGATGAAATGGCGTTACAATGTAATTGTATGGAAGGATAAAGTTTACAGAGAGGAATTTCCCTCTAACCAATATCCAAGGAGATAACCGTAATAGTCATAGAAACATTTAAAGATATAAACTAACAGCTCATCATACATAATTGATTTATATAATGTGGAAAGAGACCAATATTAGTTCAGAAATAAAAATACGGCTGAAAAGTGTCCAACACTGTCCTAGGTTAAGAGTAAGGTTGAGCACTAACAAACATGTTCCATCCCGTCACATTCATTTATGGGCCTATCTCAAGATAGGAGCCTGTAGTTCAGTGCTTGTTGTTAGTTCAAGTCTGTGACAGTCATGTTTGTTCGATCGTTAATTGTTTAGTTATAAATAAGGCCGTTAGTTTTCGCAATTGGACTGTTTCATTTTTTTTTTTTTATTTCGGGGTTCTTTATAGCCGACTATACGATTTGGATATTGTACAATTTTAAAAGTGATACAGATTTCACTCTGGTTCTGTGGTTTGATATTTGATATTAACGGTAACAGTAACAGTAACTAGCTGTTATGTTATAGTATTTTAGTGTCACTATGTAGAACTAAGTAACTACATTGAGGCAAATGAGGAAGATTCCTCATGTTGGAAATTTAAAACAAATAATGTGAAACAAAAACTTGTTTTATGTATATTTTTTATCGCGGCGAAAGGCTTGCAATAAGCATGTTTTGATCACCCTGTGAGGACGCTCTCTGTTTTTTTTTTCTTGGAATCCATATTTCTCATTTATTTTTAGTTGTCAGTGTTGATGTTTGTCGTTTTGTGCCTTACCTGTTTCTGGGTTGGTCTTTTGTGCTTTATTAATTGAATGGTTTCATAGTTTTTCTTGTCAGAACCTTTTCAAGCCGACTATGAGAATTAATTTTTTTCCATCGCCGGGATTCGAACTCATGCTATTGGGATATTGAGAAAAGACCGCCTGCACTATGCCTAGCGCTCTAGACGACTCGGCTACCAAGACTGAACCATTTATTCAGCTTTCGGTGGCCTAGTGTTACCTTTCCTCGTCAGTAGAATCTAGAGTTGAAACACAATACGGGACACAGGCACTTGTTTCTATTCATAGGAAGATCCACGGGATATATTTGGAATCAAGAAGGAATTATTGATTGTAGATTAGCTAAATAGTTCGTAGGAAACAGTCGCAGAAATAATAATAATGAAAGAAACGTTTCATAATAACCTCAAAACAAGTAATATTTGCACAATTTAACATATTTATTATAAATCACTACATCATGTACATCTTGCAGCTCTATGTTTCGGTAAAGCAGGATGATCTTTGATGGTTTTTCAGAAGTTTTATAAGATACTTTTATAGTTGCGATTTTACTTTCTGCTATAGGGGTACATAATGGTTGTGTTCATTCAACCTGTTTTTCAATAATGCTTTGAATAGCTGTCGAAGTCGGTTGTGATTTTGGATTTTCAGATTTTTTTTTAAACGGTATGAGATGAGAAGTGGGTATTTCATGAACGGTCTTCGTATGGCAAGATACAATGTATAATAACTTTTCCGTTTATATTTTGACTGTCCTTTTGGTATCTTTCGTACCTCTTTTACTTATAAAATTGCACTAACGCAGTGTTGTCTGTACAACTATTTCGATCTTTACGAAGTTGAACAGGTTCAACATTATCCGCACGGAAGATAGACAGGTTCAATATTTCACTGCACGGAAGACAGAAAGCCTTTTTCTGACAGACAGTTCTATGTCCAATTTCAACAGAAAACATGCTGCGTTGGACGAAGTGCTGAAAATGGTAAAAACTATATGTCAAGGTAAAAATCCAACATAATCAAGTATTGAAAAATCACAAAACAATATTTGCATTATAATAATAGTTTAAAAAGTACTGTAGTAGGCATCATTGTCCCAATCCCGTAAACACTATTGTCGTTAAATATTCACATAAAAATCTGGCCATTCAACAGACCGAATATGAATTATACAAAAGAACTGTTACAGTTCATAGTACACCAGCAATTATTATAGTATGTATTTACTAGACTCAAGCTGGCAGCCACTTTTATCGGCCAATCAAGATAGCAGCCACTTTTTTTCCAGCAGCCATTTTTTTTTACAATCCATTTAAAATTGTATTTGCATTTAACCGATTTTGTATTGTACAGATTTCTATTAGAACGTAAAGCCCTTTCAATACAGTTCGTTGACTGACAACACAATAATTATTTTAGATCACGATTCTAATTCCAATAGACAATACTGTCCATTTATATCTTCAAATAATATACGATAGATTACAAAAGTGGATTTCCTGTGTTTAAAATGAAATGTTTTAAGGCATTATTTATGTACTGGGTTCACCTTAAGTTTGAGTTCATTTCGTGTTGATCAATCTTTATTTCTTTTTTGTGCAATTTAAAAGTTTTCATTGAATATTGCTTTTCTTTTGATTTTTTCTCTCTTTTTACCACGATAGTTTTCTTTCAAATACACATAACGTATAAGCGACGAGTAAACGCATTTAACAAATGTTCGAAAGAAGGGACGGAATGTAAGAGTAGTCAATATAATATTACTGGATTATTTTCAAAAGAGGGGTGCAAGATACCAGAGGGACAGCCAAACTCATAAATCGAAAATAAACTGACAATGTCATGGCTAAAAAGAAAAAGACAAAAAGACAAATAATAGTACACAAGACACAACATAGAAAACTAAAGACTAAGCAACACGAACCAAACCTAAAACTGAGTGTGGTCTCAGTAACTTGATGTACATAAAATTGCATATTCGATTGACAATTAAGTTGGGTTTCTTGCTTGAATTGATAAACATTTTGTCGCTTCGTAGTCTTTTAAAGTTTGCTATGCTGTATGAGTTTTGCTTATTGTTGGAGGCTGTACGGTGCTAACTTATACATGATTTGGTCTAGTTATGCACCTCAATAGCTTATCAACAACCTTTTTTGCTTACACATGAAACGAAGCTATATATTATCGAGCCCATGCTCGATATATTGTTTATTTTAGACCTTTTATAATTTGGATAAATGTTTTACATTGATATAAATTAATTATGAGAATTTGATTGAAATCGGTGAAGATGAATTTGACAGCTAGTGCCCCTTTAAATCACAGAAACTTTGTTACTAATGTATCATGTTTCTATGCACGTGCTCTGGAGGTACGAAACAAAATGGACATTAATAGTACATACTTCCAGACGGAAGTTCGTGTTTCCATATCTAATATCTTTATCAAGTCATTATCAAATGTGTTAATAAATGTTTGATGCTTGTCCCTCTTTGTGTATTAATAGTATATCCAAGAATCGAGATAATTATACCAAATTAAGGTATAATTGAGCTTTGTATAATAATAATCCAAACCACCACAAATTGTACCCGTACCAAGCAGAAAATGTCATTAGTGGTACATGTTTAGATATATTTTAGCATTGTTTGTGATTTAATGATTGCTATGTTATGTTGCTTACGGCATATTATTGTTAGTCACTATTTTTTTAACCACCTGACTCGAAGTGGAAATTTGTTGTAAAAGTATCACACTTTGTGAGGAAAAAAAAACAGATTTTGTTGATCTCTAAATGTCTAAAATTAATGTTGTATTATGAAGTGAAGATATTTTCTGATAAAAAAAAGCTTACAAATATTTTTATGTATAAGGTTTTATTGAGAATATACATGCTTTTGTAAGCGATAGTAAAAGTTCAAATATTCTGTCAAAATTCTTATTTGACAAATGTGTCGTAAATCGTGACACGCATGTCGTAAATTCTGTGATGGCATCACAACCTCTATCGCCTTCGTTCATACTCAGATATGTGTCTATAGTACATTTCAGTAGCTCTCCTTGGCAGCATTTATTTTTCCCTGTAAATATATAAGCATACATGTGATTAATATCGGAGAAAGGCATACAAACAAAAGTATATTTTAAAATATCATAAGTCAAATATGTCAACAAAACCAAACAAAGAAGACTAAAGACTGAGCAAACGTGAACCCCATTAAAAACCGTGAGTGATGAAAAGTGCTCCAACATAGTAAGTAATATCTACTCTTGTGTTGTTGATGTAAGTACAATTGTGGTGATCCGTCTCATTCGCTTCACCTCGTCATGTTGTTTATGTGAGTACAAGTGTGGTGATATGTCTCATTCGCTCCACCTTTTCATGTTGTTTATGTGAGTACAAGTGTGGTGATATGTCTCATTCGCTCCACCTTTTCATGTTATTTATGTGAGTACAAGTGTGGTGATATGTCTCATTCGCTCCATCTTTTCATGTTGTTTATGTGAGTACAAGTGTGGTGATATGTCTCATTCGCTCCACCTTGTCATGTTGTTTATGTGAGTACAAGTGTGGTGATATGTATCCTTCGCTCCACATTGTCGTGTTGTTAATGTGAGTATAAGTGTAGTCGTACGTCTCATGCGCTCCACCTTGTTATGTTGTTTATGTGAGTGCAATTGTGGTGATTCGTCTCATGTGTTCCACCTTGTCATGTTGTTTATGTGAGTACAAGTGTGATGATATGTCTCATTCGCTTCACCTTGTCATGTTGTTTATGTGAGTGCAATTGTGGTGATACGTCTCATGTGCTCCACCTTGTCATGTTGTTTATGTAAGTACAAGTGTGGTGATATGTCTCATTCGCTTCACCTTGTCATGTTGTTTATGTGAGTACAAGTGTGATGATACGTCTCATTCTCTCCACCTCATCATGTTGTTTATGTGAGTACAAGTGTGGTGATATGTATCCTTCGCTCCACCTTGTCATGTGGTTTATGTGAGTACAATTGTGGTGATACGTCTCATTCACTACCTTGTCATGTTGTTTATGTGAGTACAAGTGTAGTGATATGTCTCATTCGCTTCACCTTGTTATGTTGTTTATGTGAGTACAATTGTGGTGATACGTCTCATTCGCTTCACCTTGTCGTGGTGTTTATATAAGTACAGGTGTGGTGATATGTCTCATTCGCTCCATCTTTTCATGTTGTTTATGTGAGTACAAGTGTGGTGATATGTCTCATTCGCTCCACCTTGTCATGTTGTTTATGTGAGTACAAGTGTGGTGATATGTATCCTTCGCTCCACATTGTCGTGTTGTTAATGTGAGTATAAGTGTAGTCGTACGTCTCATGCGCTCCACCTTGTTATGTTGTTTATGTAAGTGCAATTGTGGTGATTCGTCTCATGTGCTCCACCTTGTCATGTTGTTTATGTGAGTACAAGTGTGATGATATGTCTCATTCGCTTCACCTTGTCATGTTGTTTATGTGAGTGCAATTGTGGTGATACGTCTCATGTGCTACACCTTGTCATGTTGTTTATGTAAGTACAAGTGTGGTGATATGTCTCATTCGCTTCACCTTGTCATGTTGTTTATGTGAGTACAAGTGTGATGATACGTCTCATTCTCTCCACCTCATCATGTTGTTTATGTGAGTACAAGTGTGGTGATATGTATCCTTCGCTCCACCTTGTCATGTGGTTTATGTGAGTACAATTGTGGTGATACGTCTCATTCACTACCTTGTCATGTTGTTTATGTGAGTACAAGTGTAGTGATATGTCTCATTCGCTTCACCTTGTTATGTTGTTTATGTGAGTACAATTGTGGTGGTACGTCTCATTCGCTTCACCTTGTCGTGGTGTTTATATAAGTACAGGTGTGGTGATATGTCTCATTCGCTTCACTTTGTCATGTTGTTCATGTGAGTACAAGTGTGGTGATATGTCTCATTCGCTTCACCTTGTCATGTTGTTTATGTGAGTACAATTGTGGTGATACGTCTCATTCGCTTCACCTTGTCATGTTGTTTATGTGAGTATAAGTGTGATGATACGTCTCATGTGCTCCACCTTGTCATGTTGTTTATGTGAGTACAATTGTGGTGATACCTTCACCTTGTCGTGGTGTTTATATAAGTACAAGTGTGGTGATATGTCTCATTCGATTCACCTTGTCGTTTTGTTTATGTGAGTACAAGTGTGGTGATCCATCTCACTTGCTCCACCTTGTCGTGTTGTTTATGTGAGTACAATTGTGATAACACGTCTCATTCGCCCATTATTATATTATAAACATTCATTGTTTAACCAACTCATAATGTCTTCCACAAATATGTTGAATGGATGTCTTTAACTTTAACACTTGGAACCCTTAGTTTAAAAGCTTCGTTGGAAGCGGCAACCATTGTATAGATAAAGGAAACGCAGGCTAATTATAAGAAACGCAGACACTATATAATATCAATTTGGAGACCTATATTCCATATTTAGGCGCTGCTGGAATTTTGCTACATATAACTTGAGAAACACGCTTTTAATAAAGGCATGGTACATGTAAGAATAATTTCAAAGGTAAAGCATTATAATTATTTTGTTTTATTAACCTGTCACTTGCATAACGGTGTGTCACCTTTAAATGTATATTTTGGCTCTGTGTCTAATTCCAAGCCAGTTTGATTGATATGTAGCCCAAATATCTGTTTTACTAGCTTTCATAGATTTAAAGATGATTAATCTTATTAATTGTGTTGGCATGGTTCATGGAAAATATTAATAAGGCCATTCTTCTCTCAAATGTGTAGATGTAGGGTTGTACTTACTACTATTGTGGCATACAGTGGCATTCCTTCAATTGAAGAAAATTTAAAATAATGAAGATTGTTTTCCATTTAAAGAGCATAAACTTACAATGTCGTTTAACAATAATATTTGTGAAAAAATATAGAATCGCAACTCTTTAAGATCAATTTTTAAAGTATTATATACACAAATATATTAAAGGCAAATCCCCTTGACGGTCTTATATTTAGTTAACATTTTAATTTTATTATATGTTTTAATAAATATATATATATTTCCATTTTATTGTATTTTGTATCCACGTTGGCTGTAATGAAAACTGTATGAACATTTATTGAAGTACATTTCCTGGTTGAAATATACGAAGCCTGCAAAGTAAATCCCACTCGGTGTCTGCCTACACTGCAAAGATCATTTGATTACGATAATGGCATTATGTCATGAGGATTATTTAGAAGTTTTGTCAAATGAAGGGCCGAATAAGAAGCCACGGTGAATTGACAAGTTCTTGATTGTACAGAAACCATTACGACTCAATCGAAAGAAACACAAATGAGTTGCTCAAGTACTGTACAGAGTGAGTCAGACATCCAATTATTATAACTTGCTTTGATAAAAACCTTGTATTTCCGTTGTGTCGTTTGTTTTCTCTTATTTTGGAGTGTGAATTCACATTACTATAAGACGTGTCACGGTACTTATCTATCCAAAATTGAGGTATTTGGTTTTGATGTTATATTTGTTATTCTCATAGGATTTTGTCTAAATTCTTAGTACGTTTCTGTGTATGTTACATTTTAATGTTGTGTCGTTGTTCTCCTCTTTTATTTAATGCGTTTCCCTCAGTTTTAGTTTGTTATCCCGATTTTGTGTTTTTGTCCATGGATTTATGAGTTTTGAACAGCGGTATACTACTGTTGCCTTTATTTGATGAAATTATTGTTTGTTTGGGGTATTTAAAATCTATTTGAAAACTATTTAGAATGGATGCATACTATATATTTCTATATAACTCCATTATTAGAATTAGTAAAATACTTTTCTTAACTCACCTGAACAAAATGAACATGCGATTTTTTGCCATCACTCGAAATCGAGCCTTCGAAAATTTTTAAATAAATCTCTTCTGAAATAACTTAACACAATGATCAGACTTTTGAACTTTGGTGGATTATAATAGTTTTCTCATTTACAATCATACCAGATCTCCTTATTTTTGTATTTTACCCAAATGTTCCCGAGATAAGCTTGCTTAAATTTTCATCCTGGGATTTTAAACATAAATATACATGGCTGTTGTTGCTATTAGTTACTATAAATAGATCTAGACTTAGTGTAAATTGCAGTTTTTTTGTTTATATCTAAAAACAACCCAATTTTAGGTATTGAGAAGAACATAGATATTAAACAATTATACCGAGGTACTTATGTGAGGGAAACTATATAAATACAATAGAGATACGTACAAATGTTTATTGTTATGAATATGTAGTGTATATTTTAAAAAAAGAAGACCTTAAAATATAGAGAGGAGAGAGGTGGTTAATTGAGAGAATCTAATTCTAATTATAAATTTACACACATTTTTAATAGAAAATTGTTTTATGTTTTCATGAGTTTCCTAAACTTTAGAATAATTACAATTACTTTTTTTTTCTTAAGTGTTCTTTTCTTTCTGGTGTAAAAAAAGTACATCTAAGGAGATGGTGGTATTCATCACCAATATCTCCATCTTCAAATATGTTCTTACCTTTTGACGGAATACTTTGAACCACACAGCTCTTGTCGTCTGCTATAGACTTAAGTGTGTGACGAATACTGCATTCATGTACAACACAATAAGGACACAAACAATTCGAAACATCCTAAAACAAAATTTAAAATCAATTCTTCAGCGTGAAACGTGCGGATAATCAACCACAATAATGCATATTTATAAGTTGATGTTAAACGTTCAGGAAGTATAGATGAAAGGAAAATACAGATAAAGCACAAAAAACACTTAGTATAGTAGTTTGCTTTGAACAGGCTAGTTATAATAATAACGTGTTCATATTTACTGTTTTTGTTTTCTTCAGAAAATGCTTACAGCAAATTTTAAGAATAAGAATCATTTGGGGTTCCTATACTTGTTTTCTTGCTCCAGAAAATAGTTGATAGACTAAGAGTATCTTATTAGTGTCTTCTTTTTTCCTATAAAGAACACTACATCTTTATACGCTTTTAAATAACTGATTGGCTTTACGCCATACGACAAGTATTGCTGAAAACAATCTTGGTACTTTATTTTTAACATCTTCTTGTCAAGCCGTCGTTTTTATATTCTCTTTATGGAGGAAGAACAAACAATTAAGTCGGTATAGTCACATTTTGTCTATAAGAGCAATTTCACCAATAGCGTTATGTTCATTAAAGACCTTATCTGCCAACAGCTTGCTATTAGAATGACCGAACACGCTTTCAAAGTCTCACTTCTATCCTAAGGAATAGTGATCCGTCAGCAGTGTATCAATCATCAGCACCGTGTCGTATTAAGACTTGATCCATCAGTGGATTGACAAGAAGTGATTAGCTATAATGGAACAGTTATCCTTTGGCAAGATGAGGTAAAACATATTGATGAAGAAATAGTTTTATTTCTTTGCGTCTTTATCTACATTTTGCAGGACTGATTTCCCACGGGGAAGTATTAAATCACAATACAAAATAGTCTAAATTTCATTTACGACACCAAGAATGAAGACATATTGTATGGTTATCCAAATTGAAAGTGTCAATATGTATTTGGTTAGGCTTTTAAGAATTGTGAAGTAAACACTTTATGATATTTTTCCTCACCAAAGGGTTTATTGCCTGTCTGATTACATCTGAAAGGCGTTGATTTATAGGTATCTTTGTCTCAATATTAGCTCTGAGCTTTCTTAAAGGAATGTTATCTTACACAAATTCTTCAAACTCAACATGTTCGTCGCCTATTAACTAACACTAAACTAATACTTGCTGATGTATTGTGTGTTAGCGGAGGTGTCATGAGCTTACTTATTACTGTTCTGGTACTAATATGATTAATATCATACATATATATATATTTTACATTTCTATTTTAAAGATTTTCGTGACTCATGCACATATTCCGCAGGCAAGGTTGGCTACAGACTGTTTACAATCTTCGAACATATTGTGTTTTTTTTTCAATTTAAGCTACACATTAGTGTTTATCGTCTTCACGTTGACGTTCCTGCATAATGTCTATGAATATTTCTGATAAAAAATAACCCCCAAAAGTACAAAAATTGCAACATATTCGAATTGATTAGGAGTGCATTTCTTTCTAACACAAACGATGGAAAGGTTTGGCGAGCACACGTTTCGATCATTTGTTTGCAAAACAAACTATGGGTGCATTTCTTTCTAACACAAACGATGCAAACGGAAAAGCGCGCACATGTTTTGATCATTTGTTTCTAACATATGTTTGAAAAGTTTACATAAATTTTAACAAACTATGCACTCGATGAAAATGCGTCTACAGTTTGCAGTTCATCGTTTGCTAGAACAAACGCTACATTTGTTTCTAACTTTACCCTAATTAAACGATGTATTTGTTTCTACGTTTGTAATAAGTCTGTTTACCAACAGCATGTGCATGCATTATTGAAAGTTCAAACAGGGTCAGTAAACACTGATAAAATGAGGCAGTACTCGCACCCGCAAAGTGGAAAGGGATTAATATAAGTTGAAAAACTTGTTTTCCAATCCACTATGAATAAATATGTTTAAACTTAATGATGGTTTTGTTTCATCTTTTGTAGCGTTTAGAAAACAACAACAAACGCCACACAACGTTTACAAAATTTTGGTTAGAAGTAAAGCTATCAAAGGTACCAGGATTATAATTTAATACGCCAGACGCGCGTTTCGTCAACATAAGACTCATCAAATATTTATACTAAAGCCAAACAAGTACAAAATTGAAGAGCATTGAGGACCTAAAATTCCAAAAATTTGTGCTAAAACGGCTTAGGTATTTTATTCCTGGGATACGAAAATCCTAAGTTTATCTAAAAATTCAAAGTTTTGTATACATAATAAAAATGACCATATAATTGTAGTGCTGACTACTGGGCTGGTGATACCCTCGGGGACGAAACGTCCACCAGCAGTGGCATCGACCCAGTGATGTAAAAAGCTATCAAAGTTACCAGGATTATAATTTAAAACGCCAGACGCACGTTTCGTCTACATAAGACTCATCAGTGACGCTCAGATCAAAATATTTATAATAAAGCTAAACAAGTAAAAAATTGAAGAGCATTGAGGACCTAAAACTCCAAAAATTCCAAAAAGAAAGAAATGCACTCTTTAAAACATTCACTGAAATAGCGTCTTCAGTTTGTCGTTCATCGTTTGTAAGTACAAAAGCTGCATTTCCTTCTAACTTGCATATGAATCAATTATCTACACATATGTTTACTACTAAAAAGACCAGTTCTGACAAAAAAATGGGTCTGTTGCTGATTGCAACAACTCAAAACAATGTCACAATAGAGGGACGAAATATACCAAAGGGACAGTCAAACTCATCAATCTAAAACAAACTTACAACGCCATGGCTAAAAGTGAAAAAGACAAACAAACAACAGCACACACGACACAACATAGAAAACAAAAGAATAAACAACACGAACCCCACCAAAAAACTACGGGTGATCTCAGGTGCTTCGGAAGGATAAGCAGATCCTGCTCCTCATGCGGCACCCGTCGTGTTGCTTATGTGATAACAAATCCGGTAAATAGTCTAATTCGGTAGGTCACATTCATGAAAGAGAAGGAGATTGTAGTTACGACGTAAGGAACATATCCGATATCATTTGTGAAACGGTTATTTCATAACGGTCAACCAACTCGTGATGGCGTCCGTAAAATGTACGAAGGGATGATTTCAACTTCGCCATTTCACAAGTTATTCAAAGGAGTAGGGGCAATAAGGCCCTTATTTGGCTCAAAAATTACTGCAAATTTAAAAGTTATCATACATATTTTTAAATTACTGTACAATATTTAAGGTACAAGGTAATCAGAAAAACAAAACAATTGTAGACATTGAACCAGTAACCATGACAACAAATCATGACTTAATTTGCATATTTTGTAAAATTTCGTGATTTTCTTTGTTTTTCATAAAATTTTTAAATTTTAGATTGAAAAAGTATGTGCGCACCCAATTGACAACTTTATATTTAGTGAGATTTTGTCAATAGTTATAATAAAGCTTCTGTTAAATTATTTTGTTGTTTCTTGGCTGCGCACAATGTTTCCACAACGGAATTAAAAAGAGAAAACTGCATAAATTCGGTATTTTTCATCATTTTTGAGGAAACAGTACATATTATGACGTAATTGTGACGTCATGACATAAAATCTTAATGTTTTTCATTGATATTTCTTGACCCTACGCATTTCGTAGCATTATGTATCAATTTGAGAAAGTTATCAAACATTTTATTTTCTTTGGCCAAAACCGGGCCTTAATGCCCCTACTTGTTTTTCATTATAGGGCATACGATACAGTAACAAGGGAGGTACATGTAATGACGTTGCTACGTAAAATGTTATTTTCGCGACGTCAAACTGTGACATATCGGGAAAAGATGCATTTTTCGATTGATTTTTATCATTCAAACTGATTTAATTTGAAAACGAGTAAATGGACCCCTATTTTTTAAAACGACATTTTGTTACATTTTCCAGGGAGATTATGTGGACCAAATTTTATAAAACTGTAAATAGTGCAATTTTTTTTATTTTTAATAAATATACAGCAAAAAGTGACGTTTTTTTCTCAATTCATGACCATTTGATAAATATGAGTTATTTCTGAATAAAAAATGCATACATTTTTAGGATACTTATAAAATACAGAAATTACAAAATTATTTAACAAACAAAAAAAATGTGTTTATCTTTTAAAAATTATGGCTTTCTTTCGAAAGGAAAAATACGGCCACCAATTCTAATTTTGAGCAAATATACAAAATTTCGACTTCACTAAACTCAAAAAGTAGCACATGGAGGTATATCTTTATTACAGATTTGATTTAATCAGGTAAAAAATAGCCTATATGGAAATGTTCATCAAACTGTAAATACAGGATTAAATTTATATCATGCCCATAAAAGGCTTCACAAATCACTAAATTCATACATTCATCTGATGAAGACGATGCACTGGCAATAAAAGTATATAAACGATGACATAATTTTTTATGTATCTGATACATATTTTACATATTAAGTCATTTTCCTACTCACTAAGTTTGATATCCAACAGTACGTGACCGCATTTTGACAGTTCAAACAGGGTCAGTCAACACTGATTAAACAAATTATTTGTTTCTACTTTTGTAACGTTTGGCAAACTATAACAAACGGCACACAACGTTTACAAAACTTAATACTACACTAGCACTAATATAAAAATCTATATTAAGCTCACATGACAAGACTATTCACTATCTGTAATACTGTAGTGCAGATGTATATTTACCTGGAAACTTTCGCAGTGGTTATTGTCTTCTCGGATTGTAGATTTTAGAAATCTTATGCTGCATTTCAGGGATGTATAACTATCACAACTTCGTTTTTCTGAAAGGTAAAGAATATTTGCTAGCAACATGTTTTATTTCTTATTTAAAGAGGTAAGTGCTATCTCAACACCATAACATGGTGCCAAAGAAACAGTTCCATCAAAAAAGGAAAATTAACAATAGATAACGAAAATCGTCTATTTTGTCGTAAATTTAAGTGTATAGTTTCTCGTGTAAACTGAAATATCTAAATCTGAGAAAGGGCAGTTATAACCGTTTATCTTTGATTTATTTAAAGTAAGATCCTTTGGGTAAATATAGACTGTATATTTCGAACATTCGTTATTATTTACAGAAAAAACATCACCAAGATAACAGTAAGTATTGCTGAATTTATCAATCAAATGTAACTTAGACGGGTCTTTACTAAATTTGATAATAAGCTGTAATTCATAAAAATACACGAATAAGTCTGCTATTAAAAGGGCACAATTGGTGTCCATAGGAATACCTCTAACCGGTCAATGTACTTTATTGCCGAAACGAACATAAATTTATGGCGGAGAGAGTTTAACAGCTTCAAACATCTCATCACACCTCCGGTAAGGATATCTAGCATATTTACCTAAGAAGGATTTAAATGAATTTCAGCAAGTTTATTTGCATTCAGATTAACCAAACGATCATTTAATTAAAAAGGAAAACACTGGTTTGATAAGACTGTGTGTAAGGAGTTGAAAAGTCAAAACAACAAACATAACAGGACCATCAAAAGCACGTTATTTATTTAAAACATTCAAAGCAGTTTTTTTGCCACCAAAAATAGTTAATTTCGCTGTTTTGATATATTTTATGACAAAAGATAATGATAAGTTATTTGATAGTAGTTGAGGCGCCAATTAAAACCACCGAAAGACTAGTTGTAGAACACTGCCTACCAAAGTCCGAGAGAAACGATATCTCATTTCTTTTGTATGCATGGTTTATGTAACTAATACATAGTAGGGACCTTCAAATTATCAGAAGAGGCCTTGAGCAGTTATCTGGTTATGCTATGTTTTTTTTACTTTATTTATCTCTGTTGAGTGCAAGGACTTGAATTGTAGGTGAATTTAAAATTTCATTCTTAAGAACGTTCGTGAAGCATTTACGGCATGCATCCACCACATTGTGAGCTGTTAACTAATCCCCCGTAATAACATGGCCACAGCAATCATGCATGTATTTAAAATTTAAAATTTGGTATCTAAACTAAACAATATTTAATTAAATGTACATGATTGTGTACCAAGTTTCAAGATGATGTGACCACAAACTACCTTAAACCAAATGGTTAACACACTTTTTACCTAAACATAATTTTACCTCTTATATTTTCCTGTTTAGTCAATGCGACCAAACATTTTCCAAAATGAAAAATTAACCTACCTCAAACCAAATGTTTGACATGAAACGAAACAGACCGTAGAGTAATATAAATAACGCATCTTGCATAAAAAAGTAATGCCTCTGTATTATCTATGGCGGGGTTCTAAAATCACCATGGAAATTTTGTTACGAGCTGGTGTGACACGATTAATTTGACTCAAAACGTTATAATGTCAAAATTACTTTAAAAAAGAGATATTCACCTCTGTGATGTATTTAGGAAACGAAAAAAGAATATAGGATACAAGCGTATTGGTTTAAAACAGTTTAACAGAATAAAGAATAATAGGCAAAAAGAATACAGGGCTAAACATATAAATAATAGAGGAAACATCTACAAAAAATAAAAAAATAATTGACAAAAAAAATAACATGAATAAAGAAAAGAGAAAATGGCATGACAATTTTGAGAGTACCAAAATGATTCACCGCCATCTAAACTATCGTGTACGCCAATAAATATATAATTTGATTCTGTGGAGGATAGAGAGGTGGCGGTAGTTTTGTTAGACATAGTACTTGTCACTATTCATAATCATTGATGTCGAATAGCAGTTGTTAGTCTGAACAGGGATTACTGGTTTCCACTAATATTTGTAATCCCTCTTTCGGAAATGAGTTTCTACTTGAAGAAATATTGTGTATATTACTCACCAGTAGTCACTAAAGATTCATTATGTAGACTCGTTCCTTTTGATGAAATTTTCTTTAAATTATCATACACGTCTTTTTTCAGGACAAAAGTTTTGTACGATCTGGAAATAAAATAGCACGAATAAAGATAATGCATGCATATAGAAATACACATTACATTTGTCTAAAATCAATTATTATATATAGATGTCCTTATCTAATGTAATTTATTCGTTACTGCATTCCTGCTTTCATTCATTTATTTATTTATTTTCATGAATCATTTCTGAACAACTTCAATGACGTGTTCAACGATGACATTATTAAGTGCTGAAATTTCTTGGAGCATTCTGAATGAATATTAAAATGTTATTTCCTTTCGTTTCAAAAGACTTCCCCTCATAACTTTATTGAAATCAATAACAAACTCTTGAAGTTTCCAAATTTTATTATTCTCCAAGAACTTGGTAATTTTCTTCCGAAACATAAATCCTATTAAAAGTGCTCGAAAATTAAATGTTTCCATGCTAGCTTAGATTTATTAAGACATAAATATTCTAATGTGAGTGCTATAATCTTTATTGCATGCTCTTCACTTTATACTTTAATTTCATATCTCACTTCGTCCAAGGATTCTGTGTAAGGTATGATTAATTTTGTTTCAATAAATAATGTGTTATGTAAAAATCAAATTACAACTTGAGAAAATATAGTTTATGGCTCTATTAAAGAACAGGCTATGAAGAACGCTGATAGCTTAAACATTTGAATCAACACATCCAACCATTGAATTCCTATAGATGTTAAAAAGAACTATTTTATCGCTCCCAAAAAAATCTTGAATAGAGTAATTATTTTGTTTTATAAACTTATAGTTTACGACTTCAAGTATTGTAATACTTTTACGAATGTTTCTTATATTTATTGATTGAGATGCAAATAATTATAGACTTGAAATGCAGAACAAAAATAGATAAAAAAAACGTAAGGTTGAGGTTAATAAGACAGCAAAACACCAACAACTCCTCAACCACCACCACCACCACCACCACCACCACCACAAACAACAACAACAACAACAACAACAACAACATAAAAAAACAACATCATAACGGTGGTCAACGTACATTTCTACAGACAAAAATGCAGCGAACAAAACTAGTAAAATGTCTATTTTGTGTTATCAAGATGTTATCCTGTTGTGGGCTTACATATATGATAAATTTTATAAATAAAAAAAAACGATGACCAACATGCAATACAGGTAAGCCTTTCCTCTACTTTACAATACATGTTTTATGTCACACACGAACAAATCATCTTTATATGAAAACATTGTGTACTCTGCGGTATACTTGAGAAAGCTGCGTTGCGTTCCTAATGTATGCAAGGCAAATGAGTTTAGTGTTCTTCAGTAATATCGCATTCCATAATTCGAAATGAATTCGACAGAGTTAAATTTGAAATATGTCATCGATTAATGTTAAAAATTTATGTGATGCCTTTGTCAAAAAATAACATTTCGAAAGATATGTTATTTGTTTGACCTTCAGACGATAAATGTCTATTTGTCTAGAATCTGTATCTTTATAATGACATTATATGGAACTACTCAGTCTAGCTAAGTGTTTAAAAATCATATTTACTGTGGATTCAGCAAGATTCCTGGAGTACAAATTTTCTAGGATTTCTTTAGTTTAGATAAAACACGAATTAAAATAAACAACAGGTTTAATCTTTCTATAATAGATTTTCATACAGATTTTGGCAAATTTAAACTAAAATGTATTTTTTTAATATCTGTATCTTCAAATATATCATATTTCTCAATCCACAAACATTTGTACCAACTAATGAATAAATGACTCCACAGTATAATAAAATGACACATGTTTTGTTATTTTCTCGGGTAGTACGGTCGTCATATCGAGGAGCATTTAATACAATTATTTTGAGCGTAGCCTTTTTCACGAGACGGGTACAAATAACATGTCTGTCAACAGTTTACACATGCCTTCGTTTTCGCAATCATTTGACCTTAACACACCTTTGGTTAATCCCTTCAATTTTTTATCCATTATATATCATACACGCATATATATATATATATATATATATCATTATGGACTATTCTAATAATACCGCTCCGGGGTATATAATTTTTGACACGGTGCATTCTCTACTGCAGGATGTTCTGGTATTCGGTTAAGTAAGAACAACTAAAAAAAATCAAGCTTACATCGGTGCAATTCGAGAACACAGTTAACTGTTTTCCGATGATTTTTGTCGTGTACAGAAAACAATATTTAATATTGTGTTTTTTTTCACCTAAAGTTTAATTCTTTTTTTTTGTATTCTTCTTACTTGAACAAGAACCTGAATGTCCTATCAAAGAAAAGGTAACCTGTTAAAAAAAGATATACCTCGGAGTCAAAAGTCAGTATTAAATTAAAAATATACTATTAACTTTGTCGGTTGATATTAATGTTACGTATTCTGAAATTCGCACAGAAAACCAGCTCATGCAGTCAAAAGACATTAGAATAATATAAATAATCCATTATAAAATCAATTTGTCAAAATAATATGTTGGAAAACAATTGCTGATAGTAATTCTACATTGTTGCTTCATAGTGACCTTATAAAAAGAATAATTATTGATTTATTTAGACTTAAGGAAATGACACAAAATTGTTTGCCAACTATAATTTTTATGTTCCAAAATTTTATTTACTAATAAAAATAACTACATGTGAATTAGAACAAATATGAAATCATGCACATACATAATTAAGGAATAAAGACAACAGACTTTTGGCTAAAACTGGATATTATATCATGATTATTCGATTCGCCTTTCAAATTCTACTTTCTATTGAATATTCTATGCAATCAATAAAGTCATAAGTAGACATGTATATATTTGATACTTCAGTTTTAAAATCCCTAAAAACTTTATTTTTAGTCTGCAGTTTATTTTTCTTCGTTTTACTACATTGTTATTACAAACATTGCATTGGATTCAGTTTATTTTACATGTTTCACATATTGGTATAAAATCACATTAATTAATTAATTATCTTTGGCATTGTAAAGAGATCATGATTACAAAAAGGAGAGACTAAATTTCTTCTTTGATATATGTTACACACCTGTTTTAAAAATTTAAATGTTGTCAAATCATACTGAAAAAAGAATAAGAAACATGCTGAACTCAAAGACAAAATCAAGAAAGGGAAGTACATATTAATTGAAAAATCAGTGTTTAAAATTTGTTAGATGTATTTTATATTTGTATCCATCGAATGAGAACAGATTTTTTATAGTTTGTTCTGATATTGTGTTATTACACCACTGTCGCAGGGTAGATGGAGGATTGGACGCCCGTTAACATGTTAAATCCAACCACATTCTGTACGTATATGCCTGTCCCAAGTGTTTAAACGATAGCATACACTTTTTAAATACACAATTAGGATGCTGTATTAGAGAATGTTTGTTATCATTGAAAGCAATCTTAAAGGTACTTTATCTGCTTGTGTGAAACCATACTGTCTCACAATGTAAATACAATTAAAGCAAATTTTATAAAATCTCTGAAACTGGAATAATTTTGACCTTTTTAAACTGTTTATTTAAAAAGCATTTGAAATAGATACTTATTAAGGTGCAATTAAAATGACGATACAAAGTAGATTTTGCACGAGTAGAATGTATATTCCATCTGTAAAGGCATAATTGACAAAAAACCCGATATTTTAATTTCTTAGATTATGTTGTATGCAGAAAACATTGTTAAAGAAAGATATATTTACTAGTAATTGTTGTACGGAGGTTTTTTTATTGAATAATTAAACCACGGAAGCTCAGAACGCAAGCAGTCATCCTACATCATACAAATATTTACGGAAAGAACATTAAAATCAATTTGTGTATGTCAAAACAAGACCGTGTCTTCTTGTTCATTACCCCTACTAGTGTCAGGTCGAATATTGTCTTCCTTTATAAAGCACTTTATAAAAATACTTCTAACTTCCTTGTTGATCAAATCAAGAGGCAGTATATTATAGAATGTAATTGAAAACTAGTGTACTGTACATATTGGATAAATGTGGATGTCGTAAAATAATAGAATCACTACAATGGCCTGGAAAGACTCAATTACGGTTAAGGGCTGACGCAGATTACAATCAAATTGCGTATTAAATTAGGAGATGACATATCGGAGAGACATTAACACTTCTACTATCTGAGAAGCGGATAGTAGAAATAATAATGACTGCTTGAACTATATAATTCCTTATAGTAATAGGTGATGATTATACCATTTGAAATCGTGCACTATACATCAGCATATTTCATCTAATATCTTGGGGTTTGGTAAAACATGACTGGTTACATGAAGTAATGATAAATTATTGTAAAAAACACTAATTTCATCGTGAGTACCACGCTTCAAAACGTATCTCAACGTAAGCATGTAATTATATACACGTCAGGATGATCTCGAAATTTGTTTGTAAGAAATCATAAAAAGTTAACAAAATAAAAACATTTAATTTAGATCTGATTTACTATTCATAAGAATTTGTATTTCAAAATAAACAAAACATCTTTTTATCTAAAATAAAGGTAATTTTATGACATATATAAGATGTCTGATAAACTGGTAGTATATGTGATATTTTTATAAAGTATCTAATGTATTAACTGTGATATTTTAAAACAAATTTAGATATCTTATAAACCTATAGAGACATCTTATAAATTAAATAAAATATCTTATAATTAATAGTCTAAGAAATATTAGATATATATTAAATTAGATATCTTAAAAAATTTAGTACGATATATGACATACCAACTACTAGTAAAACAAACAAGAGTGCACACATTGAAATGTCTCGCCTTCTATACTAATCATTGATATTATGTTGATAGTCCTAAGTATAAAGCTAAGCTTTATTACAACTGTCACATAAACTTAACATTAACCAAGATAACTAAACAAAGACCAATGAACCTTGAAAATGAGGTCAAGGTCAGATGAACCAAGCCAGGCAGACATGTACAGCTAACAATGATTCTATACAACATGTATAGTTGACCCATTACTTATAGTTTAAGAAAAATAGACCAAAACACAAAAACTTAACACTGTGCAATGAACCGTGAAAATGAGGTCACGGTCAACTAAAACCTGCACAACTGACATAAAGATCATAAAATATTTCCATACACCAAATATAGTTGACCTATGGCATACAGTATTAGATAAAAAGACCGAAACTTTGACCACTGAACCATGAAAATGAGGTCAAGGTCACATGACATCTGCCCGCTAGACATGTACACCTTACAATCATTCCATACAACAAATATAGTAGACCTATTGCATATAGTATGAGAAAAATAGACCAAAACACAAAAATTTAACTACAACCACTGAACCATGAAAATGAGGTCAAGGTCAGATGACACCTGCCAGTTGGACATGTACACCTTACAGTCCTTCCATACACCGAATTTACTAGCCCTATTGCTTATAGTATCTGAGATATGGACTTGACCACCAAAACTTAACCTTGTTCACTGATCCATGAAATGAGGTCGAGGTCAAGTGAAAACTGTCTGACAGACATAAGGACCTTGCAAGGTACGCACATATTAAATATAATTATCCTATAACTTATAATAAGAGAGAATTCAACATTACAAAAAATTTGAACTTTTTTTTCAAGTGGTCACTGAACCATGAAAATGAGGTCAAGGACATTGGACATGTGACTGACGGAAACTTCGTAACATGAAGCATCTATATACAAAGTATGAAGCATCCAGGTCTTCCACCTTCTAAAATATAAAGCTTTTAACAAGTGAGCTAACACCGCCGCCGCCGCCGCCGGATCACTATCCCTATGTCGAGCTTTCTGCAACAAAAGTTGCAGGCTCGACAAAAATCTGATATATCAATTAAACCATAAGATATCCTATATATCAATTAAACCATAAGATATCCTATATATCAATTAAAACATAAGATATCTGATATATTGTATAACTTTTCTAATATCTAATGAAGTTAATACGATATATAATAATTTTTGAAAATCAAGAGCTCAACTACATCAAACGAATGGAAAACAAATGGATAACGACTGTCATAAATCATTCCTGGCTTGGAACAGGCATTTTCATATCTTGAAAATAGTGGGTGAAAATTGGTTTAATAGCTAGCTAAACCTCTCACTTGTATGAAAGTCGCATCAAATTTCATTATATTGACAACAATACGTGAACAAAACAGAAACCGCTTTTATGGATTTACCTTAATCAGGAATGCTCATAAGCCAAACATTTGAAATCCTAAGATAGATAAGTACCGAAAATCGTTGAAGAGCTATATGTCAAAAAATGACAAAATTACCTTAAATAAATAGCAAAATTCATCAAAAGCCAATTTTGCCTGAGGGAGTTGAAACCTTAGTTTCATAATAATTTCATAATTTATTAACGGACAAATTTAGTTAAGTTTGTTTAACCATGTCTGTACCGAAGCACTGACTACAATTCTGATGATACCCTCGGGGACTGATAGTCCACCAGCAGAGGTATCGACTTAGTGATGTAAAATATTAAAAAGAACACGTTTAATAATTTCTAGCGTCCAAAGCGCTTTTATGGATTTACCTTCATCAGGAACGCTCACAAGCCAAACATTTGAAATCCGAAGATAGATAAGTACCGAAAATCGTTGAAGAGCTAGATGTCAAAAGCTTCAATAAATAGCCAAATTCATCTACAGCCAACTTTGCTTGAGGGAGTTGAAACCTTAGTTTCATAATAATTTCATAATTTATTAACGGACAAATTTAGTAAAGTTGTTAAATCATGTCTGTACCGAAGCACTACTGAGCTGATGATACCCTCGGGGACTGATAGTCCACCAGCAAAGGTATCGACCCAGTGGTATCGACTTCAGAAAATGCATGTAAAAAGGTACTCCTGGGAATGGCAAAATTGTTTGTAATGCAATCGTATCAAAAGCAGAAAAGTGTCCAATTATAAAGGAACAATAATACTAAGCATGGAAAGAATGATAAACACCACAATTGCTAAGATAGAGAAAAGAAAAACAACCAACAGCCAATCAGCACACTCAACACTACACAGAGTAAAACAAAGATTGGGCAACGCGAACCCTTCTTAAACTGGAAAGAACTCAGGTGGTTGCGGGAAACTAAGTAGGTCCTGATTCAACAGTTGCGCATGCATTTGTCATATTAACAGGAAACGCTTTGTTGTGGGTTCATATTCGGTTAAGACCAAAATTAACGAAAAGATGATAAACTAACAACTACTAATGCAAAAACATACCTCTGTAATATAAACTTTGCAATGTTCTTTTGTGTTTCATTTAAGTTCTGCTGGTGAGGTTTAGGCAGTGGGGGACTATGAGGAGAGTCTGGTTCTTGTAGATGTTGATGTCTTCTATAGGTAGGATCTGCCGACGGTGGACGTAAACCAATCAGACACTCGGCCTTTTCAAACAGGAAAATAGCACAAATTGTGTACAGGTACATCTTCAACAGAAGAAAATACAATATTTTATTATTTAAAAACACATTTTGACGTGTTTCCCGTTATCTTTTGATAATCTTTATGAGAATATTCTTTACTTACAAAACGACCACTAAATATTTTACTACATTTAAATAGGAATTCTTGTTTTGTTAACATTAATCAATTTTGCAATCCTGTCATACACAACTTTTATTGACGAGTTGCTTGCTTATGATCTGTCGTGTTAGTAAGCATTTGGTAAATATTGCAGGAAACGCTTTTTAACTCTCAGTATGTATGAATTCGTACACGCGCACAAAGTCAAAATATAACATGTGAAATGAGATTGTAGAGATGATTAAACACAGGATACGTCATTTCATAATAGATTTACAAAACCTAATAAAGAGACAAGTCCGTCGTCTGTAAACTTATAAATATATTCCCATTGAAACCAAATTTACCAAATTTTTCAATGGACACAATCATCATTGTGATATCCAAGTTAAAACCTAGATCACATCACCTTGCCAGCCGACCAAGATGGCCGAAATGGCAAAATATAGAACAAAGTGGTAAAATGCAAGTTTTGTCTTTTATGTTGTAAACCGTTATAAGTTTTGAAATTCTGATATGAATAGATATGTTCTGAATGTTGAGCTATGCGTCCAGTTGTTTATGTCAGACGACTAATTACGGGAGCTATCGCCCTTAAATGACAAATTTTGCTATTTTTTACTATTTCTCATATGACATTGAAAACTATAATAGATAAAGATCACATTAAAATGCAAAAATGATCAACATGACAAGTTCTACAAATAAGTCCACAAAGTTGAAAACGTTAGTAGACTCCTAATTATAGTTATTGCCAATTGATGACGTTTTTGTTTTACGTTTTATTTTCCGTTTTTGTCGTCATTTTTTATCTTAAAACTATAATTATTATTATGTTGTTAGAAACTTAAATATTAGCAACATGATCAACAACAAGATAATATCTACAATTGAAGTTATATGAAGGAAATCGTCCAGGTTACAAGAGCGCAATTGTTGTAATGTATTTTCCATAGGATACCACTGGTGTTCCGTATTTTTTTTTCCTCGAAGACTACACAAACTAGGGGAAAACAGGTAGCAGCAGTTCCTGTTACTAAATATGCCAGTGTTGCATTACAGCAACAAAATATATGTCTAGTCATGCGGCAAAAATTGACTTAAAATGAAGTTGAAAAAGACCGTCTTTGTTTTCGGTTAATGACAAAAGCATATTTTAAATGGCTCCGAATCGCAAAAATGGAAGATATTTGCTGTACTTTGTAAAATGTGAATATGATTTTCAGCATTTTATAACCTAATGAGATAAGTTTTCGATTAAATGTAATTCCAACCCTTTATCATCCAATCAGAAGCCGCATAGGATTCTATTTTGAGCACCATCTTGGGGTAAAAAAAAACTTGCCTGTAAAATGTTAACAAATAATTGCGCTCTGGTAACCTCCAACAACTCCTTAGGGGACGACCATTTGATATTCTGGGGGGGGGGGGGGGGGGGGGGGGCAGGAGGATTTGTTTTTGATCGGTTATTTATTTTTGCGAACTAAGAGGACAGATTATTCATTTTCTGCACTATTGAAGCAAGATTTTTCATTTTCATTAAAGCAAGGGACTGATTATTCATTTTCACAACTATATTTTTGATATTCGAAAAACATACAATTTTTTAGATGTTTTGTTTATAAATAATACATATAGTATAGTCAAGTCATTATGTAACATTTAATTAGATTAACCATCCCCCTCTACAGAAATGAATCTTTTAAATTCCCAACTGCATATACACATAGTATTAAGTTTAGTTATAACTAGGCACTTTTAAATGTTTTGGCAAACGTACAATGCCGAGCGGAGCGAGGCAAAAAAATTTTTGAAGGGTTTTGGAGCCACTGAAGGCCCAAGAAGCTATAGAACAAATGATGCAAAATCATGCTTTCTGGGTGTTCGGAAGACCCTTTCATAATCTGAAAATGAAGTTTTGTTTTAATAATTTTTTGACAATATTTTGGTCTCAAAGCAAAATGTATAAATTCAGTGTAAGACTGAAGTTTCTAGGGAAAACATCAAAAGACCAATGTGCATGATAAAGCAAAAATGGAATTCACATAGTTAAGCCTGTGGCTGCTGTTTTTTTTTTTTTTAAACTCATGATCAAGTTCATAACAAAATTACTAGATTAAAAAGGAATGCAACACTAACAGAATACAGGAGGGCAATCAATGAACAAAAGACAAATAAATAAGAAACATTGATCCCGAAAAATCAGGGCTATAAGTCTGAGGGAAAACAGAACTTTCTTCTTGCAAGGCCGTGAACACAATTTGATATGAAGCGTTTGGTTTTGAAATTTCCTACATGGAGTTACGGCCCTGTTAAAATAAAGGTGAGGTAAGGTTTCCTGAGACAATATACTTCAAGTTAAATGAAACCAATTTTCAGACATTTCAAGTATATTTAAATAATATTTATACTTTTGTTATTAAAAAATTTGGGAAGTGTTTCCCGATTTTTTTTTGGGAAAAAAGATGAATTTATGAAGAATCTGGTGCCATCTCATATACTTTCGATTAGACCTGCTGAGTTATTTATTTTCTATACATTGCAAGTCAGGTAATTTATTTTCAAACTACCACAGAACAAACCATTTATTTTTGTGATTATCAAGGCTGAGTTATCTATTTTCAAAATCCTCCTGCCCCCCCCCCCCCCCCCCCCCAGAATATCAAATGGTCGTCCCACTATTGTGTTATTGCCCTTTAAACACAATCAGAAATTTGACTGCATGCGGATGCACATCCCGTTTTCCATAGATCAAAATCGAAGACAAGTTTATTCTAGAAACGTTGCTTATCAACTGTTTTATTAAGTTTGGTATCATTATTTAATGACAACTACAAAACAATTTCGTTATAATGAAAGACAAAGACGTGTCAAATGATTAAATATGATAATAAACTCATTTTGAAATTTTCTATTCAAAATTATATTAATGGTTAATTTATGATTTTTGTTTAGATTTCTTTGAAGTTTAAATCGGTTGCTTGTGTCTTTGATTCGCTCCCCTAGCTGAATATGTTCAAGGATAAAACTGTCAGGATCTGTTCAAGGATAGATCTGTCAGAATGTGTTCATGGATAGATCTCAGTATCTGTTCATGGATAGAACTGTCAAAATCTGTTCGAGGATAGAACTGTCAGTATCTATTCCAGCAGGGTAGATCTGTCAGTATGTGTTGAAGGAAAGAACTGACAATATCTGTTCAATAGTAGAACTGTCCGAATTTGTTCTATAGGGTAGAACTGTCAGTATCTAATAAATAATAATTGTTCATAGTCCAGTTAATCTAGCATAAATTTGACCTAACCTGAAAGTAATTACAACAGAAGATTTTAAAGTTTTAATCTTTAGCATTATACCCCAAATATACACACAAAAAAAGTCCCATAAAATCTTATTTGAGGAAGACTAAAAAATCACCATTTAAATTCCTATGGAGATTTGCATTGAAAAGGGAGATAACTCTTGCAAAAAAGGCAGAAATATCAATAAATAAAAATTGATACAAAATTATAACTTTACCGCTTCTATTCATCAGAATGTATAATTGATTCTTGATTTTTTAGCGGTCTTTAGGGTATAACAAACAACTCTTAATGTGTTTATATATCTTTTATCATGCTATAATCTAGAGTTCGAAATTCATTAGTTGACCATTTATTGTCAAGGTAAAGAATCTCAAATTTAATAAAAATAATTAGGCATGTATTATTCTTTTTGTGGTTTAAAGTTTCTTTAGACAAGTGAGATGCTGAAAAAAAATATAATATACAGATATAAACAATACCAAATTTTCACATTACTTTTTCAAAATGGTCACAAAGCTTCAACTTTACAATTTCTCTAATGAAAAATGCACAAAAAAATAAAACTACCTGTAACACTTCGGTTTTGTACATTTCATGAGCAGAAGATTATATAATTTAGTCAAATATCAACTTATAACCCCATCAAAGTATCATACTTTCCATAAATTTCAAGAAAATCAACCAAAAACTGACCAAAAAAAGACTTATTTTTGCGGAGTTATCTCCCCTTCCAATATTAATTTCGATAGGAAATCAAAAATGCTGATTTTGAGTTTTCCTTAAGTTAGATTTTATATGACTTTTTTCTGTGTATATTAATTATATATAAGGGCGTAATGCTATAGATTAGAATTAAATATTTTCTGTTGCAATTAGTCTGAGGTAAAATTTTAATTTGACTTGACTATCAAGGGTAGAACTGTCATGGTCTTACTAGTCTGTTTCCCGGCCATTATTGAAATTCTTAACAATATTCCGAAGGCATACTGGATATTTTATGGAGGAGACCAACCTATGGTCTTACGTACTCAATTATTAGCCCGGTATTTATGATAAGGTTTTACTACGGAACGTGGTAAACTTTTTTTTTTTTTTTTAGTTTAATAGTCATGTAAAGGAAACGTTCAACAAAATATTAAGAATACTAAAAATCTACTAAGCTCCATTATCGTTAAAAAGCAAACATATCCATATAGATTAGTCAGTTTTGATGAATAGGACCAAACGAATTTCATTTTGTATTGTGAAAATACAACAACAGAGATGATGTACTGTCTGCAAATTTTTACTGCGTACTATTATATACATGTACATGTAGTGTATCTAAAGTTGAATTTGTCACTCCAATAATATAATGAAATTAATAAAATAAATATAACTTTAATAAAAAAAAAAAAAAGTTGCTAAAACATATGCGTGGCGTATACATTACATTCCTTAACCAAATTTTCATCCAAATGCATTTAATGATATATTTTGTTGACAACTTGACGTGTGAAGTTCAAAATATATTTATTTAATTTCAATGCATTTTACATACAATACATTTCAGTATTAAAATTTAAAAAAAAAATATACTCCTCTTAACTTACCTTCTAAAAATGTTTTACTAGCTCAAAAGTTATTTCAATTTTTATTTCACTACTGTGTTCGTCCAGTCTAATTGTATTGCATGAAACTTCAAATTTGTATCTTTCGAATTCCTATTTTACTTTATTATCATCCTTGTATCCGCGCGTTTCAAGTAAAACGAAGTAACTTAATCAGTTCTGTCATCACAACGTTTTATTCCTGGTTTTAGTCCACGAAAGTTATTGTCAGTGTTAATAGTTTGCTGTTGGCTGTCAAGCAGAGTCACGTTCTGTGAGTGGATTATTCTTATACGATCTGTTACCGGATATTACTAGCAATTAATCAAAGGCCTCAGCAGTAGTTCATCCCAATATAAGCTGTGGGACAGAATGATCAATATGTTGTATTTCTTTAACATTACATGACAGGGAGTATTTCAGTGGTATATCTTCTTTAGGATACTTCATCTGTATTTAACTTGAATTAAAACGTGTTTGACATCATATTAGAAATCGATTTTTTATAAGTAACTTTTTATTCCATCACTCCTTGATATCATTAAATCAATGAATAGAATTATCGTTATACTACTATTTGTATAGAAATTAACTTTCTAATTAAACTAGACCCTGATTGCAAACTAGGTGTGACTTTGAAAAAAACTGAAAAAGCTATGAACGATTCATGCAGGTATAACGGTCTTGTTTCGTTGTTCCTTTTTTGGTCCAATGAAAGTATGAATTAAAGCTTATTGAAATTGACGAAAATACTTATATCGAAGAACATTATAAAAAAAGTTGAAAGTAAGCTAGTATATTGATATTATAATAATGTATATAATGGATGGATAAACTGTAAAAATGGTGTTTAGATCCTAAACACAATTCTAAGCACTTTTTTAAAATTTTCTTTACATGTGTAGATCTAAACGTGTCTAGGAACAAAGTATTTAGGATTGTATTAAGAATCGTGTTTAGCTTAGACACATGTGTTTAATTTCTATACACTTTCATTTTTAAACGTGTTTAAATTTACGCCATGTTTAAATATTATGTGCTTACTGAAAAATGTGTTTAGAAATTTAACACAATCATAAACACGTTTAGATCTAAACATGTATCACAAGTGTTTAAATTCTAAGCACGATTTTTACAGTGTATAGTTGTCGCAATGGCACTGGTACCTAATCTTCTTACTTATAAATGTATATAAGTATTTATAGAAAATGAAAATGTTTTGCATGGTCATTTGCGTTAAGGACACATCAAATATTTGAGATACAACCAGTTGATTGGAAAAAGGTATTATTTCTTCTTGACCGATAGTTATGTCTTTTTCGTAGATTTAAGTGTTTTAGAAATAAATAAGGATGAAAACATCGCCTTTTACTAAAAACGGAATGAATGTATAAACATTCAAATTGTTGTGCTAGAATAATTTAACTTTTTAATTAAGTGCATGTGACAAAACAGTTTGTGTGTGTTGCTTTGATATGTTCTTCCAAGTTTGAACAGATGTACGATATTTGAAAATCGGTGAACTACAATTATTGCCTTGATTTTTATCGATAGTGGCATACACTTCTTAAGATCACTGAGAGCCTTTTCTGGTAGTAATTAGAACATATAAAAGAATCTTGGGAATAGGACAAGGACACTTCTTGGTTAGAAACGTAAGTATGTAATGAGTGATTACGAGATATATTTGTTTATTCTCTGTTATTTACCAAAGAAATTAAAGATAGCATGTTTTTCAATTAAAAGCAATATTCAAATTTTGTAGAAGCTTCATCATCTGAAGTTGCCACTTTAGTTAACTGAATTATAACAGGAATGTGAATGAAGTTGTATACTCTGACGAGAAAGGAAGATATGCTAGATATACTTACTGGATGTGTTGATGAAATGATTAAAAACACTTAATGTTCTCCTTAACAACATTGATGAACGTTTCGACAACAAAGTTTATCGACAGTAGTTATTCCTATGGACGTCAATTGTGCCCTTTAATATAGCAGACTTCCTCCTTTACTGTTATAAATCACAGTTTAAGGCCAGACACAGTAAAGAACCGTCTCAATTCCATTAAATTGATAAATTCAACAACACTCACCGTTATCTTGATGATAATTTTTTGTTAAATAATCAAGAATTCTCTAACTATATTGCTTATAGGAGTTTAAAGGAGTTTATTTAAAATAAACCAAATATTAACAGCAATAATTGTCTTTTCCTAGGTTTAAACATTTCAGTATTACACCGTTATGGATTTCAATATCCTATGCATTACTGGTACAAATGTAAATACATCAGGAATTTCGTTTCCACATATTACGGCAAACATTTATTTAATTCTTCAATAGATACAAAGAATTTTGATCAACAAGTTTGTCTGTACCTGTAAGAAAGTTCTTTCAAACAGAATAGCACATCCTAAATTTTACGTTGATGTTGTATAATACATTGGATGTAGGATGTTTACTGATTGATATTTTAGTCTTACTAGATAAATTATGTTTTTATTAGTTGTTATTGGCTAACATCTAGCCGACAGTAACTGCGAGTACTCTTAGATCTGTATTTAGTGTCTTTTGGGATGTACAATGTACAAGTACCCGTCCACGTCAACTCCGTGTTTTTGATAAATGTATTTCTATGTGTATCCGTCTGATGAGTTGAGTCTTTGACAACTGATTTTTATAGTATGTTCTTAATTTGTGCTGTTGCACCACTGTCCAAGGTTAGGAAAGGGTTTAACTTACAAATATGTTTAAACCCGCCATATTTTGTATGTGCCTGTTCCAAGTCAGGAGCCTGTAGTTCAATGGTTCATGTCATATTTGTTTTCAGTACATTGTTTTGTTATAAATTATGCTGTTAGTTTTATTAATTGAATTGTTTCATATTTTTCATGTCGGGGCCTTTTATAACCGACCATATGGTATGTTTCCCCCCATGTTGAAGGCCGTAAGGTAGCCTATAACTGCTTACATCCACTTCATTTGAACTTTAGTGGATAGTCGTCTCATTGGCAAACATACCACATCTCCATATTATGTTCATATTGCAATATTTTATCAAGACCATATTTTTTTGCTAAATATTGAGCATTCCTGCTTTACTTTTCACAACCCGAAATTGTAATAGCTTAACTTCTATATATATGCAGAATATCGAAGTAATGTCTATGTTCTAGAATATGGTAAATACATTTCCTGATATAATTCCATCTTTACAGCTTTGATGATGAACAAAAATATTCATGCTGCTCCAAACAAAGAGACCGAATGATGCAGTGTAGTATGACAGTATGCAAAGGCGGACAAAGAAAAAATATTTTAGAAACACAAATTTCAGAGAAAAAAAAAACAACTAAACCACATCTCTTTTTTATTGAACAAGATTATCGATTTGACGCTTTTGAAATTCTATGGCTTTTAATATTCCATTGTGACAGTTATTTCTGATTTTCTGATAATGTTTTAATGAATTGATTTATGTTTGAATAATAGATCCACATGTGTTCGTGTCACTTTACCGAATTCGTATGACTTTTCTAATTCTCTTTCACTATTTTCAATTGTTATATAAAGGAATGCGATTAGTAGAAAATGCCAACATGGAATTCGATTTCAAACAGACGAAAATGTCATTATAAACATGGAACTGTTAGTTTTATAACTTCAGTGCATTCATTTCAAAGTTTGTAGGATCTTGTAATTTTCAATTCAAATTCAGTTGAATAATTAAGGACTTGCGAGGTACAAGTTAAAATGTCTGAAAAAGTTAATGGAAAACTACAAAATTGAATTAATCAAAATCGTAATAATTATATATTAACTAGCATTCCAAATTGGCAGACCCAGTGTGTATTTCTTGAAAAAAACTTAAGCAAATACTCTCCGAGATCATTTTTTTTAACAATTTGGTTAACAATTAAATAGCGGCAATGGACATTTGAGTGAAATGGCAGGAAATTTGAGAGAGAGAATAGGGACGTTTGAGCGCCAAAGTATAGAACATTTGATCACTGATATTTTAGGACATTTGAACAAAAACAAAAATAGCATAACATTATTTGCATGGACACTGAATTATAGTTGAATTGAATAGTAAATAGAGATCCACTATCCTAACATTAATTAGCAAGAACTGGGACGAATTACTCGAGTTTAAAACAAATAAAAGGTGTTAATTTAAAAAACATCTTCCTCCTTTTTTTTTTCTTGTTTAAATGTTTTTATATCAATGTAAAAGTATCAGTAAAAGTAAATTTCGCTCAAAGTACGATCTTAAAAATACAGTTAAGGTTAAAATTCTGGCGCTAATATGTTCTGCGAGGTCAATGCTTAAACACCATAATTCTGTTTATATTTTTATTTTCGCTCAAATGTCCTATGCCCATTTAAAAGATATTAAATTCGATTCTGATTATTAGAAATAAACAAAAAAGAGAAACAGATGACATAAATAGGTATGTTAGTAAAACACATATACATTGTACCTCTGCATGCCATCTTGTCGCACAAAGTCAGCCGTTCTTTCATATAATACATTGGTACTCTAAACAAGTTGATGAATTTGTTGAGTTTTCATATTAGTTGTTGTACATGTAGCAAACATTACCAAAGTCGCTTAAAAACTGACAATGTTATATAAATTCATCCTATGAACTTTAAAAATCCTCAAATGTCCGGTTAGCATTACTGAATTACCCCTCGTTTTGGAATTTCATTGTCGAAGGTCGTTTTTTACCTTTTAGAATCATATTCAAAACAGTGTAGCTGTGGCCATTGATTGACAACCTTAAATTATCCCATTGACTGGGGCAGATTAGGTGAACGTGTGTCTGTAACGACAACTGCTTACTACTTACTTATTATCGAATTTAAACTGTGGGGTCACCAAAGGTTCTTTACGCCTTTAATATTAAAATTGTTCGAAAAATTTATCAGGAATAACTTTATGTTTTGATTTATATCATTGATATAAATCAAAACATCGTGTTATTCCTGATTAGTTTTTCTAATTTTTATTTAGGTGTTGATAACCTTTTGTGACCCCACAGTTTAAGTGCCTTTAACAAGTACATAGTGAGCAGCGGTTGTTACAGACAAACGTTCACATAATCTGCCCCAGTCAATGGGATAATTTAAGGTTGTCAATCAATGGCCACAGCTACACTGTTTTGAATATGATTCTATTGCTTACATCTGCGTCAGTTGGTCTCTGGTTGTTCCTTTCAGCAATCATGCCATATTATTTTTAATTGAATCTTAATGTTTGCTACCCTTATTAGATTCAGCATCAATTTCAAGAAAAAGAGTTCTCTTTTTTAAAATGGCAATTTCATATACACAATTACACTTATATAAGGTGATTAAATGCTCCATGTTGAAGGCTGTACTTTGACCTGTAGGCCCAATTGATATCTTTTTATGTATTTGTGCCCTTGATTGACAGTTATCTCTTTGGCACTCGTACCTCATCTTCTTATTTATGTACAGGCCATGGCATGATAGAATGAATTCGATTCTGATAGGAATATATACTATGTTTGTACTATAAAGCGGGCTAGTAAGACAAGTGTAAAGGTAACCAGTTTGATATGATGAAATACAAACGTTATATAATACTTCATAAGCGTTGTCTCAATGATATACATTCTCAATTCAATGTATTCATACTTTCAAATAAAACTTTGCGGAGATATAATTCTTGAAAGTTTTGTTTGACCCCATAAAAAAGTAAAAAAAAAACTTTCAGGAAATCAAATTCTGGTACATGTATCTTAACAAATCTTGTAAAAAAATCACCTTAATTTTACAGCGGTATAAACCTTTCGTGAATATTTTCGTGCAACAGAAGTGTTCTTATAATTACCGCGGAATTTTTTACAAGTCAATTTACGTTGCCGTTGATGAAAATTGTTTTTGAATAGAAAGATGATGAAAAAGCCGTTCGCTATTTACAAAACTGTAATAGAAATTGACAAAACTATGGCTTCAAACCATTACTCTGTATTTCTTCAATTATGGATAGACGGAACAATTATGGAAATCACTGACTATTTACATAATTGTCTGAAGCGCTATATCCTAATTTAATTACATCTGTAAAATACATTAAGTCGTAGAAAGCTCCTTGTAGTTGATATGATAGCAAATCTATTCATTATATTTCTCTTAACCATACATCTCCGTTTCTTACTGAAACTTAATATTAGTTTAGAGAGGGTTTCCATCGCATGGGACGCTTAACATATTGATTGCATGGTTGCATAAAATGACTTCCGGTGCTTGAATATGTATGTAATTAGGCTTACACTTGAAATCTATCTTAAGAAGAAGTTTTATAAAGTCAAAAACAACAAAAAAACACCAGAACACGGACTGTAATATTGTATAATATAACTGCCAGGATCTCTTTCAGGGTTGTACTGTCTAAATGAGTTTTAAATTAGTTTGAACTGTTAAAAGCAAGTTTTAGAGAAAAACTAGTAAAATTCGTTCTTTTATATAAATGTTCAATTTTGTTCTACGGTAAAACATAAATTGTAATAATCGTAATGACTATAAAACAAACAAAGAAATCAACAAAGAAAAACAAAACGGCATATAATAGACAAAGTACATTGGCTATTAAAACGAAAGATAAGAATATAAAAATTAACCTTTGCATAACCACGTCTACTTGTATTTTTGTCCATCTGATGAGTTAAGCCTATTTCGACTGATTTTTTTAGTTCGTTCTTATGTTGTACTGGTATACCACTGTCCCAGGTTAGGGGTAGGGTTGGGATCCCGCTAACATGTTTAACCCCGCCACATTATTTATGTATGTGCCTGTCCCAAGTCAGGAGCCTGTAATTCAGTGGTTGTGGTTTGTTTATGTGTGACATATTTGTTTTTCGTTCATTCTTTTATATAAATTAGACCGTTAGTTTTCTCGTTTGAATTGTTTTACACTGTCACATAGGGGCCTTTTATAGCTGACTATGCGGTATGGGCTATGCTCATTGTTGAAGGCTGTGCGGTGACCTATAGTTGTTAATGTCTGTGTCATTTTGGCCTCTTGTGGACAGTTGTCTCATTGGCAATCATACCACATCTTCTTTTTTTATATAATAACTCAATGACGGGATGTATAAGTACCGATCCATGTCAAATTATTACCAAAATTAGACTGACCAGTTAAAGTAATAATTTACAAAGACAAATAAAAGAACACTGTAACACGTTACTAAGATGAAAATCAACGTCAGAACATGTACCTTGAATCTATACTGCAAGACCATCGTGTATTTTATTTGTGAAGTTGATACGGAATATTTACCAACAACTTGGTGTCTTTCGATGAACCTTTTTACAAAAGGACGCGACGTTATTTCACATACCCTGGTTCGACAATCTTCTGCTGAGTCACTGATGACGAGAACCCTCGATTTTAAAAATGCAACAAATTGCGTAACTAACAAACTTAATAAATCTGAACTTATTGTTCAGGAACGAATGTCAGAACGGTAAGGGGTTGAAATAAAGAGCACAACATTGTTCATAAAACTCTGTTATCGAAGAATGTGATATAGTGTCTCAGTATCCGTTGCACTTAAACATCATCCAATCTTATCTTCCATAACTATAATTGCTTGACTTAAGCTTGAACATTTAATTACACTGATAGTACTGCGTCTTTGCAGAACTTCGTTCTTTTATTGTTATATGTTTTCATTTTTCTTTGATCTTTTCTATATAATGGAGAAATAATTCTTGTTCGAATACATGTTATAATTATCATAATATTTTGGAAATAATTATGTGTTTATTTCAATTAAGAACTTTAATTCATGTTGTTGTAATTATCTTTTCATATAAATATTTTTTTATCGCTGTTATTGACTATAAAGAAATATCATAAACAAAGCGATTGTTTAACATGCCAACATATTGATGATTTGGAAATTCAAAGGTATGTATTCTAAAAGAAAATACTGTACTTGGAACATAGACGAAGAACACATCTTTAAATTATGAATACAAGGGTTTTGTCTTAATATGTTTGCTTCTCGGGGCAACGTGTTTCTGTATTTATATGTCTGGCATTCATGCATTTGGTTGTTACTTTCTTATCGCTTTGGCTATACTTGTTGTTCCTAATTGCATTATGGCTCTTCATTTTTGTAATAAGAATTTATACAAAATTTTTGCCTCGGGCATCACTGAAAAGACATATATTGTCGAAATGCGCATCTGGTGCGGAAAAATTGTTACCGTTAAAGTGATTGTATACGTGGGTTCGGTGGGTCATTGTGTGCAGAGTTGTGACGTGAGTCCATTCATGTAACGCACAGTTAACATTTCGTTTGTGGTATCCTGGTGTGCTGTTATTACTTCCTATGAGGTGTCCGTTGTTTCATTTGCAGATTACATGTTGTACTGTACAGTTTGTAATATTATATTATTTATTCAATATGTAATCCTCTGTGCTGAGTGGTCTTGCGTTAATTTGTTTTAATCGTATTCTTCTCACGAAGTTTTGTCCTTTAAGCCGGTATCTTTAACAAAAAAAAAAGAAGCTAAATTTGGCTAGACATGAGGCCAGGTTCAAGCAACCATCTTTTCTTAAAATGTCCTGTACCAAGTTAGGCATGTGAATGTTGTTATAAACAGTCCGTTTCTGTGTATGTTGGAGATTGCAGTTTTTGTAGGTCAGTGTTAATTTCTGCTGATTCGTTGTTTTCCTCTTTTAGTTGATGTTTTTCCCTCGGTTTTAGTTTGTTATCCGGAATCGATATGTGACTGTTTTAACAGTGGTATACTACAGTTGTCTTTATTTAAAATGCGTTCTAATTTTTATGTACGTACTGTACTTCCGATAAGTTCTAGCCTCACTACTTTTATATCGGGAGTGGAAAGCACGATTTACTCACTCCACGTTCCTCGTATGGATAGTCATATAATCTAAATAATTTCACAGATTTTAGTTATGAAAAATACAATGAAGGAAAATTGAAAACTTTCCACCCGGAATAAAGAATAGCTATCACCTATACATACAATCCATAAATGATGCTGCTACAATCGTTTATTTGCAGTTTCGTTGACATTCGTTGCTCCCCTAGAGTGTTAGAGGTCAGGCCGGTTTCTCAATTTATTCCACCAAAATTGAATTTTATATCATCTGAATTGTTTTATGGAATTTAGTTTTGATCATTTTGAATAATTGAAGGCATTGCTACAGGAACGTGTTTGCGCTGAGTCTGATAGAAAATTAACTTTTAGTTCACCAAAAGTCATATTAAGTTAATGTGAATTTAGGACGTTTTACATCTAGCTATACTAAGTATCAGGAATTTTAGTATCACGTCACTTTCATACTGAATATTTTAGACTGCAATATTGATTCTACAGACTTGTAATTTCGTCACTTAAGTAATGAATATGTTGTCTGGTGGAATAAGAAATACCCAGCAGGTTTGTTTTAATTGATAGCTTAAATAATAGGATGACATTTAATACTTCAATGGCCATTCAATATGTTACTGGCTAATTGAATGAGGGAATAAGTAAGTGGTTAAAGTGGTTCCAATTAAAATTTTGAAATATAGTTTCACCAGTCTTAATAATATCAGAAATTTGCAGTCATTGTGATCATTCCTGTTCTGTTCTGACAACTTTATATTATAATTAGTCGATTTTCACACAACGCCTTTCTCCCGATAATTTTTCCATTCCTGTCTTTTATTTTGCTATTGTGCTTTGTCTATATGCCTTTTTGTGTTTCTTTGATACATATGACGGAGCTCTGTACTTACATGTATACATCCCGTCATTGTGTTATTGTACTATTGTAAATTTGTTTTTTGTTTTTCATTTTTGCTAAATTAACTGTACTTTGTCTATATGCCTCTTTGTATTTCTTCGTTGACACATTTGTTTGTTTTATAGTGATTAAGAACATAACACAATGTTGACTGTTGAATCCCTATTTATGACATCTTTGCCTACTATACCTTCTAGGTTTAATCCGCCATTTTTTACATAAGAAAATACTTGTATCAAGTCAGGAATATGACAGTTGTTATTCATTCGTTTGATGTGTTTGAACTTTTGATCTTGCTATTTGATTAGGGACTTTCCATTTTGAATTTTTCTCGGGAGTTCAGTATTTTTTTTAATTTTACTTTGTTCTTAAATCTACAGAATGATGTAGAGTGATCTTATTTTAACAGAGTATTTCGTTCAGACTTGCAGTGAATCGACAGCGTTTGAAAAAGACTGCCAGCAACACATGTATCCTTCATATGTGTGACATCAGTGTAAATACAGTTCCTATCTTTTTTTCAATATAGAGCTGACAGTATCCCAGAATTCCTATTACCACTTTGCCCAATAGTTTGTATTCCTGTTACGCTATGTAAATTAAGATGTGAAGTATTTTTTTTAAAGGGTTCAAAAAAGGGTCGTAAACTAATGACAGTCAAACGCTTGTACAATATACGTGTATGTCTATCTTTAAATTGCCTCAGATCTAAAAAAAAAAAAAAAGAAAGAAAGAAATGTAATAAAATAAAAATAAAATTACCAGCGACTATTCAAGACCTACCATCAACATCAAATTTCTGTAAATGACACAAACACATTTAGATATGACGAAATACAAACATTTAGTTTTTTTTACTAGTCGGAGGATTCACAAGAGCACCTGTACATATACAATGTACCTGTAAAAGGGGGATAATCTCGCTTAAATCTCAACCAACTAATCTTCATTATAAACTTTAAAGAACAGAAAAGAAAACATCCTTTTTTTTTCAGATTACTTGTATTAAAGTTATAGTGTACATAATGTCTGCATTGCAATGTCGCATTTAAATCAGAATGTGATAAAATCTTTTTGAAAGGACTTTGGGACCAAACTCCGAACCGATATGAGACATAATCTTTTATGTTTGTCAGATCATTTTTAAGTTTGATAATGAATATGACTTGTATTTCAAATAAATTGAATTATCTTTATGGTATTATTCCCACTTATTTGGAGAAAATTAAATACTTAAAATGGTTTAATCCCAATTAAGGTATCTCTTCTCTTGAAAATCAATTTCAAAATGAAATTAATTTACATCAGGTTTCAAAACGATACTGCCGATCGTTTCTTTAATGTTTCACATCATGATTTAATAAATAATTTGACTGAGATAAGAGTCAACAGCATATCATATCGACTCTTTATAGATCCTTTTAGTTATTTTCTAATTCTTTGTCATCCACTTTTATTTATTTCTAACACCACACAACTTCAATAATGCACCGTTTGTTGATTCAGAAATTTTTGTGAAAAGTGCCATTTTGAAAAGTGTATATTTTGCTGGGCATGTACTGATTTTGTATCATGGATTACACCCCAGTTCTATTGTTATACTTAATAGTTTCTATTTTTGAAACACGTGTAAGTTGAATAGATCTATTGTTATGAATAACAATGGATTTTGACCACAGCCTGTGACAAGCAGCGTTTCTGGAAATCCCTGCTTCTACATCCCGCAAACAAAGTCAATTGTTATTCGTAACAATAGAAGTTGATTATTCCTTAAATAGCATGAACATAAGAAATTACTAATAGTGTTCACTACAAATTGTTACAAGATATAAAAAATTTTTTTTTTTTTAGGAAATTCCAATAGCGAAAAAAAAAATTTAGCATCTATTTTTATTAAACTGATACAGGTAAGTACTTTGGGTTATTATATTGCCTTTATCTTTAGTCTCTTCTACTACATCCAGCGCTTGCCAAAAAATGTCGTCCGTCTCATACCCTTCCATATTGACAACTGCATACAAGGCGCATGACGTATTTTGTGTTTGTAATATGAAAACACGATACGGTCAACCTTGAAATGCTGATCCCTGTTAACTCGAGGATTTAATTGGAATATTCAAAACAACCTTGACATTGGTAAAATATACTCACTTGTCAAAGTTTGAACGAAGATAACCATAAAAGGTCACCAGTGGGGTTTCATGTAATAATTATTTTTTTTATAAATCATGGTTTGATATTGTCAATAAAATATATGCTATCGTTTTTTTTTTTTTTCTCATTTAATAATCAATACTAACATTATAGAGTGTAGAATGGAGTGTAAGTTAGTTATACACCTCGGGATACGGCGTGTCTGGATATGAAACCCCTCCGGTCGACGGCCGACGGGGTTTCTTATCCAGACACCCCTTTCCCTCGGTGTATAACTATTACTGGATACCCCACAACCTTTGTTTTTCTATCATAGCTATGATTTATTTATTAGATTTACCTCTTTAATTTTTATAAGTATAAGTAACTCGGTAAATAATCAGAAAATCACACACAAAAAGGGATAAGACATTATAGCAGATCAATTTAATGAAAAGAACATTTTTAAAAGAGAAGGGTTGTTATAAAAAAGAAAAATAACAAAAATACAGAACTACAAGGACAATTAAAAAGGGAAATTCCCATATCAAATGACAAATCAAAAGCTCATACACATCAACCGAATAAAAATATATCAGTTTTTACGATTTTAAATTTCGATAGATCCGAAATTAGACCCGTCCGTATAATAGTTTTATCCTACTTATTTTTCGTTAAAAAAAATTAACTTGTCATAAATAAAAATGGTCTAATCATTTATCGCGGATGAAAAACGTTTTTCTTTCTCAAACTTTTCACGTTAATAATAAAAAGGGTAGGAGAATGTTTTGATGTTTGAAGTTGACTCATGAAATAAAAATATGTGACTGTCCGAAAGAAGTACAAAGGTCTTTCCTGAAAGACTAATTGAAACCGACGTAAGAAGCCAACAATTAAGAAAACAGATTCGTCAATCTTGGAAAATTAATAGTTCATATACAAAGGGGAAAACGCTCCAAGGAAGTCTAATGCGTGTCGTTTTCCAATTAATATCCGATAAAGAAACTATTCTGTATTACAAACAAAGATTTAAGATGATTTAAGGACAAGCAAACCTGTTACGCTTCAAGAGAAGACCTCTGAAATATTTAATATCGTACTAAAGAGGATTATTTATATATTTTTTTCTCAAGTTGCATTGTTCTTAAAACAAATAACCTAATATCGTCCTATTTCATTCCATAATGTTCTAATATAAAGGTACATGTGAATGACTGTATGTATTGCGGTATGCATGAATTACAGAATTTAAGTTGCGATTGATATAAATGCATTTTGTTTGCTAAACTTTCTATTGAGTTACGAAGTGTCTAGTAGTGTCAATTAGTGGTTACAAGTATAAATTATATATACAAGTGAAATGTACATGTGATACTAGTATATATAATCCATGAAAGCATTTTCATTATTTCTTTACAGACAGTTGTTTGTGTGTTAAATTGTTTGCTAAATAAACAAACTTTTTATAAGACTAATATACGTTGATAGTATATGCACACCAGAACTGAAAAAGCAAAAAAAAAAAATGCGAGGTCCATGATCTTGTTTAGGAGATATATGCCGGATTGAAATGCGGGAAATGCTTGTTTGACAACATTAATATTGAATGATTGATTGGTACTTGTAGGAAGACATTAATATATAATAATTGATTGGTGCCTGTACGACGGCATTTATATTGAATGATTGAATCGTATTTGTAGGACAACATTGATATTGAATGATTGATTGGTACTTGTAGGACGACATTAATATTGAATGATTGATTGGTACTTGTAGGATGACATTAATATTGAATGATTGATTGGTACTTGTAGGACGACATTAATATTGAATGATTGATTGGTACTTGTAGGACGACATTAATATTGAATGATTGATTGGTGCTTGTAGGACGACATTAATATTGAATGATTGATTGGTACTTGTAGGACGACATTAATATTAAATGATTGATTCGAGTTTGTAGGACGACATTAATATTGAATGATTAATTGGTGCTTGTAGGACGATATTTATATTGAATGATAGATTGGTACTTGTAGGACGACATTAATATTGAATGATTGATTCGAGCTTGTAGGACGACATTAATATTGAATGATTAATTGGTGCTTGTAGGACGATATTTATATTGAATGATTGATTGGTACTTGTAGGACGATTGTTTGGTGCCTGTTACACTGATATTGAATGATTGATTGGTACTTGTTACATTGATAATGAATGATGGATTGGTGCTTGTTACATTGCTATTGAATGATTGATTGGTACTTGTTACATTGATAATGAATGATGGATTGGTGCTTGTTACATTGCTATTGAATGATTGGTTGGTACTTGTTACATTGATATTGAATGATTGATTGGTGTTTGTTACAATGATATTGAATGATTGATTGGTGCTTGTTACATTGATATTGAATGATTGATTGGTACTTGTTACATTGATATTGAATGATTGATTGATACTTGTTACATTAGTTTTGATTGATTGATTGATTGATTGATTGATTGATTGATTGATACTTGTTTCATTGATATTGAATGATTGATTGATACTTGTTACACTGATATTGAATGGTTGATTGGTACTTGTTACACTGATATTGAATGATTGATTGGTGCTTGTTGCATTGATATTAAATGATTGATTGGTACTTGTTACATTGATATTGAACGACTGAATGGTGCTTGCTACATTGACATTGAATGATTGATTGGTACTTGTAACATTGGTATTGATTGATTGATTGACTGAATTATTGATTGAATGATACTTGTTACATTGATATTGAATGTTTGATTGGTACTTGTTAGATTGATATTGAATGATTGACTAGTGCTTGTGACACTGATATTGAATGATTGGTTGATACTTGTTACCTTGATATTGATTGATTGATAGGTACTTGTGACATTGCTATTCAATGATTGATTGATACTTGTTACATTAATATTGAATGATTGATTGGTACTTGTTACATTGATATTGAATGATTGATTGGTGCTTGTTACATTGATATTGAATGATTGATTGATACTTGTTACATTGATATTGAATGATTGATTGGTGCTTGTTACATTGCTATTGAATGAATGATTGGTACTTGTTACATTGGTATTGATTGATTGATTGGTGCTTGTTACATTGATATTGAATGATTGATTGGTGTTTGTTACAATGATATTGAATGATTGATTGGTGCTTGTTACATTGCTATTGAATGATTGATTGGTACTTGTAACATTGACATTGAATGATTGATTGGTACTTGTGACATTGGTATTGATTGATTGATTGACTGAATTATTGATTGAATGATACTTGTTACATTGATATCGAATGTTTGATTGGTACTTGTTAGATTGATATTGAATGATTGACTAGTGCTTGTGACACTGATATTGAATGATTGGTTGGTGCTTGTTACATTGATATTGAATGATTGATTGATACTTGTTACATTGATATTGAATGATTGATTGGTGCTTGTTACATTGCTATTGAATGAATGATTGGTACTTGTTACATTGGTATTGATTGATTGATTGGTACTTGTTACATTGCTATTAAATGATTGATTGGTGCTTGTTACACTGATATTGAATAATTGATTGGTGCTTGTAACATTGATATTGAATGATTGGTTGATACTTGTTACATTGATATTGATTGATTGATTGGTACTTGTTAAATTGATATTGAATGATTGATTGGTGATTGTAACATTGATATTGAATGATTGATTGGTGCTTGTTACATTGATATTTAATGATTGGTTGGTACTTGTTACATTGATATTGAATGATTGACTAGTGCTTGTTACACTGATATTAAATGATTGGTTGATACTTGTTACATTGATATTGAATGATTGATTGGTACTTGTTACATTGATATTGCATGATTGATTGGTGCTTGTTACATTGCTATTGAATGAATGATTGGTACTTGTTAGATTGATATTGAATGATTGATTGGTGCTTGTTACACTGATATTGAATGATTGATTTATAATTGTTACATTGATATTGAATGATTGATTGGTGCTTGTTACATTGATATTAAGTGATTGATTGATACTTGTTACATTGATATTGAATGAATGATTGGTACTTGTTACATTGGTATTGATTGATTGATTGACTGATTTATTAATTGATTGATACTTGTTACATTGATATTGAATGTTTGATTGGTACTTGTTAGATTGATATTGAATGATTGATTGGTGCTTATTACACTGATATTGAATGATTGATTGGTGTTTGTTACATTGATATTGAATGATTGATTGGTACTTGTTACATTGGTATTGATTGATTGATTGATTGATACTTGTTAGATTGATATTGAATGATGATACTTGTTAGATTGATATTGAATGATTGATTGGTACTTGTTACATTGATATTGAATGATTGATTGGTACTTGTTATATTGGTATTGATTGATTGATTGATTGATATTTGTTAGATTGATATTGAATGATTGATTGGTGCTTGTTACACTGATATTGAATGATTGATTGGTACTTGTTACATTGATATTGAATGATTGATTGGTGCTTGTTACACTGATATTGAATGACTGATTGGTACTTGTTACATTGCTATTGAATGATTGATTGGTGCTTGTTACACTGATATTGAATGATTGATTGGTACTTGTTACATTGATATTGAATGTTTGATTGTTACTTGTTAGATTGATATTGAATGATTGATTGCTACTTGTTACATTGGTATTGAATGAATGATTGGTACTTGTTACATTGATATTGAATGTTTGATTGTTACTTGTTAGATTGATATTGAATGATTGATTGCTACTTGTTACATTGGTATTGAATGATTGATTGGTGCTTGTTACACTGCTATTGAATGATTGATTGGTACTTGTTATATTGGTATTGATTGATAGATTGATTGATATTTGTTAGATTGATATTGAATGATTGATTGGTGCTTGTTACATTGATATTGAATGTTTGATTGGTACTTGTTATATTGGTATTGATTGATTGATTGGTACTTGTTAGATTAACATTGAATGATTAATTGGTGCTTGTTACACTGATATTGAATGATTGATTGGTACTTGTTACATTGATATTGAATGATTGATTGGTACTTGTTATATTGGTATTGATTGATTGATTGATTGATATTTGTTAGATTGATATTGAATGATTGATTGGTGCTTGTTACACTGATATTGAATGATTGATTGGTACTTCTTACATTGATATTGAATGATTGATTGGTACTTGTTAGATTAACATTGAATGATTAATTGGTGCTTGTTACACTGATATTGAATGATTGATTGGTACTTGTTACATTGATATTGAATGATTGATTGATACTTGTTACACTGATATTGAATGGTTGATTGGTACTTGTTACATTGACATTGAATGATTGATTGGTGCTTGTTACATTGCTATTGAATGAATGATTGGTACTTGTTACATTAGTATTGATTGATTGAATGATTGATTGATTGATACTTGTTACATTGATATTGAATGATTGATTGATGCGTGTTACATTGATATTGATGGATTGATTGGTACATGTTATACTGATATTGAATGGTTGATTGGTACTTGTTACACTGATATTGAATGATTGATTGGTGCTTATTACCTTAGTATTGAACGATTGAATGGTGCTTGTTACATTGATATTGAATGATTGATTGGTACTTGTTACATTGAAATTGAATTATTAATTGGTGCTTGTTACAATGTTATCGAATGATTGATTGGTGCTTGTTACATTGATATTGAATGATTGATTGGTACTTGTTACATTGAAATTGAATTATTAATTGGTGCTTGTTACAATGATATCGAATGATTGATTGGTGCTTGTTACATTGATATTAAATGATTGATTGATACTTGTTACAGTGATATTGAATGATTGATTGATTGATTGGTACTTGTTACATTGCTATTGAATGAATGATTGATGCTTGTTACATTGGTATTGAATGAATGATTGGTACTTGTTACAATGATATCGAATGATTGATTGGTACTTGTTACATTGATATTGAATGATTGATTGGTGCTTGTTACACTGATATTGAATGATTGACTAGTGCTTGTTACACTGATATTGAATGATTAATTGGTGCTTGTTACACTGATATTGAATGATTGATTGGTACTTGTTACATTGATATTGAATGATTGATTGGTGCTTGTAACAATGCTATTGAATAATTGATTGGTGCTTGTAACATTGATATTGAATGATTGGTTGATACTTGTTACATTGATATTGATTGATTGATTGGTACTTGTTAAATTGATATTGAATGATTGATTGGTGATTGTAACATTGATATTGAATGATTGATTGGTGCTTGTTACATTGATATTTAATGATTGGTTGGTACTTGTTACATTGATATTGAATGATTGACTAGTGCTTGTTACACTGATATTAAATGATTGGTTGATACTTGTTACATTGATATTGAATGATTGATTGGTACTTGTTACATTGATATTGCATGATTGATTGGTGCTTGTTACATTGCTATTGAATGAATGATTGGTACTTGTTAGATTGATATTGAATGATTGATTGGTGCTTGTTACACTGATATTGAATGATTGATTTATAATTGTTACATTGATATTGAATGATTGATTGGTGCTTGTTACATTGATATTAAGTGATTGATTGATACTTGTTACATTGATATTGAATGAATGATTGGTACTTGTTACATTGGTATTGATTGATTGATTGACTGATTTATTAATTGATTGATACTTGTTACATTGATATTGAATGTTTGATTGGTACTTGTTAGATTGATATTGAATGATTGATTGGTGCTTATTACACTGATATTGAATGATTGATTGGTGTTTGTTACATTGATATTGAATGATTGATTGGTACTTGTTACATTGGTATTGATTGATTGATTGATTGATACTTGTTAGATTGATATTGAATGATGATACTTGTTAGATTGATATTGAATGATTGATTGGTACTTGTTACATTGATATTGAATGATTGATTGGTACTTGTTATATTGGTATTGATTGATTGATTGATTGATATTTGTTAGATTGATATTGAATGATTGATTGGTGCTTGTTACACTGATATTGAATGATTGATTGGTACTTGTTACATTGATATTGAATGATTGATTGGTGCTTGTTACACTGATATTGAATGACTGATTGGTACTTGTTACATTGCTATTGAATGATTGATTGGTGCTTGTTACACTGATATTGAATGATTGATTGGTACTTGTTACATTGATATTGAATGTTTGATTGTTACTTGTTAGATTGATATTGAATGATTGATTGCTACTTGTTACATTGGTATTGAATGAATGATTGGTACTTGTTACATTGATATTGAATGTTTGATTGTTACTTGTTAGATTGATATTGAATGATTGATTGCTACTTGTTACATTGGTATTGAATGATTGATTGGTGCTTGTTACACTGCTATTGAATGATTGATTGGTACTTGTTATATTGGTATTGATTGATAGATTGATTGATATTTGTTAGATTGATATTGAATGATTGATTGGTGCTTGTTACATTGATATTGAATGTTTGATTGGTACTTGTTATATTGGTATTGATTGATTGATTGGTACTTGTTAGATTAACATTGAATGATTAATTGGTGCTTGTTACACTGATATTGAATGATTGATTGGTACTTGTTACATTGATATTGAATGATTGATTGGTACTTGTTATATTGGTATTGATTGATTGATTGATTGATATTTGTTAGATTGATATTGAATGATTGATTGGTGCTTGTTACACTGATATTGAATGATTGATTGGTACTTCTTACATTGATATTGAATGATTGATTGGTACTTGTTAGATTAACATTGAATGATTAATTGGTGCTTGTTACACTGATATTGAATGATTGATTGGTACTTGTTACATTGATATTGAATGATCGATTGATACTTGTTACACTGATATTGAATGGTTGATTGGTACTTGTTACATTGACATTGAATGATTGATTGGTGCTTGTTACATTGCTATTGAATGAATGATTGGTACTTGTTACATTAGTATTGATTGATTGAATGATTGATTGATTGATACTTGTTACATTGATATTGAATGATTGATTGATGCGTGTTACATTGATATTGATGGATTGATTGGTACATGTTATACTGATATTGAATGGTTGATTGGTACTTGTTACACTGATATTGAATGATTGATTGGTGCTTATTACCTTAGTATTGAACGATTGAATGGTGCTTGTTACATTGATATTGAATGATTGATTGGTACTTGTTACATTGAAATTGAATTATTAATTGGTGCTTGTTACAATGTTATCGAATGATTGATTGGTGCTTGTTACATTGATATTGAATGATTGATTGGTACTTGTTACATTGAAATTGAATTATTAATTGGTGCTTGTTACAATGATATCGAATGATTGATTGGTGCTTGTTACATTGATATTAAATGATTGATTGATACTTGTTACAGTGATATTGAATGATTGATTGATTGATTGGTACTTGTTACATTGCTATTGAATGAATGATTGATGCTTGTTACATTGGTATTGAATGAATGATTGGTACTTGTTACAATGATATCGAATGATTGATTGGTACTTGTTACATTGATATTGAATGATTGATTGGTGCTTGTTACACTGATATTGAATGATTGACTAGTGCTTGTTACACTGATATTGAATGATTAATTGGTGCTTGTTACACTGATATTGAATGATTGATTGGTACTTGTTACATTGATATTGAATGATTGATTGGTGCTTGTAACAATGCTATTGAATGAATTATTGGTACTTGTTACATTGGTATTGATTGATTGATTGGTACTTGTTACATTGCTATTGAATGATTGATTGGTGTTTGTTACACTGATATTGAATGATTGATTGGTGCTTGTGACATTGATATTGAATGATTGGTTGATACTTGTTACATTGATATTGATTGATTGATTGATTGATTGGTACTTGTTACATTGCTATTGAATGATTGATTGGTGCTTGTTACGCTGATATTGAATGATTGATTGGTGCTTGTAACATTGATATTGAATGATTGATTAGGGCTTGTAACATTGATATTGAATGATTGGTTGATACTTGTTACATTGATATTGATTGATTGATTGGTACTTGTTACATTGCTATTTAATGATTGATTGGTGCTTGTTACACTGATATTGAATGATTGATTGGTGCTTGTAACATTGATATTGAATGATTGGTTGATACTTGTTACATTGATATTGATTGATTGATTGGTACTTGTTCAATTGATATTGAATGATTGATTGGTGATTGTAACATTGATATTGAATGATTGAATGGTGCTTGTTACATTGATATTTAATGATTGGTTGGTACTTGTTACATTGATATTGAATGATTGACTAGTGCTTGTTACACTGATATTGAATGATTGGTTGATACTTGTTACATTGATATTGAAATATTGATTGGTACTTGTTACATTGATATTGCATGATTGATTGGTGCTTGTTACATTGCTATTGAATGAATAATTGGTACTTGTTACACAGATATTGAATGATTGATTGGTGCTTGTAACATTGATATTGAATGATTGGTTTATACTTGGTACATTGATATTGAATGATTGATTGGTGCTTGTTACATTGATATTAAGTGATTGATTGATACTTGTTACATTGATATTGAATGAATGATTGGTGCTTGATACATTGCTATTGAATGAATGATTGGTACTTGTTACACTGATATTGAATGATTGATTGGTGCTTGTAACATTGATATTGAATGATTGGTTGATACTTGTTACATTGATATTGATTGATTGATTGGTACTTGTTACATTGCTATTGAATGATTGATTGGTGCTTGTAACATTGATATTTAATGATTGATCGGTACTTATTACATTGATATTGAATGATTGATTGGTACTTGTTACATTGCTATTGAATGATTGGTTGGTGCTTGTAACATTGATACTGAATGATTGATTGGTGCTTGTTACATTGATATTGAATGATTGATTGGTGTTTGTTACAATGATATTGAATGATTGATTGGTGCTTGTTACATTGCTATTGAATGATTGATTGGTACTTGTAACATTGATATTGAATGATTGATTGGTACTTGTAACATTGATATTAAGTAATTGATCGGTGCTTGTGACATTCATATTGAATGATTGATTGGTACTTGTTACACTGATATTGAATGATTGATTGGTGATTGTGACATTGATATTGAATGATTGACTGGTGCTTGTAACATTGATATTGAATGATTGATTGGTACTTGTAACATTGATATTAAGTAATTGATCGGTGCTTGTGACATTCATATTGAATGATTGATTGGTACTTGTTACACTGATATTGAATGATTGATTGGTGATTGTGACATTGATATTGAATGATTGATTGGTGCTTGTTACACTGATATTGAATGTTTGATTGGTGATTGTGACATTGATATTGAATGATTGATTGGTGCTTGTTACACTGATATTGAATGTTTGATTGGTGCTTGTAACATTGATATTGAATGATTGGTTGATACTTGTTACATTGATATTGATTGATTGATTGGTACTTGTTACATTGCTATTGAATGATTGATTGGTGCTTGTAACATTAATATTGAATGATTGATTGGTGCTTGTAACATTGATATTGAATGATTGATTGGTGCTTGTTACATTGATATTGAATGATTGATTGGTGTTTGTTACAATGATATTGAATGATTGATTGGTGCTTGTTACATTGCTATTGAATAATTGATTGGTACTTGTAACATTGATATTGAATGATTGATTGGTACTTGTTACATTGATATTGAATGTTTGATCGGTGCTTTTTACATTGCTATTGAATGAATAATTGGTACTTGTGACATTGATATTAAGTAATTGATCGGTGCTTGTGACATTCATATTGAATGATTGATTGGTACTTGTTACACTGATATTGAATGATTGATTGGTGATTGTGACATTGATATTGAATGATTGATTGGTGCTTGTTACACTGATATTGAATGTTTGATTGGTACTTGTTACATTGATATTGAATAATTGATTGGTACTTGTTACATTGCTATTGAATGATTGATTGGTGCTTGTTACATTGCTATTGAATGATTGATTGGTACTTGTTACATTGATATTGAATGATTGATTGATGCTTGTAACATTGATATTGAATGATTGATTGGTACTTGTAACATTGATATTGAATGATTGATTGGTGCTTGTTACATTGATATTGAATGACTGATTGGTGCTTGTTACACTGATAATGAATGATTGATTGGTGCTTGTAACATTGATATTGAATGATTGATTGGTGCTTGTTACATTGATATTGAATGATTGATTGGTACTTGTAACATTGATATTGAATGATTGATTGGTGCTTGTAACATTGATATTGAATGATTGATTGGTGCTTGTAACATTGATATTGAATGATTGATTGGTGCTTGTAACATTGATATTGAATGATTGATTGGTACTTGTAAGATTGATATTGAATGATTGATTGGTGCTTGTTACATTGATTATGAATGGTTGATTGGTACTTGTAACATTGATATTGAATGATTGATTGGTGCTTGTTACATTGATATTGAATGATTGATAGGTGCTTGTTACACTGATATTGAATGATTAATTGGTACTTGTGACATTGATAATGAATGATTGATTGGTGCTTGTTACATTGCTATTGAATGATTGATTGGTACTTGTTACATTGGTATTGAATGAATGATTGGTACTTGTTTCATTGGTATTGATTGATTGACTAGTGCTTGTTACACTGATATTGAATGATTGATTGGTGCTTGTTACATTGATATTGAATGATTGATTTATACTTGTTACATTGATATTGAATGATTGATTCGTACTTGTTACATTGCTATTGAATGAATGATTGGTACTTGTCACATTAGTTTTGATTGATTGATTGATTGATTGATTGATTGATTGATTGATTGATTGATACTTGTTACATTGATATTGAATGTTTGATTGGTACTTGTTAGATTGATTTTGAATGATTGATTGGTTCTTGTTACATTGCTATTGAATGATTGATTGGTGCTTGTTACACTGATATTGAATGATTGATTTATACTTGTTACATTGATATTGAATGATTGATTGGTACTTGTTACATTGCTATTGAATGAATGATTGGTACTTGTTACATTAGTTTTGATTGATTGATTGATTGATTGATTGATTGATACTTGTTACATTGATATTGAATGATTGATTGGTGCTTGTTACATTGATATTGATGGAATGATTGGTACATGTTACACTGATATTGAATGGTTGATTGGTACTTGTTACACTGATATTGAATGATTGATTGGTGCTTGTTACATTGCTATTAAATGATTGATTGGTACTTGTAACATTGATATTGAATGATTGATCGGTACTTGTTACATTGATATTGAACGATTGAATGGTGCTTGTTACATTGATATTGAATGATTAATTGGTGCTTGCTACATTGACATTGAATGATTGATTGATGCTTGTTACATTGATGTTGAATGATTGGTTGGTACTTGTTACACTGATATTGAATGATTAATTGGTACATGTTACATTGATATTGAATGATTGATTGGTGCTTGCTTCATTGATATTGAATGTTTGATTGGTACTTGTTACATTGATATTGAATGATTAATTGGTGTTTGTTACATTGATATTGATTGATTGATGATGTTTGTTACATTGATATTGAATGCTTGATTGGTACTTGTTACATTGATATTGATTGTTTGATTGGTACTTGTTACATTGATAAGGATTATTTGTTCTATTAACCAAAATAATAAATTAGTCAATCAGTGGCTCTTTAAGAGAAAAAAAATATATTTGTTAGATTTTTTGTGTGAAAAAAATGCAGTTTCTAAATTATTAGTTCATAATTAATGAATAGGGAAACTACATAAACATATCACTACATGTGTGGTGTAATTTAGATGTGGAATTTGACAAGTTTGACGAAAACTTATCATTTATCACATAATTTATCATTTTTTAAATGTTTCAAAAATTATAATTTGTAGAAATATCTTTGAATTCTATTTGAAGATCTTGTTTTTTGTTAATAGAATTGCAAAAATATAGCTCTATTTATACACACGTTCATGTACAGTAATGCACTGTTTTCATAGGAAAAACGTCAAAGTCAGCCACCAGTAGTGCTTAAATTTCACTGTTACGAAATTGGTAAAAAAAAACATACTTAGTTGTGAATTACAACAACTGAATAGTAATTCATGAGTTAACCATTTGGCGTACAATTTTTCAGGTGATTTTTTTTTAGATCTCTTTAATAGATAAACATCAATATGCAACTGCAGTTTAAAACTTCTTCCTGATTACGTAGTCTCTCTATAGATAAACAAACGGTAGCTATCAATTTCGTTTGAAAAATACTTGGACAAAGACATTGGAAAATGACATTCCTTCGTATTTTGATAAGACGAAACTATTCGGACAACAAACAAAAAGCTGGCAATAAATAACAAAAATAGTCAGCTAAAATCTTTATTTACAACACTTATATTACAAAAAAATATTAAACATATCAGAACAGGACACCAAACATGTTATAATTATAATTATATAAAAATTATATAATAACTCACAAAATCGCAAATAAGCCATCTGCAAAAAACTGTAACAATTGAAAAACAAATGTTGGTAGAAGGACATCTTTATAAATTGATACTACTGTAAAGTTAGATGTTGTTTTAGTCTATCTCCACTAATTTTAAATATTGTCAAACAGGAAGGTTATGCATTGATCCAAAAACCACTAACATATTAACAAGTTCCACAATAAATATCATTGCGTAAAAAAAAAACTGGGAAATATCTAACGAAAAACCGCGTGTTCTGACAATAGTTTTAATATCTTCTTATCATCATGCGAACAAACTTCAATGAATAAGTGTCTCCTTTTGTTCCTCTCCAACTAACCACGTTCCAATAATCTGATTTGCCTTTTTTGTAGATACCGTTTAAATTTGATTTATGACAACCGCTATACCACCATCCTCCCTTTGCCTCTTTTGCACACTCGTTGGCATAACTGTCATTGTCTTGATCCTTTGCAGAGAACTTAGAGCCATTATGATACTTGAGACTATCACCTGTTATAAAAAATGACAAATTATAATTCTTGCTGAAGATATAATGAATCGTACTTGTTTTTTTTTTTACTTTTGACTCTTAATTGACACACAGTTGAAAAAGAACTACCAACGTCAAATTAAGAGTGTGGCCAAAAGTATTCGTCACTTGAGATTTTTTCCTATATATTGTATATAAAACTACTTTTTTCAAAAAAATATTTTGGGGTCATTTTTCGTTTGATTTTGGCCACGCTTACTAAAACAGTCTTATCGTCAAACAATTCCGACCAGAGTTCAGAAAACAGCACAATGTCACTCATGGACATTCAACGCAGCGAAAAAAATCACCGTGTCTTTAGCGAGTCAAATGGTTAACGGTCGTGCATAATATAACTTAGTTACTTTGCAAACTTCTACTCCGAATGTTATTTTGTTGATTTGTTACCTTAGAAATTAGTATGAATATATTAAGCTCAATTTGGCGACTTGCATTGATATTATTATAGCGACGTGCCAAAAATAGATTTGACAGCATGTATATGTAACAGCCAGTGAAATAGATATAACATACCAGTTTCGCCAGAATTTCCGTTTTATACTGTTAGTTGAAATATAGTTAAACATTGTTACCAAAACAGTAGTCTGATTTATACTTACCAAGATGCTTTATGGTTATACCTATTGGTCAGACAAGTACCCCACAACAGTACATAAAATAATAAAAACTGTTTTGAGTTTTTCAACTTTTAACTTGACTTTCAGCGATTGTAAAAGTACACAAGTTCGCTTTTAAGATCAAATTTATACTTGGTAAATTGTAACTAAAAGTTAAGTCCTTGATTCAATTTGTTCACATTAAACATTTTGATAACATTGTGATGATTTGCATGATAGGTATGGCTATCCTTAGGGAAACTTTTCAATGCTGGTGCTGGTGATTCTGATCTGGTGGGTCCCTGTGATGATTGGTGTTGATTGTGTGCTTTGGGTTTTGTTAACATGCATCAGAACGGATATTTAAACAATTATTCTGTTAATTAGTTTTTCGCTAATACGTTACATGTATCTTACAAATCTCATATTCATTCGCAAAAAGAAATTATTCTAATAATGAGTTGTTCATCAGATCAAATGTCCTATTTTTTTTTTTTTTTTTTTTTTTTTTTTTTTTATCTTTGTCGCTATAAAGCTTAAGGAAGTCACTGTGACATATGGGATAATTGTTTATACCTGTAAATTGTAACCTATTTTCTACCTACATATAATAATATGGGTTATTACCTGTATCAAAATAAATTACACAAGTTATATTTTCATTCAAGCGAAAACAAGATCTTTGTTATCACTGCACCGCATGGGAGAGATTTTAATTACAAAATAATATACAAATATAGCCTTTGTATGAGGTCGATTCAAGGATATATTGACCTGAAAGAAGTATATTGACTGAGGACGAAGTCCGAGGTCGATATACTTCTTTGGGTCAATATATCCTGTATTGACCAAATACAAAGGCTATATTTGTTATATTATTAATTTCAGACCATTATGCATATTTGTATCAAAATCGTCATTTGATTTTGTTTGAATTTTATAGATATCATATTGTCTCCTTGACAATAACAACATATTAGTTGTTATTTATTTTTTATTATTTTTTTTTGTTTGACATCTTATGTATTTGAAGATTTTTTCGTCAAATAATCGACCACACTGTCAGATATCCATTTATTTCAAAACGTTTAACGATATCCTGAAATTCATTACATGACGTCACACAAAGTAAATCGGTTTTTAGATATTCTAAAAATAACCGTGCAATATGCTCTGTGCAATATGCTTTTTGCTATCTGCCGTTTTCTCTCTACCTTCGAAAATATAGTTTATCACGTGACTATCCCTAAACGAATCAAAATTGTTAAAATATACGAATTAATAATATTGGACAATAATAAACGATTAAGATGAAGTTTTATTTGGAAACGTATTGAAAAGATAAAATAAAAAATAAGAACGATTATAATCAGAGAGACATCCATGAATAAATAATTAAAAATCCGAAAGTAGTTATAACCATTTGCACATATGTAAATCGGAAAAACAGTTTATATCATAACCCATAGTTGTTTATGAACTAGTGAACTACTATACCTGCTGTGCCACTGTAACCGCCAACAGTTAGTTTGTATTTTGATGATTCGTTTTCTACTTTGAACGTCTTGTACATAGCGTACCATGTTCCTCCTTGCCAGTCACTTAAATCCACTCGTAGTTCATACCGTCCACTTGAAGTGAGTTTGTGAATATTGTCGTTTCCTTAAAAAAAAAGATGAAAATTAAGCACCAGACTCAAGCTGGCAGCCACTTTTATCGGCCAATCAAGATAGCAGCCACTTTTTTCCAGCAGCCAATTTTGATGATATGTCTAAAAACCAAAAAACTGCGTGAGGCTCAAACGTTCCAAAAATCGCTAAATCTTAGTTAAATGCAATCTAACAGCGGAAATCGACAGTTTCGCGGTTTCTACTGATTTTTTAAAGCATTTCATTCCGTTTAAAATATGTATGTGAAGTTAGCGGTCTCTCTGTTATTTGACATTCGATAATTGATATTCAATATCCAACCGGCTACTAGCAGTCGGTTCAATATTCAAATTTAGTTGAAAATCACTAAAAAGCATGAGGGAAAAGATACCACTTTATGACCCTTCAAGCTGTCATAAATTTTCTTTGTCCTCGAATAAAAACCCTGATATAAATTGCATATTTGTCTTTATGTTATATAGATTTTTATCAATAAAACATTACCGAAGATTCACCAAAGATGTAATTTAATATATAAAATATGAATCAAAAACCGATCACTCCAGAAACATCAAGAAATATAAATATAAATATTTATGGAAAGCCAAAAAAGAAAAGAAATGTATAGTGAACACCTACCATAGACTGCTTAAATGACGGTGACCACCCCAGACGACTTTGAACCTCTGTGGTTGCCAAACGGGCCCGGATCCCAGAAAAATATTTCTGTGGGGAATAGCCTAAGTCAATACCTTTGAAATGAGCTATGTCCGGTTCGGAACTTTGCCGTAGGTATATGCCGAAAAGTACCGAATGTGTGTTTGATATGAAAAATACGTAAATGGGCAACTTTGAACCTCTGTGGTGGCCAGACGGGCCCGGATCCCAGATAAATATTTGAGTGAGGAATAGCTTGGGTCAATAACTTTGAAATGAGCTAGGTCCAGTTCGGAACTTTGTTGTAGGGATATGCCGTAAGTACCGAATGTGTGGTTGATATGAAAAATACGTAAATGGACAACTTTAAACCTCTGTGGTGGCCAGACGTGACCGGGTCCGAGAAAAATATTAAAGTGAGAAATAGCCTGGGTCAATATCTTTGAAATGAGTTTAGACAGGTTTGAAACGTTGCCGTAAAGATATTCTTAGGAGTTCCGAATGTATGATTGTTGAAGAATCTCAATAAATGCGTTGTGTTTTCTATATACGTTTAATTGTAGTGATAGGTAATGAATAATACAATAACGTCACTCACTATAGCTATAGTTACGATGTTACCATAGCATAATGTTTGTACATTGCGTATTTTCCGACATTTTTGGGGCCAAGAAAATTGAAATATGTAACGAAAAATTTTAAGAAATTGTAAGTTCACAATATAGATAAAAGAAATTTAAATTAGTGTCCATCTCAAATTAAATAATCTAGTTAATCAACCTTAACTGCTGTCAACTAAAGTTTATCTCATAGTCCATTCATGGATTTTTTTTCTGCCACATACGGTAGCTTCATTCAGCGGTTATTTTCTTTATGCGTTGTAAGTTCCTTTCCTGTATCTATTTGGCTTCTTGACTCGACCAGTTGAGGGTGTGTTCGTTCGTCTAGGTAGCAAGTTACTTTCTTGGAAATTTTCCTCAAATGGTTCATGTGCGATCTACTTTGTACGAGCCATTGTGATGTGTCTTCTGGTCTTGTTTTGGCAAATGTCGTACCTGAAGGTATATCATCTGAACTGTCATGTTTCCATAACAACTTTTCCGTGGACTTTCCTTATTCGCAGTGTTCTTGTCTTCAATGACGTTTACCAGAGTTGTAGATATTTTCGGATGGTTGATGTTTCTATTGATTAGTCCTGATAACACACATCCGAACTTTGATTGTACAACGATGGGTCCTTTTCCTCTTATAACTCTGTCCTCGATAATTTGCCAGTAGTAGTCGGCGCCTATGAGTAAGTCTATTTCGAAACGTTCTGTACTTAAGTTTAAATGTGGCAAGTTCCTTGTAAGTCTTGTTTTAAATCGGAACTACAATCTCTGGAACAATGCGTGTGTCGATATGAACTTTTTCTCCTGTGTCGGTCTGTAACTGTATTGTTGCAGTGTCTAAGTTGCGAATCTTCTGGGATAAATCTCAAAACACAGGCGGATGAATGCTTTTCTGTAGGATTTATTTCTAATTTATCAGTTAATTTCTGAGTTATGAAATTAAAGAAGGCTGTGGCCCCTCGTCAAATAAGATGTTACATTCGACTTCTTACTCGTTATTAACAACTGGTGCAGTTGTTGTTTTTAGGAGAATGTCGTGACTCTGATGTGATGAATACATTACTGTAGTCTCGTTTGGTGTTTAAACTACCTTGATTGCTGACTGTTGTGGAATTACCTCTTTTCCTTTACATATGCTAGTATGATGTATTCCGTTACACTTTTTGCATCGTTCAGTAGACTGGCATGCGGCCACTTGGTGTGACCCTTAACAGTTAAAGCATAACTGTTTCTGTTTTACAATTTGATTTCTTATGTTTGCGTCTGTTACTTCAGGGCATTCTGTCGGATAGTGCTCAGCTAAACAAAATATACATGTATGAGTATTTACCTTCTTACGTGTGTCTGTGAATTTGCTCTTGTATGAATGTGATTGCGTACCCATAAAAAGTGCAGTGGCGTACAATATGTCTGAATCCATGACTCCTTCGCCAGCTTCAAGTATTTCAATCTCTTTAGTTATTGCTTTTCGTAGATTTTTCAATATCAAGTTATATCTCCCGTGTTTTCTTGCAATATATTTTCTTATGTCAATCGGTAACTTGTCCAAAACTACAGGTACAAAAGCGAACCATACATCTCAAGTGTTTGACAAAGTGACACTAATCCTCGCACATATGATTCAAGTTTGTCTCCGTAAGACCTCAAGCTAAATGCATTATTTGTCGGTGCGGGTAAGCTCATATTAAGTGATTTCATGTACGCATTAAAAAGTTTGTGTGGGTTTCCAAATCTCTCTCTTAGCAAACAAACGGCTGTCTCATAATTGGCGTGCGTAAGCGCAAATCCTGCTATGGTTTGAGCGGCGGTTCTTATAAGCTGGGCTTTCAGATAACTAAATTTCTGTATTGGTGTGAGGCTACTATTCTAATGTATGGTACATTCGTAAAAGTTCCAAAAAGTGCTCCACTGCAAAACATACCCGTCAAAATGTGGCTAATCTAATTTAGGGAATCTATGGTTTATATTACTAATTACATTTGGTAGTTGGCTGGTGGTTGTATATACGAACATTTTTCCTTGGTATTGTATGATTGTCAATTCAGACCAGTAAAGTTGCGTGATTGATTTCCGGTAGGATTTTCCTCCGATGTACTTCGTTTTCTAGTATTTAGCATGTAAACGACTGATGTGTTTGTACTTCTAGCGTTTGATGTAGGTATATAGCATTCAGTGTTAGCGTTCATTGTTTACTTTTCTTTAAATTAGAATTATTGTTGGGGGATTTGATTGTTTGCTTAAGTTTTCGTATTTGCCTTAATTTACTGTCTAAATTAAACATATCCTCATCCGAGTCTGTAATTTCTTGTTCAATGTGATCCTCGTGTAGAATTTCTTTCATCTGCTCGTTTAAATCATGAATAATCTTCTTTTTCTGGGTTATGGCATACTCAATAGTCTATGGCTTTGAATTCCCCCATTTCGACGTTTTCAGGATTCTCCTTCAGCTCCTCGAATTTGATCCATATCTTCGTCACTGCTGCTCTGTTGCAAACACGTACTGCCTTTAACGTCAGTTACGGCACCATAAATGTTAAAGAATCTCAATTAATGCGTTGTGTTTTTTATATACGTTTAATCGTCATGATGGCTATTGAATAATACAATAACGTCACTCACTAAAGCGTTATGGTTACAACGTTACCATAGCGTAATATTTGTATTTCGCGTTTTTTCCGACATGATTATTATGAAAACTATGTCAAGGCACAACTTTAAACCCCAATAGTGGTCAGAATTGCCATTATCCCAGAAAAATATTAAAGCTCGGAACTTTGCCGTAAGGATATTCTAAGAAGTTACGAATATTGGTTTGTAAGTAAAATATGTTATATGAATTTTGGAACCACTGTAATGCAGATGGCTCAGGATTATATATAAAAAAAAATAGTGAATAACCTGGGTTCATACCAGTGGTGTAGAATATAGAATGCTGCAACACTTTTAATAATTAACAGTGAAAGTGAAAGTAGGAAGGTGACAGTGAAAAAAGAAAGTGACGTCATATTAGTAAGTAAAAGTAATGACGTAACATTATACAGGTAAAGTAGCGTCAAGGTGTAAAAGTTAAAGTAGTCTGATATAAATATTAAGGTGTTTAACGTTTTAGGGTAAGGTGTGTAAGGGTAAGGGGCGTTAGGGTTAGAATTTGAATAGGAGTACGGGGTGGTGTTTTTAAATCGAAAAAAAAAACAGACTATAGAAATATTTAAAAAAAAAAAAAAAAAAAAAATAAGATTATTTCATTGATCTGAATACCTTTAACACAAAAGAAAAACAAAAATGGAAGGACCTGCCAACAAGTGAGGTGAACCAAATTATTGACACTACAAGTGTGAACGAAATATTTTGTGATAGTTACCTACTAATCTTGAAGTCAATAAAGTGGGTAACAAGTAAGGTGTGGACTTGTAGTGGGTTGTATTACGAAACGAGAACGTTGGAAGGACCGTTCATCAGAAGTACGATTGACTACACCCTAATTACACAGAAAATCGCGTAGTAGTACGTGTCATTGTTTTCCTTTTCATATCTAGTAAACATTAGATTAAAAAAATTACAAGTGGTGGTTAGGGGTGTAAAATTGGGAAAAAAATCATCATAAAAGACATGTGTGTGTAAGGTATTAAATAAACAGTGGCATTAACAAACAAAAACATACCAGATCCGCCGAGATTGTCATTTAATATACGTACTATACATGTTAAAGAGGTTGCGCTAGGTTTATAAAGACAATACCAACGGGTCATTTACAAATAACGGTAAACTAATTACATCGAATGGCAAAGGATTTGAAGTTAAAAGGATATAGTATAAACCCAAAAGACGTGTTGGTAAAGCTTATTGAAGACAAAGCGCATCAAGTGTTACCCCATACAGAAGTGTTCACTAAAAATGAATTAATACTAAAAGCAAAGAAACGTGGTACACCTTATAGATCTAGGTAAAGGAAAAACGACTTCAACAAGACATAGCTAAGGAACCTGTTTTTAAGGTGAAAGATGGTAGAAAAGAACTACCGTGCTCATTGAACCATTTGTTAATTCATTTTTAAGGCAAGTCGAAGTGCTTTACATACGTTTGATAAGTAAAATTTCAGAAGCACACAACTTAAAGTAGGCATCGAAGGTGCTTCTAGTACAGTTGGTAAAAACAAACCTTGCAACAGGTGACAGTGATTCCACTTTTTAGGTCAACTCAAGTTAGTATTACTGAATCAACCAACTAAGACACTGAGTTAATAGAAATGATAGAAAAGGCAAAAGAAAGCATAGCAACTAGCATGCGTGATGGAAGTGAGTGAACATTAGTCATATTGTACAAGTACACCTTCATATGGATAAATTGTATCCTTGAAGTGTAAGTCTTACCTACGCCTTTCAGTAAAACTAGCACAGAAGAAGGCCATTATTAACGTGAGCTGTGTTCTCAAAATCACATCATAAAGAGGTGGATCAGAAAAGTACATTTTACGAGTGAGTCAATACAAAAAATAGGAAAATGAGTTGAAAAAAAGGGGGGAAGGGCTTGTTATTGTCGTTGAAACATATTGACCAAATTTGAAAAGCTAAATACTACCATGTATACTTTACGTGTTTTGGTATGGTGTTGAAATAAGCAACAACTATTAAGAAAATTTGAAGTGTACCCGATAAGAATTCAAAGAACATCAGAAAGAATAGAACTCACACAAACATGTTGTATTTAACCAATGCTACTAAACAACATTAATGTTAGATAAAAAGTTTATCACATTTGTTCAGTCCCCAAGTGTCATCCCACAATGGTAAAGTGTTTTTGTTGAAGATGTATGAACCACTGTTGAAGTGAAGATTTTTTAGACGAACATTTAGTGTATTGTAATAAGAGAAATGAAGTGAAAATTTGAGATTCCAGGAGAAGATACCTTTACAATATCTTACAACATAATACAAACGTAAAATGCGATTTCCTTATGTTATTTATGCTGACATTGAATGTAGCTCAGAACAGATAGACACTTGCTAACCTGACAAATTAAAAGATTACACGGATGTTAACCAACAAAATACACCTTCTTGTTTTACTACCGTGTCAAGTAAGCTCATGGGGAATACAAAGAAACAAAAGTGTACCCAGTGGAAGACAGTATTAGGAAACTTGTGGCTTGTATGGAAGAGATAATTAAAGAGATTGCAGACATGCACATTGATAAAAAGACCTGGTGATGATTGAAGAAGATCCCCAATGTTTTACAGCGAGTTAAGATTGTCACATGTGCGATGATGTATTAGGTGACGACAAAGTGCGTGATCACGAGAACTTGATAGGTAAGTATCATGGTGCAGCACATAAAAAAATGTAACTTAGACTGTCAATTATCTACGTGTGTTCCCATTGTGTTTCATAACTAAACAGGGTATGACTCCCACTTGTTCGTAAAGGCGTTGGGGTTTATCGATGGTGAAGTGAATTGCATACCCAACACTGATGAAAACAACATATTTTTTTCTAAGAAAGTGTATGGGTAAGAAATGCTTTTCATTGATTCGTGTATGTTTATGTCGAATTCGTTCGACACCTTATATATTAAAAGCTAAGAATTTAAAGTTGACCCAATTTAAGGTATGAAAGTCGTGATTTGGGTAGTATAATGAATTAATGACAAAAAAATGTTTATCTTACGATTTCATGAAGGGTCATTACAACATGACGAAAATACAACTACTATCTGCTGACCGACTTAACAATGAACACATTAGTGTGGCTGACTATGCTCATGTACAACATGTGTTTACTATTTTTTTTAGAAATTTGAAACAGTGTTGTTGCCACGGGTTGGTATTAACCAAAGTGCATCGTGTGTCAAAATTTTAACAATCAATTTGGCTTTCAATTTTCATTGACCTGAACACTAACCTTAGAATCATAGCCAGCATCTTATCTGAAAAGTATTCTTTTAAACTGAAGAACAACTCAATGTTTGAAAATACCATGAAAAACACACGATACGGGTGAATATAATATTAATGACTACTGATAAGCAACCGTCGAAACTAATAGCTTAATCCAACTGAGAATAATTCGTGGTGTATAACGAGTCCATGGTTGTAGTAAACATAAAGAAAACCAAACTAAAGTTTGACAAGCCTGTGTACTAAGGATCATTCATCTTAGACATTTCAAAGATTTTAAATGTACGACATTCATTTGGACTTTGTGCGTAATACCAACGGGGACAAAGTTCGACTACTGTTTACCGACACTGATAGTTATGCATATTAAATTCAAACCGACGACTTTTACAAAGACATATCTCACATTCAAAACAAGATTGACACATGAAACTATTGTATGGACAACCCGTTTTTGGAATTCCGACCAATGTGAACAAAAAAAAAAATGATTGGTTTGCATGTGGTGGTCAAATGATGGCTAACTTTGTAAAGCGTCTTACAAGATGTGCTAATATCGAATGAGTGATGGTCAACACACCAGGAAAGCTAAAGGAACAAAGAAACAAGTCAATTGACAGAATATTACATTTAACGATTACAAGACGTGTTTGATGACCTTTTAACCCTTCCATTATGAGACCTGGAACCCATTGAACGTGTTAGTGTAAGACGACAACCAGCAAAGTGTATTTTGATTCTTACGGACTTTCATTCCCCCTTACGTAATAGTAAATTACTTGAAACTTAAGATCTACTACACCACCGATTAACTTCAGATAAGAGCACCAGTGATCTGTGGACACTTTTGTTTGAAGAATTAAACATGAACAACAATTGTTAAAAGGTTGGTACTGCATATCTGTTTGTTTGAATCAAGAGTTTAAGGTTACCCTTTTCATCGAACAAAGATCTCTTTCACCCCACACCTGTCTTGTTTTCGCAAGACTTTTCCGATGCGGTTCAAATGCTGAACCGTCTTCTTAAGTTAAGGTTCATCAAAAGAACCTTGTACTTCTTCGTCAGTAAAATCTTTGATGCGATACCTTTGGGCTAAAGTGTTTAACACTTGATACAACAGTTAAGACTTTTCTCGGTCCACCTTTTTAAACATTCTTTTCTTTTAAAATTTTAAAACTGTGTCCGTCCCCTACTTTAAATTTAACCTGTTTCAATGAAAGAAGGTTACCATACAAGTTCCGTACACTTTATATTCGTGTTCTTTTTATAATAACATCATTAGAAGCCATCTTAATTGATCTATATTTGAAGGTTTTGTACTAATGAAGGCGATTGGCCCCTATAGGGATCCAAAGGTGTGCTTTAACGTACTTTTCATATTAACCACACATGCTTTCGGAAATCTTATGCTTATCTCTACAGCAAAGTTCCAAACCGGACCTAGCTCATTTTAAAGGTATTGACCCAGGCTATTCCCCACTGAAATATTTTTCTGGGATCCGGGCCCGTCTGGCCACCACAGGGTTTGAAAGGTGCCCCTTAACGTAATTTTCCGTCTTAACCTCACATTCGGTACTTTTTGGCATATACCACCGGCAAGGTTCGGAACCGGACCTAGCTCATTTCAAAGGTATTGACCCAGGCTATTCCCCACTGAAATATTTTTCTGGTATCCGGGCCCGTCTGGCCATCACAGAGGTTCAAAAGTGCCCTTTAACGTAATTTTCCGTATTAATCATACATTCGGTACTTTTCGGCATATACCAACGGCAAAGTTCCGAACCGGACCTAGCTCATTTTAAAGATTGACCAAAGCTATTCCCCACTTAAATATTTTTCTGGGATCCGGGCCCGTCTTGCCACCACAGAGGTTCAAAGGTGCCCCTTAACGTAATTTTCCGTCTTAACCACACATTCGGTACTTTTCGGCATATACCAACGGCAAAGTTCCGAACTGGACCTAGCTCATTTTAAAGGTATTGACCCAGGCTATTCCCCACTGAAATATTTTTCTGGGATTCGGGCCCGTTTGGCCACCACAGAGGTTCAAACGTGCCCCTTAACGTAATTTTCCGTCTTAACCACACATTCGGTACTTTTCGGCATATACCAACGGCAAAGTTCCGAACCGGACCTAGCTCATTTCAAAGGTATTGACCCAGGCTATTCCCCACTGAAATATTTTCTGGGATCCGGGCTCGTCTGGCCATCACAAAGGTTCAAAAGTGACCTTTAACGTAATTTTCCGTATTAACCATACATTCGGTACTTTTCGGCATATACCAACGACAAAGTTCCGAACCGGACCTAGCTCATTTCAAAGGTATTGACCCAGGCTATTCCCCACTGAAATATTTTTCTGGGATCCGGGCCCGTCTGGCCATCACAAAGGTTCAAAAGTGCCCTTTAACGTAATTTTCCGTATTAATCATACATTCGGTACTTTTCGGCATATACCAACGGCAAAGTTCCGAACCGGACCTAGCTCATTTCAAAGGTATTGACCCAAGCTATTCCCCACTTAAATATTTTTTCTGGGATCCGGGCCCGTCTGGCCATCACAGAGGTTCAAAGGTGCCCCTGTACGTATTTTCAATACCCATAACCCGGGATCCTTTTAGTCGCGTTTGTATCTACACCCAATTATATATACTACAGAGTCTATGATATCATCGAATTAGGGACATTGAAAGACCTGGGGGTCTCACCGTCTCCGTCATCTCCGATGGTTTAATTTTTTTGGCTTTCCATAGATATTTCTTTTTATATTTCTGAATGTTTTTAGCTATATATAGAGTGGTCGGCTTTAGTTTTAGTTTTATATATCAAATTAAATCTTTGATGTCGTTTTATTGATAAAATTCTATATTACATAAAGACAAATATGCAACTTATATAAGGGTTTATATTCGAGGACAACGAGAATTTACGACAGCTTGAAGGGGTCATAAAACTATTTGCGGCGTATCCTTTCACTCCTGTTAACTATGAAAATCATACTTTTTAAATGATTTTCAACTAAATTTTAATATGGAACCGAATGCTAGCAGCCGGTTGGATATTGAATATCGAATATCGAATAACAAACCGGCAGCTAACTTCATATACATATTTTAAACGTAATGCAATGCTTTTAAAATCAGTACAAGTCGCTAAGTTGTCGAATACCGCTGTTAAATTATATTTATCTAAGATTTAGCGATTTTTTTGAACGTTTGAGTTTCGTGCAGTTTTTTGGTTTTTAGACATATCGTCAAAATTGGCTGCTGGAAAAAAGTGGCTGCTATCTTGATTGGCCGATAAAAGTGGCTGCCAGCTTGAGTCTGGTAAATTAAGCCTGCACTACCCCAACATCAACAAATAAATACACGGAATTAATCAAAAATATAAATCGATGGAATACATTGTGAATAACAGTGTAACAGTAACAATAGCTACCGGACATATTTGTGTATGTATAACCGGAAGAAAAGTGACATTGGGAACTTTTACTATAATTTTCAAAGTGCTTTATAGGAACTCTCGTTTTGAATTGAATATGTATATGAACTCTCGTTTTGAATAGTTATATGAACTCTCGTTTTGAATATTATATGAACTTTCGTTTTAAATTGATTATTTCTCGTTTTAGTTTTCAGTTGACATGGTTGAATATTTCTTGTTTTAAATGTTTCTTTATTCTTAAATATAATGTTTCTTATTTCAAATATCCAAAGAGATTATAGACTTACTATTTTACAACTTAATCCGATGGCTGTCAAAAGAGCTAAACTTACACTCAACTTCAAAAGAGGCAATTATCGCTATTTTGCTAAGTTAAGCCGGAGGACAATAATCCGTTTATTATTACATAAGATTAGACAATGATAGATATATTTCATGAGAACCTTTTATAATGTTTTAATACCCTTATCTTGGACTTAATTTATATGTTTTGTAAACTGTTGCTGGGGAAGTCTTCCCCTAGCTTTTGAACTGTAAACTTGTGTTAATAAATTTGTATATATTTTATACGGTCTTGCGTTTAAAGCAGCCATAGTGTCGATTATAGACCTAAAAACTTTAATGTAACCCGTCCCGAAGTTCACGGACTTATGTCGGAATTTCACGGGGTTATATATGCCTACTTCACGTGGCCTTCTTAGACATTTATGATTTGTCAAGATCTCCTGAAGACTTATTTCAATACTGTTCTATTATATCTTGGTAGGTTCCCATTTCGTCTTAGTGAAAAAAATCAAAGATCAAGTAGTAGATATCAGACTGTCGTTCTGTTGTACCGTTTATTTGGTATATAGCAATGCCCAAATTGTTATCCTGTACATGTACCCTTACTCCCAACACTTTTCCTGTTGCCTGTCTCCGCTTTTTGAGAAATAAACACTTTGTACCATGAAATAAGAGAGGTTTTGTTTTATTCTTATAATTTATAGATTTGTGTCAACGAGTTAGCTAAGAACAAGTTAGCTTAATTGTTAAAACGAAATAGATAAGCTAAGTCGTTATAACAACTTAGCTTAGTCGTTAAAACAAGTTAGCTAAGTCGTTATAACAAGTAAGCTATGTCTTGAAAACCACTTGAAAATAAAACTCAACCCTGACACTAACCGGCTTCTGTTGTAAAGCTTTAACAGTTTAGTGAACGTCTATCATTGTGTAAAATAAAACAAATAATTTCTGTACAATAATATATCTACAAAAAAATAAACGCAGAAAACGTACCGCTTTAAATTTTATTGTGTCGCCAAGTGAAAATGTTAGTTGCTTGCCATATCTCAATTTTAATAAAATATCTTCATAGAATGCCATCATGGAACGCTATGCACGGTGCTGTCGATATAGTGTTGAAAAGCTAACTAAAATAGTATTTTGATAAGATTGGCTTCAGCAGCATTGTTACCGGTAAGTGTTATCTCTACAAAATTAGCCATAACTATTTCAAAAAAAACAAAAAAAAAAACAAAAAAAAAAACACGCCAGTGCTAAATGTATAATGAAAAAAAACCAATGTGTTGACAATGGAAACCTTCAAAAGAAATAACCATATTTCACCGCCGGAAATGAGGAGATACAGTGCAATTACTTTGATAAAGAATTTACAGATACACGTACGTAAAATGTATGTATGATAAACTAGTCTTAGAAACAAATTAAAAAAACAAACAATAAAAAACAAAAAAATAATTTTTGAAGTTAACATATACGTACTACATGTAATAGTGACTTATGTAAACTGATAGGGATAACTGAATGTCAATTCTACTTTATTAGCGATAGCGACACAAATTTTGTTAATAAATCAGACACATTCATGTAAGAAATATTAATGAAAAAAGAACTGATCATGATTGAAAAAAAATAAAATATTTTAACAATATTACCTAACCAAAAACTGCCATTCAGACTTCCAAATCCATTATTATAGTCTGACCAAGTTCTATAAAAATCAGTTAAGTCATCTTGTCGTCTTTGTATTACCTGAAAAAAGACAAGCAAATGCATCGTGAAATGTACATTTGTACTTCCGAAAGTAATGTATGTGTGCATCCAAGTAACACAAACAAATAAAGCATGGGTTTATTTCAATTCAATTCAATTCAAAGTTTTATTGCCAAATAAAATTTACTGTTTGTGACATATAACAACAACAAAAACAAATGAAGACAATTACTAAGTAACTCAATATATATATACAAATTCAGGTAAATATTAAAGGGTCCCCTGTCCTCAGTTCCATTGACTTTTTTATAAAGGATCCTAGTTTATTCACTTGTGTTGGTGTTGATGGGTTAAGTATATATATAACTTTGTCATTGTCAATGAGATTAGCAAATGAATTACTTTCTCTGTTAATGCAATTAAAATATGTTAATTCAATATTTGAATTATGAGAACAATTTATTAAGAAATGTTTCTCATCATGAAAAGTGCGTTGTCGTTTGCATTGTCCTTCAGAATAATGATTTATAAAATTAAAAGAGGTCTTTCCTTTTCGTAATGTAAAATACATGTTCCAATAGTCGTAGAATGCATTGAAAAGCTCTCAAACACAAATAAAACCGTTAAAATATGACAAAAACAACAAATTCGCTTTATAAGACATGACCTTGACTTTTGACCTTGTGACCTTTGTAAAGGTCATTGCTCCACAATGTCATTATAAAAGACCCCATGGGTCTAGGACCTTTGGTTCAAGAGTTAAAGCTAATTTTGTCTTTTCAGAAACCGTTAACGGGGGTTATGCCCCTTAAGGGTATGTCAAAGCTCTTCGGTCAAACTGTAAAAAAACGGTCAAAAAGTTGCGCCTTAGTCAACTCAACATTTTTCACTATTTACTATTTCTGTAAGTATAATCGTTTTTGAGATATCCAATAAAAAGTTGAAAGGTCAAAGGTCAAGGTCAACCTTAAAAAGCTTGAAAACACACTAAAAATCCTTTATATAAGGTTAAAAACACTAAATTCTCTATCTGGGACATGACCTTGACCTTTGACCTTTGTCAAGGTCATTAGTCCCCAATGTGATTGCTGAAGACCCCATGGGTCTAGGACCTTTGGTTATATAGTAAAAGCTGATTTTGTCTTTTCAGAAACCTAAAACAGGGGTTATGCCCCTTACAAAAAGGTCAAATCTCTTCGGTCAAAATGTAACAAAGTTGCGCCGTAATGACCCAAACATTTTCCACTATTTAAAACTTCTGTAAGTTTAATGGTTGCTGAGATTATCCGGTAACAAGGTGTTAGGTCAAAGGTCAAGGTCAACATACACATTTGACCTTGAGGTATTTTTCAAAGTCACATGAATTGATGATGAATGGTGAAGATCCTAGGTGTCTACAACTTACGGTTTCTGAGTTTGGGTGGCCAACCGACACCGGTTAATTTTAATAGGGCATAACCCTACCAATGAGTTGTTGAATCCTTTCGATCCAAATGTGACGAAGAACCGGGGTCTGGTCCTGAACAAATTTCACCCTTTGTTTTTTTTCTTCCTATTACGGTTACGGTGTTGGAACGGTAACAAGGTTTTTGGGTTTCGGAGGGATTACTCCGAACCGACAAAATATTTCGACTCACAGGGTGAGTTCCAGATAGGTATTCATGACACCGATACAAAGTGTGAACATGAAAGCGACACGTCTTACGGTTAAGGCTGCTAACTTCGTCGAAGTTTGGCGGAAGAATAATAATAAACAGAAGAAAGGAAAGACCTTAATTATCAACTTCGAAACATATTTAAATTGATCTATCATATACAAGTAAACTTCTTTCATATGCTGCCATTGACATGAAAATAAGGAGAAATGGTATGATTGCCAAGGAGACAACTACCCATCAAAATGTTTCAAAAAATTTTATGTAAGCAATAATAGGCATCCGCACTGCCTTCAACAATGAAAAAAATCCATATCGTATTATCGGCTCTAAAAAGCCTCGACATGAAATATATGAAAGTAAACATCAGTACGTTGATGGTTTTCTGTAACAAAAGAAGAAGAAGATAATTTATAAGAAAACAAATTTACGAAAATAAAAATATGATAGAAGTAAACCAACGACAACCACTGAACTACAGGCCGCTGACATCGGACAGACACATAGAGAATATAGCGTGGATAAAAATCTGGGAGGTTGCTGTAACAGCACAACATAAGAACAAACTATAAAAATCATTAAAAAGGCTTAACTCATCAGATCTACACAAATAAAAAACATAAAGCAAAAACCACAGAAAGGACGTGGCAGAGTATATATTTATTTATCATCCCTAAAAACAATAACAAAAAGTAGGGATGTAAGACTACTAACAGTAACTGACAGCTATTTGAAAGACAATAACAACTAATTAAAAAGATTTATACTGCACTCGTTCTATTCGAGCAGTCAAAATGCGTTGACTGTATATTTCTATGTCATATACAGTCACTGACCCGATACTTTTCCTCATGAATATTTAAATAGAAGTTGCCGAAATAACATTTAATTATTCATACGACGTCTTCAACCTGTTCTTGTTTCCAATGCATACAACGATGCGTGGAAAGACTCAGACGTTACGCACGATATTGCGTCCCAAGTGGTAACGTCAAAATTTGACGTTTTACGTCGGTATTCGAGTATACTTTGTTCGTTTTGTTTGTAATCATTTTTGATCAATATGGATACTTCAAAGTCTTGAATATGTATGAAATATTTCCTACTGGTAGTTATTCAAGCAAAAATAAACAATACAAAATAGGTATTTGGTTGAGAGAATAGTGCCTATAGTATATTATATAATGCGTTGGTCACCCGTTTAAATTTAAGAAGAGAGGGAAGGGAGGAAGCAATTCATGTTGCTTAAATAACATAGTTTTTGTGTTTCGTGCTTTTATCTTTTATCTTTTTTTAAATGTTGTTGCTTTTTGGGTTTTTTTTGGGGGGGGAGGGGGTGTGTGTGGTAATAAGTGAAAGGATTTTAATGAAAAAGACTTCTATTGTTTACAACGGAGTAATCAAATCAAGAAAGAGAATGATTGCATGAAAAAATAATTATATTCATCTGATATGTTTACAAGCTTTGTATAATATCGAGCCGGTAACTCCTCAGGTACAACAATTTTACTGCCTCCTTCAATTTCAGCACAAATGAACCGTATTGCAGATGAATAGAAAATCGCAGTTCTACGCTTCACAAGTTTGAAAATAAACGGTTGAACTTTTTTCCTCTCGTAATATTGCCCTTTCACAACTTTAGAATCTTGGTTAAATGAACAACCCCAGTCATCTGAAATATTTTACCTATTTATTGATAAATTACCATATGTTTTTTTTTTTTTTTTTTTTTTTTTTATTTTAGATAATTATTCATTTTGTATTTGATTATAACTACTATTATATATTACAGTTCTTATCGTGGTTTCTATGATTCTATCTATTTTCGAAATTTGTAATTTTGTTATTTTGTTTTGTCCTCTGATCTTAAAACATGAAATCGAACCGTACTTGTTATTTAAAAACAATGAAATATCGTTCATATATCATATGATAATACGAACTGCTTTCAATTTCGATGGCCAAGGAGGGTGGCCTAATGAGTTCATATAAAGTGATAAAAAGTCTGCGGCGATTTTAAGATAAGCTCGTGGCGAGATTTGTTCGACTCAGATCCTAATCGACAGTTATTGCAAATATTTTAATATGGAACGCCGACACTGTCTTATTATGACATTTCTCTTTGTATGATGTTCATTTGCCATTATATGATGTCATTTTACCCTTATATGATGTGCAAATGACATTATATGATGTGCACTTGTCCTTATATGATGTATAGTTGTCATTATAAGATGTGAAGTTGTCCTTATATGATGTCCAAACACATTTATATGAGGTGCAAACATCTTTATATCATGTCCAAAATTCATTATATGATGTGCTTTCTCCATTATGTTATGTGATTGAGTCCTTATGTTATGTGATGCTTTCCTTATACGATGTAGAAACGGCATTATGTGATGTGTAATCCCCTTTATACGATATGCAATCACCTTTATATGATGACAATTTGACATTATCTGATGTGCAAATTATATTATATAATGTGTAAATTATCTTATATGATGTGCAAATGGTCTTATATGATGTGAAAATTATCTTATATGATGTGAAAATTATCTTATATCATGTATAGATGTCTTTATGTTATGTGCAAACTTCTTTATACGATGTGAACTTATCCTTATGTTATATGTTAACATCGTTATATGATGTGGTAATGTCATTATATTATGACAATGTAATATCATAGGGTGTGGTTCGGTTTACATCTTTATATGGTGTCAGAACATCATTATGATGATGTGCATTCATCGTCCTGATGGTCAATGAACATGATTACGATTAAAGCGATTACTCACTACGTCAGAACTGATTCCGATCTGCTTCTGCGGAGTAACAATTAATCAGGCTCAAATTTTTAGCTGTCGTTTGGAAAATGGTTGAGATTTAAAAAGAGATAAACCTTGGCATGATAGTACCTCGTTTCAAGATGTCAAAAATCACATCTGATATAAAAATGTCAAAATATATGAATTGCAACGTTTTGTTTTAATCGACTGGTCTAAAATAATAAACATACGGAGTCTGCAATAATGAACATACGGTCAAAATTATCAAATTTAAGAAATAATTCTTTTATTTCATGCTCTATGCTCATTTCAGCAAGGGAGGGCATTATATTTGTCAATTTCTGTACACCATAAAAAAAATTCTAAGAAGTTAAAAATACACGAATTTCCAGTATGGACATTGATGTAAATTTGCCTTGCTGATTATTTTAGCTGTTCGAGTTTCTCTTTATATACTCTCTCAAGATAGACACAAAAGAATGGAGAAAAATCGGACTTTGATAGGGTAATGGCTCATATAAGGGACCAGTCATATGTAACCCCAAAAAGGGGGATAGGAAAATTATAAAAGGGGTCTTTAATTTCATAATTTTTTTATGTAAAGGTGCATTCAATTTTATATAGTTATAGATTTGCGGTATAATGTTATGGCGATGTCTTCAAAATCCGTAGGCATCAATTTTAACACCTCGTTCCGCTCGCCTCAATTGTTATAACCTGAATCCTTAGTTTCAACAATTTCACTAGCAGAAAATTTTCATCTAAAAGCTAATATCGAACAATGGTGTGGTAAATACTAATGAGACCCTAACCGGCAAATCCAAATTAAGTTCGTGAGTTCGCAAAAACTACCACACTTAGAGTTCTAGATCCACTACTGACGCAATATTTTAAACTTATAATGCATTTAGAAACTTAATACGATTTTTTTGTTATTACGAACAAAAGTATTGAAAATGTGTGTATGTGAGTTTGTGTGTAATTGTCCGGTGGTGGCTTTTTTTTTTGGGGGGGGGAGGGGGGCTGAAATTTGTAGGTCTTTGGTAAAGGAGGTATTCATTGACCTTCTTCAAGGTGTAGACTTGGAAAAAAAGAGAAATTCCACTGTTTCCTCACACGTCCCCACCCCCAATGAAAGAAAATTACCATAAGTATTACTTATTTATATATTTTAACTTTCCGATGTATTGTTACCAAAGAAATTTCTTCTTACGTAGCTTTCGTTTTTGACTGGTAACCGATTTATAAATATTTATGTCTCAGAAAAAAAAAATATCTCTATACATTAATATTACTTTCATGTGTAGATATGATTTATTTCTGAGACAAGTGCTTGTGACCATCCACAAGAATTTGCGGTCATCCGATGACCAATACCCCACTACTTTGATTATAACTGTTCTTGTCTATACCGGTTTTCAAGAAAAGGTTTCTCTATAGATAAGTTATCAAGATGATAGCCAATAAAAACAACAAAACTCTGAAGAGCCAAAATTGCCCAAAAAGGACCTTTACTATAGAGTATACTCAGACTCATTGCACTATTTGTTATTTTTTTTTTAAAATCTATTATAGTTTCCAGGATAAACGCAAAATATTAAAAGCCGCTGCCGAAAATCTTCACTTTGAAAAATTCAAAACACAACTCTCTATCTGTAAGAGAATAACAGGTCTCAGTAAACAATAAATAAATGCATTGTTTAAGTTCATTTAAACCAATCTGATTAGATTACAGGCATTGTGTGTTCAAGCTTTGCTTCCGCCGATCTGGAAACGCTCAATTCAAGACCATTGGGATTCTCTGGTTTTGTCGGATTGATCCACACCTTCAAATATATGAAGGCTGAAATTTCATTGGCTGATGTAATATTAACCAGGACATAAAGTAAAACGAAGTGTTATCAGATCCTTTAACCAAAGCTTAGACAGATGATCTGTACATTATATATATATTAATCATTTGTAAGACACCGACTGTAGTGTGGGTAGGAGCACGTGTATTTCCATGATGGACTTTAATAATTAAAAAAAAAGGACATGGTTATTTTTTTCTTAATTTCATTATTGTTTTATTTTGGCCTGATTTCAAATGGAAACAATCTATTTCGCTTCCCTTCTGAAAATATTAAAATTTCTTTCAAGAAATTTGGAAATGTCCCCCCCCCCCCCTTTCTCACCAAATAATGAGCGACTTCCCACAAAATCTTTTATATTGCGGGTTACTTTCGTGGTAGCATGTTCGTATAGATTGGGAGAGGTCATGGGTCGACCCCGGCCGGGTCAAATCCAAAGACTTTCAAATTAATATTTGCTGCTTCCCTGCTAAGCACGCGAAATTAAGGAATAAGAGCAAAAGCTGGCCGGCTCGGAATTTGTCCGGATAACTAAGGTGACATGTCTTCCTTCGGAAAGTTACCTTGTGAACTAGCATGTTAAAAATCCGGCTCAGGTCTAGTACAAATAAGGGTTAATATTCATATCACACTTTACAGCTATTTTCCTAATGCATGTAGTTTAAAGGTTTGATTGGCTTGATTGCTTTGTTTTTATAACTGTTTGCTCATGCATTTTGATTAAGTTTTACATTTCTAATCAACAGAAAACATAATAAAAAGCTGAAAGCAAATGAAATACACCGAGTTGAAGTTTATTCCATATCTCCTTTAAACCATTTCGGATGAAAGAGATGGGCGCTCGCTGATCAGTCGAACTACTGTATCACTAGTCTGTCGACACTTAGGTGTGTGAGTCCGAATACCGCATGTGGCAGGTAAGCTCGACTCCTATCTTAATTGACAAGAATTTTCAGTTTTCCAAACGAAGGTCGGTTGATCTCTCAGTGAACTTCGGCTTCCTCCACCAATATAAACTCATCGCTACGAAAAAGCATGAAAGTGTTGAAAGTGGCGTTAAATATTAATTAATCAACAAATTAATCAATCAATCATCCATATCGGTATAATTATGGCCTCTAAATCTATATCATTATTCTCATAAAGACAATGTATGACATCAGTACAGAGATAACAATTATAATAACTTTACAATATATACAAAACAAGAGAGAGAGAGGTTTCAAAAGTCTTTAGTCAGGAGGACAAACGCATGTGTTTATATTTTATTTTTTTTATAAATGAACAAACTTTAAGCTTCTTCAGGAATGGTTTTTGAGTACTCGACACAATATATTAAAAAAGTTACGATATATTTCTAATTCTTTTTTCCAGATCTTCTGGTATACATGTAGTTCTGTTAAGTCCTGTAATATTTTTACTCACTAAGAATTTTTTTTAGTCAATCAAAAGTAAAGTCAATAGAAAAGGTGATAAGTTTTCTCCTTGTCGAACACCATTGTCGTGGTCACCAAGCAAGCAATGTATTCCGAATTATAATTACTAGAAGATGCCAGCGAAATCGCGGAACAATTGGGCAAGTGTTGAAAGAATGAGTGTGGACACAGTAATAAGGTGGACACAGTAATAAGGTGGATACAGTAAAGATTTGGAAACGATTAATGCATTTAATTCTTTTTCTTTAAAGAGACGAAAACGAGGAACATAATGCAAAAGACGGGCATCAACCCATTCATCTCTGTTGGAAAATAAAAATATCAAATACCCTAAATTGAAAAAGTGTGGCAAAGTGTGATTTTCAGTGGGTTTTTTTTTTTTGCACTTTTAACTAAATAACCGTATGAACTACGTAAAATCCTTTGACATTACCGAAACGGATCAAAATGAGTACATAATGAAAAAAATCCCATCTAATCGGATGAAAAATAAAATCCAAAACACTTCACCAGGAATCAACCCCTCTGTATCTCAGAAACCGTTGACGCCACCCCAAATCCGTTGACATACTCAAGTTGCAGAATTTTATTAGCAATGAAAAAAATCTCAATGACAATAAGTTTAGAATAAACAGTTTATACAAATATGTGAACATTACCCAACCTGACCATTTCGCATTTCGCGGGCAACACGTTGACTTAGCATGCGATCTCCGAATTTGGATATTTTGGCTTTTTCTGTGGAAAAAAGATTGTTTCAAAGACAAATTAAGGAAGTACAAAACACTACATGTATACGTCATATCACAAATATTTCCGACTTTGTATTGTTTTGGAGGAGTAATACTACATTATACACCTTACCATTTATATTATTCAATAACATTTTATAAAACAAACCATCTCGCCATATTATGCATGAGTAGATAATTTTATAGCTATTGTTGTGAAATATTTTTAAAACTGACTGTGAGTTCAATGGTGTATTTTGCAATGAAAAGAACTAAGAAAATGTGGTATGAGAGCCAATGAGAAAACTCTCCATCCAAGTCATAATTTGTAAGAGTAAACAATCATAGGTTAAAGTACGACCTTCAACGCGTAGCCTTTGCTAAACCCAAATAGCAAGCTCTAAAGAGCCTCAAAATTTGTTTTATCATATTTTCGCCACAGCCGCAAATTTCTCCAATTAGCTCCTGTAATAATTGATCTTATAATAATCTCCCTCCGAAATGTTTGAAACGTTGATTTTGTTAAATTGCATTGTCTCATTTTTGTCGAGCCTTCGACTTTAGTCGAAAAAGCGAGACATAACGATCCTGCATTCCGTCGGCGTCGTCGGTGTCGTCGGCGGCGTCCACAAATATTCACTCTGTGGTTAAAGTTTTTGAAATTTTAATAACTTTCTTGAAATGTCCTGGATTTCTACCAAACTTGGACAGAAGCTTGTTTATGTTCATAAGATAGTATCCAGGAGTAAATTTTGTAAAAATAAAATTCCATTTTTTCCGTATTTTACTTATAAATGGACTTTATAGTTTTTTTTTCTGCCAGGAACCATTACATTCACTCTGTGGTTAAAGTTTTTAAAATTTTAATAACTTTCTTAAACTATCCTGGATTTGTACCAAACTTGGATAGAAGCTTGTTTATGATCAGAAGATAGTATCCAGAAGTAAATTTTGTAAAAATAAAATTCCATTTTTCCGTATTTTACTTATAAATAGACTTAGTTTTTTTCTGCCAGGAAACATTACATTCACTCTGTGGTTAAAATTTTTAAAATTTTAATAACTTTCTTAAACTATCCTGGAATTGTACGAAACTTGGCCAGAAGCTTGTTTATGATCAGAAGATAGTATCCAGAAGCAAATTTTGTAAAACTAAAATTCCATTTTTCCCGTATTTTACTTATAAATGGACGTAGTTTTTCTTCCAGTTAACATTACATACAGTCTGCAGTTAAAGTTTTTAAACATTTTTAAGATTCTTAAACTAGCCTGGATTTTTACCAAACTTGGACAGAAGCTTCTGACAATCAAAGGAATAATTTTATTGATTTTTTTCATCATTTTTGTTGAGTGTGTGATTACCAGCAAAAGTAGGCGAGACACTGGGTTCCGCGAACCCTTACAAATTTTTCCTATTAATTGCACTCTCGCTATTGATAGACACATATTTGAGCCGGGTTTTTAGTTTACAGAAGCAGATCGGAATCAGTTATGACGTAGACAGTAATCATTCTACTCGTATTCATGTTCATTGACCATAACGACGATGAAAGCACATCATATAATGACGTTTCGACATCATATAATGAAGTAAACCAAACCACATCATATAAGATTACAAGCACATAATATACTGACACAACCACATCATATAAAGATATTTGCACATAATATAATGGTAACTGCACATCATATAATGATATGTACACATCATATAAGTATATTTGCACATGATGTAAGTATATTTGCACATAATATAAGTACATTTGCAAATCATATAAGAATGTTTGCACATCATATAAGTACATTCGCACATCATATAAGTACATTTGCACATCATATAAGTATATAAGCACATCATATAAGTCTATATGCTCATCATATAAGTATGTTTGCACATCATATAATGATATTTGCACATCATATAATGATGTTTGCACGTCATATAATGATGTTTGCACATCATATAAAGGTGTTTACACATCATATAATGACAAGTGCACATCATATAAAGATATTTGCAAATCATATAAAGATGTTTGCACATCATATAATGACAAGTGCACATCATATAAAGGTAAATACACATCATATAATGAAAATGGTCATAACAAGACAGTGTTGGCGTTCCATATTTTAACTTAAGGTCACCTGATGTCCGGCTTCTCCTACCTCTGATGACAGGTCAATAAAATACAACAAATGTCGTTTATACATGTACATGATGTAGTGGTGTTTAACACCAAAACAAAGAACAAACTTTTAGAAATAATTTGAAAATACATATATGTATAGCGCCTCGAATCGAAAACGTTCAAAACGTAAGAAAATTGTTCAGTGGACAAACTTGCAAGACATTTGATTTGTTAAAAAACGAAGTCATTTCGACTTAACAGCTTATCAAAAAGTATGTTATTGTATTGTGGGGTGAAAGCACAATTACGCAAAAGCACTATTTGGTATGCTACAAATAGAATATTTAATATAATGACGTTGAAACTGACAGTGTTTTGGTAAAAAGCTGCGAAATTCGACATTGGACAATCTTGCAAGACATTTTCCCGAAGCCAATGTGTTTTTATTTGTGGTGTGAGTGCTGTAAAATTCCGGATTTGAAATGGTCTATCTAAGCACTTTTGTAGGAATAATTTATGAAAACAAAATTTCATATCATCTGATATTTTGAAAAGCGATAACTTTTGAAACTTCCGAAACCTGACCATGGCGAGGATTATTCATTTTTGAAAAAATCAGCTTTGACCGTTCCATCAACACAAAAAACAGCAATGACATAATAAATTATATATGACGTTTATCATTCATGCGAATTTTTGCGGATTTTAAACTCTTTTTTAGACCACAAAAATTCCCGCAAAAGTTATTTTGCGAATAATTTGTTACGTCTGACACGCATATTTTTTATGTTTTGGCAACATTTGTATCATTATTTGAAACTATTATGAAAAGTTAAAGAATATTTTTTTTATATTTTTGGAAACAGTAATACCTGCCTAATCTATGGATATAAATTTCATAAAGCTGAACTATTTAGATTTCATAGAAGAGCTATTTATCAAATTGCTCTGTCGCATTTCAATGCATTGACGCAATAACGTGCTTAACGTCTCAACCTTGTTTCTTTTCGATTATTGGAAAAACATATTTCATTGATCAATATTTTTTGTTTGCAACCTATAAATCATTAATTTGTTGTGCTTATGGTTGATATTTTAGTCCATACTCAAATGATTTCGTTCACCATCGAGTGTGGGTTTCATTATATACTGAGCCTAAAAAGTTAAGCAACACACTTTTAAATATTTTTTTGTGTCGTTTCTGCCAATTTTCTTTTTCTTAACATAATTGATAGTAATCTTTAGGTGTACCCGTAATTTTATGCAGTGTCGTACTTTTGTCCGAGTAATTGAGTTCGCGCCATTAAAGCTTTGCACGCTTAATTTATGTTTCACCTTCTTTAACTGTACTTTTTAAAACAAATTTGGTAAGAAAAACACATGAACGTCAAAAATAAAAATTGCATGGGGTGTTCACCAGACCTACCAAAATGACCGTCAGAAAGCTATTGGAATGGTTGATGTCGGAATGAGTGTTGCACCGACGTCGCGTCTCGATTTAATGTGCATAAGTCAACAGTTAAGATACATTTGTACTAATGAACGTTAAAACAATATGACAAGGGTTTCATTCACCAAAATGAAAATTACTGGTGCATTTTTGTGATAAATTTCATGCGCAATTTTATGAATGAAAGGGGAAAGAAGATCCACATGTATTGTACCCGCACATGACAATTGCAAACTGACCCAATTTTTTTAAAACAACCAATCAAATTAAACTGACATTATCAGAGAGTAAACATCAAATGAAAAAAGCACATATAACTGATAAATATTATCAGGTATTACAGAATTAATTATATGTTTTAAATTTATTACAAAAAAATGTTCTCAATCTTGTAGACAGATATAACTGGATCTCATATTAAAGTACCAAAGACAACTGTCTATCCAAGTCACAATTTATAAAAGTAAACCATTATAGGTTGTAGTATGGTCTTCGACGCAAAGCCTGGTTCACACCAAACAGCAATTCTATTTATTCCATATCAATCACCAGAGGTAGATTAAGGGGGCCCAGGGGGCCCGCCCCCCCTTTTCAGGGAATCAATGAAGCGTGACGGGAGCGGGCTCCTCTTAGGCAGTCAGCCAGCCCCCACTTATGAAAATTTTTGGATCCGCCTATGATCATGGCAATAAACATTAACACGTAAAACTAACTAATAATCCTGACTATATGTATTACATGAAATGGTTGCCATCAGAAATGAAAATGTAAATAATAAAAAAGTAACAAAAGCTTGATTACACGTGCAACCAAATATAAAGCACTATAAAAGGCTAATACTAATATGAAGCTCTCATCTACAGAAATCATGGGCGGATCCAGCCATTTTAAAAAGGAGAGGTTCCAACCCAGGACAAAAGGGGGGGGGGTCCAACTATATGTCCCCATTCAAATGCATTGATCGGCCAAACCCCTCCCCCTGAATCTGCCACTGGAACTTCAAAAAAAAAAAAATTGTCAAGATTACAAACCACAACGTGATATATTATAAATATATAAGAAGACAGCTAAAACATGTTGAAGAAAATTATTTGCAATTAATATTTCATTCCAAATCCCATTACCATAAAACCATCTTTTTCAAGTATTAATAGATCTGAAAATTAGTAATAACAACACTTAACTTGTACCGTCAAAACTAATTGCATCTTCTAAGACAAAAGTCAGATATTAAAGATATCAATCACTTCTATACATGTAAGTATAAAATGTAACATTCTCAAATTTGAAAGGCCTTCTGTAGTAGTCCATTATGTCAATTAGTAATCCTCAAAAGTACATGTAGGTTATATGTTATTTTATCAAGTTGATTATAGACACAGTATGCATTTTATTATAAATATCATTCCCCATTTTATTAAGTCTCCTTCCATTAATATAACCCTGGTCCACCAATAACACAACTAAAATCACAAATTAGTAGAAAAAAAGTGCTATGCATTCATATTGCTTGGAGTGCAATATTCCAATAAAAATAACATACTCACAAACCACTAATCTCAATATAAGCTATTACTTGTATATATATATATATATATATATATATATTTAATTGAAGAAAGCATTTATATTTGATTTTTCACATGTCGTAAACCATCGGGTCGTACAGCGGTAGATTATTCAATCAATGATTGATTTATTGTTGTTTGTCAATCAGCCAGTAATATGCTAAGCGAAGAGACATTACTCCTGTACACCTAATAAATACATGTATGCTGAATTGCAAACTCGTCCCCGAATTTGTTAATTTAATTATCCATATGAATCTTGGCTTGAAAGCTCGTACACTGCAATTGTATAGTATATACTAAATATTTTCACGGGCATAACTACATGTATCTTAGAAATAGATGATCGGCACTGATTTTCAAACCTATCCGAGACCTTGATGATGTAAGTCTTTGATATAATATCATAAATATTTTGCAAGATTTGTAAACATGAGACCGCTAAAAATGCAACTTGGTATATAATTATATTTCCGAGGGGCACAATTCCTTTACAAATAGTTGGTTGGCACTGATTTTCGGCCTTCAGGACTTTTCTGATATACACATATATATAATACTGAAATAACGAGATCCAATTTGTCAGCCGTCATGGGTTAAAAACGACAAATCAAAGAATTCAACTTTTTATATAGGTAATATAGGACAATGGTGTTGATTAAAAATTACATCACTACTGACACTTTGTTTTCCACATAATTAATATTGCCAATAATTAACAAGTTTAAGGTCGAATCCGATAACGATACTGTGCATAATAATAGTAACATACATTTTAATATGTGGGAACCCTTAAAAGTGATAATATAAGCATTGTCCCGTCCCCTCCATTGTTAAATCAATTAATTTTCTTATGAACGTCTTTTCAATACTACTTTTAATCCATTTTATTGATTTAATGAAAACATACAACAACTTGAGGATATTTTATCCACAATAAAGTATTTCTTTTCCTACATTGTAACTGTACATGAAATGATTGTATGAATACAATGATACATAGAAAACGAGCTCAGGAATAGCCTAATATACATGAAAGTGCTGCAAACTATATTTATTACCAAGTTGAACATTCAACTCTTCCCAAAATAAAGAGACGTTCAATCGAGATAAGCACATGGTCAGGATAAAATTATAAGTACAGGCATATGATGTGCTGAGATCAACTAGTTTCACAAGAAAATTTGAAAAAAACGAAACTGTTTTGCGATATTTTATTATGTCAGCGTATAAAATATAATAATTATTCTGACTTAAAACTTAAACAAAACCATAATCAGATTGTTAAATATTGGTTTGTGCTTGAACCAGTAGACGAATTCATCCATTTGAAACAATTTCGATTGGAACACAAAGAAATTCAAACAAAACATGATTAACCCCGCCGCGTTTTTGAGCCTGTACCAAGTCAGGAGCCTCTGGCCTTTGTTAGTCGCGTATGGTTTTTTTATTTTTAGTTCATTAATATGTTTTGGAGTTAAGTGTGACGTCCATTGTCCATTTTTACTGAACTAGTACACAATGTTTAGGGGCCAGCTGAGGACCACCTCCGGGTGCAGAATTTTATCGTTTCATTGAAGACCCATTGGTGGCCGCCAGCTGTTGTCTGCTCTTTTGTCGGGTTGTTGACTCTTTGACATATTCCACATTTCCATTCTCAATGTTATTAATTGTCGAACAATCACAATGTCAGGCATTTTGAGATGTGACATACATGTATTTGGTATTTTATATGATAAGATTCTAAAAAAAAATGGTATTCATCAATTTCCAAATTTATGAAATCATACTACTAGTATTTGGAAAATTCAGCTGTAGATACTAGTCAAAACAATTAAGAAATTAGCCACAGAAGGAGAAACTGTTTTAAAATGAAAAGCATCACAAATAAAAGAAATATATGATAAATTAACTGAACTTACAATCCATCCGACTCCGTCAACATCATAATTACAAAATTTGCTGAAAATGCTTGAATCGTCATACAGTCCATTATTTTCCCAATAAATTTTGTCTATACCAATGCACTGCTTCTTACCAATCATTGGTAGAAGGATGTCTGAAAAATTAACAAAATAAATGTTTGATTCCTTTGCCACATTTTAACATTCTTGCAATTACTCATTAGCGTTTTTCATCAATTCACAGTTGTGTGGCGTGATTGTCAGTTTGCAAATAATTCTTCTCTTAAAGCCCCACTAGACAGCTAGCAGTATGAGCGGATTGAAATTGTAAATTTTATTTTCTTTCATGTTGCAACAACTTCCTTATTACGCTTCTACTGCGATTATATAGACAATAATAGTGCATTGACTTGACAAATCAACGATATAAGGATGAGGCTTAGAAACGGGGAAATGCGAGGCTGTGCCGAGCTATTTCCCCGTTTCGGGCCGAATCCTTGTATCGTTGATATGTCAAGTCAATGCACTATTATTGTCTTTATACTGCAATCTAAAAAAAACATTTTCAATTGTTGTTTAATGCGTTAAGGTTATTTATTTGATTTAAATATTTGGGGAAATCCCCTTTAAAAAGGCCTAATATCATGCTCACGCAGAAATTTTCAGCACAATGAAATGTACATTTACCTGTTGAAACCCACACTCGATGGTGAACGAAATCATTTAATGAATGGTTATTATCTATTTTGAATTTATTGAACCATATTGAAAACTAATTTTTGACTCTTCACATTGAATAATCCGCGAAGCGGATTATGTAAAATGTGAAGAGTCAAAAATTAGTTTTATGGTTCAATAAAATCAAAATAAATTATTGCCATTCATTATAAATAAATTTCTATCAAAAATAAGGCTCAAGGAACATTTTATATTTTTTATATTAACAATAGCAACGTACACACATGTTGGCGTATGAATACACAACGTCAGAGTAGGCGTGTCACCATCAAAGTTGACAACATTTAAAATAAAACTAATAATTTTAACCAATCAGAAGACAGTAAATACACCAAATTTGTTTATTTCAGTATGGACTAAAATATCAACCATAAGCATAACAAATTAATGATTTATAGGTTGCAAACAAAAAATATATAATAAATGAAATATGTTTTTCCAGTAATTGCAAAAGAAATAAGGTTGCGTCGTTCCACTCATCGTTGTATGCATTGGAAACAAGAACAGGTTGAAGAGGTCGTATGAATAATTAAATGTTATTTCGGCAACTTCTATTTAAATATTCACGAGGAAAAGTGATATCGGGTCAGTGACTGTATATGACATAGAAATATGTGCAGTATAAACCACGTTCTCACCACGCTTATTCTGCGACATCACTACGATTATCACGAACTTTCTACGCTAATCACGAACTCACTGCGACCATACCACGATTTATCCGATTGCAACACGATCGTACCACACTTCTACTGCGATTATAGCACGCTCTTACAACGACCATACTACGATCATACCACATTCATATACAGCGATCTTTCTACGTTTCCAGCAATATATCGTCAACATAGTAGGGATGACACAGATGTGTCAAGCATGGTTGAGCCGTTGGAGACAGAGGACAAGAGGTTTAAATTACATACAGACAAACAAAAGCTGTATGGAGAACTTTTATAAATTGTATATGACAATGGCAATGAGCATGATGATTGTAATATGAACGTAGTCAGGCCGTAATATAAGTTCATTTTTTATATACAAATAAGGCCGTTTGTTTTCTCGTTTGAATTGTTTCACATTGTCATTTCGGGGCCTTTTATAGCTAACTATGCGGTATGGGCTTTGCTCATTGTTGAAGGCCGTACGGTGACCTATAGTTGTTAATGTCTGTGTCATTTTGGTCTCTTGTGGATAGTTGTCTCATTGGCAATCATACCACATCTTCTTTTTTATTTTATACGCTAATGGTTTGCGTGATTTCGCAAATGTTTTCGTTATATAATGCAAAGGTTTGTGTTATTTTGCAAATGATTGCGTTATATCGCAAGTGTTCGCGTTATAGTTTTGAAACGGTTTGCGTTATTTCGTATATGTTTGCGTTAAAACGCAAAATATTTGCGTTTTAACGCAATAAAGGAAGAAATAAAAAAAGAAGAAGTGGAATGGCGCATATACGCTTCCGTAGAAACAGTTAAAATGAGAAAACAACATAATAGTATGTCATGTTTAATTTCTAAATAAAGGCAACAGTAGTATACCGCTGTTCAAACTCATAAATCCATGGACAAAAAACAAAATCGGGGTAACAAACTAAAACTGAGGGAAACGTATAAATATAAGAGAACAACGACACAACACTACAATGTAACACACACAGAAACGGAGCAAGCATCAGACAAAATCCCACGAGAATAACAGATATAACATCAAAACCAAATACATGAATTTGGGATAGACAAGTACCGTGACACGTCTTATCGCAATGTCAATTTACACTCAAAAATAAGAGAAAACAAACGACGCAACGTTAAATTGTAACACACACAGAAACGAACTATAATATAACAATTGCCATATTCCTGACTTGGTACAGGACATTTTTAAAGGAAAAAAATGGTGGGTTGAACCTGGTTTTGTGGCATGCCAAACCTCGCACTCTAATGGCAATGTTAAATATAACATTGAAATGACAACATAATATTACAGGACTACAATACAAATAAATAGGAGAACGTATTAGGGAGCTACCATTTGATTTTTATTGGGGGGGGGGGGGGGGGGGGGGCTTGGATGAAATTTGAAAAAATAGGCAGGACAGGAGTTTTGAGTAAAAAAAAAAGGCAGGATGACAATTTGTGTAAAAAAAGTCAGGATAACTAGTAAAAAAAACAAAACAGGACCGAATAGAGTAAAAAATAAAAAGGCAGGACAGAGATTACAACTAAAAAAAAAAGCAGGACAAAATTTTTCATCCTAGCACCCCCCCCCCCCCCTATAAAAATCAAATTGTAGCTCCCTTAGACAAAGAAACACATGAATACTGAATAACAAAAAGCATCGGGTTTAAAATTTAATACGCCAAAAACGCGCCTCGTCCACACAAGACTCACCAGTGACGCCCAGATATAAAAGATCGAAAGCGAAAAAAAGTACAAAGTTGTACAGCACTGAAGATCAAAAGTTGAAAAAGGTTGTGTCAAATACGGCTAAGTTTTTATGCTTGGGATAAGAACATCCTTATCATTTAGAACAATTAATGCTATTGCAAACAGTAAATTTCATCAAATGAATATAACAGATATACATAATGAAACTGAAGTATTAACTCATTACATAAAACAAACACGAATACATAATGAAAGACCAACACAGAATAGACACACCCGACTCAGTCCAGGCCTCAACGCAGTAAATTATGAAAATGACGTCACATACGATGGTGAAAAGGCATTAAAAATTACGTCACATTTGAATATATGAAATTTCTGAAAAAGCAGTAAAATGACGTCACATATGAAAAACTATATCTCAAAAGTAAGATAGAATTAGGATTGATTAAAGATTAAAATAGAACTAAATACTGATATTGCATTTAAACACAATGCATATTGCAATACTTATTGTTACGGCCAGAAATCGCCTTTAAATTGTAGCCAACAAAAGACACAAATCAATGGTAAAATTTAACAATATTTATTATACAAAAGTTTACAAGAGGTATTACACAAAATTTACTGTTAACTTAACTGTCAAAATATGAGTCCAATCTGTTATCTTTATCTGTATCCGGAAATCTTTCGGAATCCAATCTGAATATTATGTTCACTACTAAGGTCACAATCCAGTATGATGTTGTTTGTAGAATAAAAGTGTCAATCCAAATGCTGTGAATACTAATGTCTATCAATGTCTATGTCCAAGTTTTATTCTGAGAGTTTAACTTTAGTGTCTGTATATATAGTGTTGTCATGGAAAATTCTAGAACACTCTATAATGGAACATTGTGGAAAATCCTGGAAAGTTACAACGGAAGTTTCTGGAATAACGTAGAAGTTTAAATTAAGCATCTTTTATAAGGATCATTCTAGAAAGTTCCAATCATTCCTAAACTGCACAGTTATAAGATTATTTGGTAAACAACTATCAGGCCATACAACACAAATTAGGCCAACATAAATAAACATAATAATTACAATATCATAACACCTCCCCCCTTAAAAGAAGTTTTAGTGTAACAAAAACTTATCATGAATAATATGAACAAAAATACATAATATATACAAAGTGATTTAATAAGCTCTAGATAAAGCATCAGCTATTACATTATCTTTACCCTTAATATGTTTTACAATTACATCATATTCCTGTAACAATAAACTCCACCTAGTCAACCTCTGATTCTTGTTTCTCATTTTATGCATGAAGGTGAGAGGATTATGATCAGTATAAACAAGAATAGGATATACAGTGGGATTCAAATATACATCAAAATGTTGAAGTGCTGACAACATTGCAAAACACTCTTTTTCAATAGTTGAATAATTTTTCTGATGTTTATCCAATTTCTTAGAAAAATATGATATAGGTTTTTCAACATTATCATCTGTCTCTTGATATAAAACATCTCCTATTCCTACATCGCTTGCATCAACGGCAAGTTTAAATTGTTTTTCAAAGTCTGGAGTAATCAGAACTGGACTATTAATTAAAAGTGATTTGCTATTTTCAAAAGCTTTTTGACAATTTCCGCTCCAGATAAATTTAGAATCTTTCCGTAAAAGATGAGTCAATGGTTGAACGACAGTAGCAAAATTTGAACAAAATTTTCTGTAAAATCCAATCATGCCTAAATATCTCATAAGTTGTTTTCTATTTGTAGGAGGTGGGAATTTGGAAATAGCTTCCACTTTAGCCATAATAGGTTTTACTTGACCTTGGCCAACTGTATGCCCTAAATAATCAACAGTGGCCTGACAAAATTCACTTTTACCAAGATTAACAGTCAAATTTGATTTTGACAATCTATCAAAAGTATCATATAAATGTGTTAAATGCTGTTCCCAGCTATCACTACATACAATAAGATCATCAATATAAGCATAACAACAGTCTAAATCTTTTATAACATTATTGATCATTCTTTGAAATGTAGCTGGAGCACTTTTCATGCCAAATGGCATTACAGTATATTGAAATAAGCCATCTGGTGTAACAAAAGCTGATATTTCACGAGCTCTCTGTGTCAATGGAACTTGCCAATAACCTTTCAATAAATCAAATTTGCTCACAAATTTTGCTTGACCAATATTGTCAATACAATCGTCTATCCTTGGAATCGGATAGGAATCAGATTTGAGACTGAATTTACTTTTCTGAAATCAGTCACGAAACGAAAAGTTTTATCTGGTTTTGGCACAAGGAGACAAGGAGAGCTCCATTCACTGTTACTCGGCTCAATAATATCATTGTCAAGCATATATTTAATTTCTTTTCTCATAACTTCAAGTTTGAGTGGATTGAGCCTGTAAGGATGTTGCTTAATTGGAGAAGCATCTCCGACATCAACATCATGACAAACAGCAGTGGTTTTGTTTGGCACATCTGGAAAAAGATTTTTAAAAGAAAATACCAAAGTTTTTATTTCTTCTCTACGATCAAAAGACAGATGTGCAAGTTTTGAATCTAAATTTGACAAAATTTCTGAATTTTTCAATCTAACTGTCTCTTCCATAGTTTTACAACTAAAAGTTGGTTCAATCACATCTGGTTTGTCATGATTGTTCTCAAAGTTAACCATGCCTAAAGTGGCAACTGGTTTACTATCACATAGTACATTAGTACGCTCAAAATATGGTTTTAACATATTAATATGACACACTCTATTTTGTTTGCGCCGACCTGGAGTTTTTACAATATAATTCAAATCATTAATTTTATTCTCTATTGTATAAGGACCACAATATTTAGCCTGTAAAGGATGTCCAGGGACAGGCAGAAATACAAGTACCTTATCACCAGGCTCAAAAACTCTGTCCCTGGCATCTTTATCATACCATATTTTCATCTTGTTCTGTACATTTTTTAAGTTTTTCTGAGCAATTTGACAAGCAGTATACAATTTTTCTTTAAATCTAGATACATAGTCTAAAAGATTCAAGTCAGTATGTTCAGTAAGCCACTTTTCCTTAATCAATTTTAACGGTCCCCTTACAGTATGACCAAATACCAACTCAAAGGGACTAAATCCAAGGGATTCTTGAACAGCCTCTCGAACCGCAAAAAGTAGAAAGTGAACTCCATCATCCAAGTCTCTGTCAAATTGAAGACAAAAAGTTCTAATCATGTTCTTCAATGTTTGATGAAAACGTTCTAAGGCACCTTGAGATTCTGGATGATAAGCACTTGATCTGTACTGAGCAATCCCTAACTGGTATACGACTTGCTGAAATAAACCTGACATGAAATTTGATCCCTGGTCGGACTGTATAGACTTAGGAAGTCCTACTAATGTGAAAAATTTGATCAAAGCTTTGACGATAGTAGGTGTCTTGATATTTCTGAGCGGAATAGCTTCAGGAAAGCGGGTAGATGTACACATGATTGTCAATAAATATGCATTTCCAGTCTTGGTCTTTGGTAAAGGTCCAACACAGTCAATTAGAACTCTGCTGAAAGGTTCGTCAAAGGCTGGAATAGGCAGAAGTGGTGCTGGTGGTATTTTCTGGTTAGGTTTACCAACAACCTGGCATATATGGCATGATTTGCAGTATTCTGCGACATCATTTCTAAGTCTGGGCCAGTAGAAATGTTGCAATATTTTTAGGCAAGTCTTCCTTATACCTAAGTGCCCAGCCAAGGGGGTGTCATGGGCAAGACCAATAATTTCTTGCCTATAAACTTTAGGCACCACCACTTGGTATAGCACTCTCCATTCCTCCTCTGGGGTGGCATCAGGAGGCCTCCACTTCCTCATTAAAATGCCGTCCTGATGGTAATAGCATTCGGCCACTTTGTCTGCTTCCTCCTGTGGTTGAGCTCTCTGGCTGAGCTGAAGAACCTCAGGGTCTTTATGTTGTTCTTCAGATAAATTCTTTCGGTCTAATGAATGGCTGTTAACGTCTGGCCATGGCATAATAACATTCTTGTTAACACTAGGTGGTCTTGTAATGGCCTTTTCTGAGCTACCAGGACCTTCAATGTCAGCTATAAAAGTGTCAGAAAGGTCCATGTAATCAAACTTGTCTTCTTGCAAATTCTGATTTTGTTGTTTTCTAGCCATCGCCCTAGTAACAACACAAGCTGGATACAATTCAGCATCATCTTCAGGTGATTTAACATCCACCACCGGTTCACTGGTAACAATTGGTTCAGCAACCACTTTGTTCCTAGCTAGATCATTTCCTAGCAATAATGTAACACCCTCAACAGGGAAATTAGGACGAACACCTACAACAACTGGTCCAGTTATCAAATCTGACTTCAGATAAATACGATGGAGAGGAACATCTATACAACCTAACTCTACACCTTGTAACAAAACGGAGGCACCAACAGAAGTATTCTCGGACAAAGGCAACACACCTTCTAACAATAAAGTCTGAGAAGCTCCAGTGTCCCGTAAAATCTTAATAGGCTGAAGAGTGGTATCATCAACAATAGAAACAAACCCATCAGACATAAAGGGTTTGTATTCCTCCATGTAATCACAAAAACTGGACTTAAAAGCCTGACGCGCAGGGCATTCCAATGTACTGGTATTATAAGGTGTCGTACAAGCACTGGTCTTCGGCTTATTATCTCGTTCATTCTTCTTCTGGAGTCTAAAACAATCAGCCATCAGGTGACCAATCTTCTTACAATAAGCACAAGTCAGTGACTTCTTCTCAAAAGTATCAAATTTTGGACTAGACATATTATAACTGGACTGACTCTTATTCTGTGCAACAGACTTACTATCAGTACGCTCATTGCTTTGATTTTTGTAATTTCCACTGGAAGTATTGACATTTTGACCCTTGAAACTTCTTTTATGTGAAAGAGTATAATTATCTGAAATGACAGCTGCATCATGTATCGACTCAACAGTTTTGTCGTCTAAATGTGTTTTTAAGTCTAAATGAACACATAGTTTGAACTCTTCTAATAATATCAATTGTCTTAGGTTATCAAAATTGTTATCTGTTTTCTTTGACGTAAGCCATTTGTCAAATAGATCTTCTTTTTCCCGAGCAAATTCCACATATGTTTGTGAATCAAACTTTTTATAAGATCTAAATTTCTGTCTATATGCTTCTGGTACTAGCTCATAAGCTTTCAAAACTTCCTGTTTTACCGTGTCATAATCAGAACTTTTTTCTGATGGAAGTGCGGAGTATATTTCAGCGGCCTTCCCCTCAAAAACACTTTGCAGCATCGTAGTCCAATACGGCATAGGCCATTTCAAATTGTTAGCAATTTTCTCAAACTGTGGAAAATATTTATCAACTGTTTTTTCACAAAATTTTGGAACCAAACGTATGTTTTTTGCTGCATCAAAATAATCTGATTTCGAGTGAACTTTAGTGTTGCTTTCTTCTTTGACCATTTCAATTTTCAGTTTCTCCATCTCTAGCCTTTCCCTCATTTCAAGTTCTTTTAATTTCTCCCTCTCCTTCATTTCCAGTTCTTTTAATTTAAATTCATCTTCTTTTCTTATCTCCAGTTCTTTTAATTTGAGTTCATGTTCTAATTCAAGCTGTTTTAATTTAAAGGCGTCAATATTTTCGACCTTAAGTTCAAGAGCCTCTTCACCTAAAATTTCTGCGTCAACTAATTTGTCTATAACCAAATTTTTTATAATTTGTTTTCTCATAGATACTTTAAAATCTAATTTCAGATGTTTAGCAAGCAACACTAATTCCTCTTTCTTTAAATTATCAAACCCCTCCAGGTCTGGCGTTTTCAAAAATTTACCAGCATCAAATGCCATTTTGTAGAATTTTGTTTGCTAGTTATAATAATAATATTAAACAAATTTTGAATAAAATATGTTCAGTCTCCCGGACGAGCCCCCAATTTCTGTTACGGCCAGAAATCGCCTTTAAATTGTAGCCAACAAAAGACACAAATCAATGGTAAAATTTAACAATATTTATTATACAAAAGTTTACAAGAGGTATTACACAAAATTTACTGTTAACTTAACTGTCAAAATATGAGTCCAATCTGTTATCTTTATCTGTATCCGGAAATCTTTCGGAATCCAATCTGAATATTATGTTCACTACTAAGGTCACAATCCAGTATGATGTTGTTTGTAGAATAAAAGTGTCAATCCAAATGCTGTGAATACTAATGTCTATCAATGTCTATGTCCAAGTTTTATTCTGAGAGTTTAACTTTAGTGTCTGTATATATAGTGTTGTCATGGAAAATTCTAGAACACTCTATAATGGAACATTGTGGAAAATCCTGGAAAGTTACAACGGAAGTTTCTGGAATAACGTAGAAGTTTAAATTAAGCATCTTTTATAAGGATCATTCTAGAAAGTTCCAATCATTCCTAAACTGCACAGTTATAAGATTATTTGGTAAACAACTATCAGGCCATACAACACAAATTAGGCCAACATAAATAAACATAATAATTACAATATCATAACATTATTAATAGCAATTAACTATAATATATATATATATATATATATATATATATATATATATATATATATGTGCAGTTTGTTATGAATCCAACTTCAAACGTAAATTATCGTACAGATTACGTTGTCCAAAATTAAATCTAATAAATGACGGCGGTGATTAATTTTTGTTTCCATAACACATAAATATAATAGAAAAGACGTCAACACATTTGACAAAATCCGATGAGAATAACAAATATACCATTAAACATTTAAACTAAATACATGAATTTGGGATAGACAAGTACTGTAACACGTCTTATAGTAATGCGAATTCACACTCAGCAAAACAGTCACAATCGGGTCACGTTTGGTAATTAAAAGATTAGACGACATAATGACAAACCACAATCTACCATGTGGTAAAAATGTCCTTAGCTAGTTTGGTTAAGGACACATCGTATGGATCCACCAATTCGTGATGGTGTCCATAAAATTTACGGAGTGTCAATTTTAATCTGTCTTCCTCATAACTTTGTTGGAGAAGTTTTTGCGTAAGTAACACACTCCTGTATATGAATTCCGTATAGTGTGAACAAGCACGTGAATAACGTATCAATTGTGATATGTAAACACCATACGAAGGGGCAGATGGTATGTTACTGCTGAGAAATGGGAAATTGATAATTGTGAAGTTGAAATCGTCCCGTTTGTCATAGATTTTCGTGTGAAGTCGTCCATCTACGTCAATATTGAGGAAAAGATCAAGGTATGAAGCAGTCCTTCTAGTATCAGTAGTATCCTTAATTTCAAGTTCACTGGGATATATGAGATGTAAGTATTGGCTGAAGTATGGGTTATTCAATGAGAGAACATCATCAATATATCGGTAAGTAAAATTAAAGAATTTCGCAAGGTGCTTTTTCTTTTTGTCTTTTAGAAGGTTTTGAATGAATTTTGCTTCATACGAGTACAAAAACAAATCAGCCAGCAGGGGTGCACAATTAGTACCCATTGGAATACCGATTGTCTGTTGAAATATAAATCCTCCAAACTCAACAAATATATTGTCGATCAAAAAGTCCAGCATTTTGATAATATCATCTTCAGTATATTTTCTGGAAGATTCAGTGTGATTCTTCACAAAATATGAATTATTGTAACCCAAAACAAGAAATTTGTATCTACGATTCCCATTTTTATAGAAAAAGCTGTTTTATGAGATGGTGAAGTCGATTTTTCAACTGAGCATGGGGAATAGTAGTATATAGCGTAGAAAAATCAAAAGTTTTTATGTTGCTGCAAAATTGCAAAGATTGTGATCTAAGACATGATATCATATCACAAAGTACAAAAAATCATTGTTGAAGTTTAACTTAAAATGTATGTGATGTGTTCTGTTCAGGGTTTCAAAATGATTTGTGATTAAGTTATTTCATTTAATAGTTTGTAGATTACAAGAGAAATATCATCCTCCATGGAATCCAGCGGAAGATAAGAGTATTACTATGTAACTGTCTTATTCAAAATTTACATCGACGTTAGATGTACTGTGCATTGCTGACTGGAGACATTCATGTTCGTGACTGCGATACTTTATTTTGTGCGATGGAATTATAGTTCACAATTAAACTCTATTCGACTACAATGCATAACTTTGTGTTCATTGAATGACTACAGTGTCCATGGTATGCGTTGTCATTTTACCGCTACACGTTAATACCATGATTAACCTATCAAAAATGTCAAAGAAGCCAGCATATTCCTTTTGGCAAGTTATCGCTTCATTCCTAATAAGTTTAACGCTTGATTTTGTTTTCGGAATTTAACATTTGGTGAACCGTTTTTTAGATTTTGTACTCCAAAATCCGGTAATTCTGATTCTATGATAAGACAACTTCGTTTGAAGTAAAGCTAGACTGTATATTCAAACTTACGATTACTTTCCGTGTAATGAAGGTGTAAGACAGGAAGAAAAAAGAAAAGAAAGAAAGAAAAACCGATACTTTTCTCCTTTTATTTAAATGATTTGGAAAGCTTTTTTTAGAAAAAAAAATAAATGGTTTGAAAAATTTATCAGATCAAATAGAGAACGAGCTAAATATTTATTTAAACCTGTTTGTTGTTTGGTAAGCAGACGAAACTGTAATTATGTCAGAAAAACAAGTCGATCTTCAAAAATAATTAGATGCTTCAAAGGAACATTGTGATTAATTGGAATTGAAAGTCATTGTCCCAAAAAGCAAAATAGTATTTTTCTTAAGGTTGACCACTACAAAATGTTATTTTTTAAATATGCTGATTTTCATTAATTTAAAGCAAAAAAGAGCGCACGCAGAGAAAGCAACAAGGGCTATGTAAAATATTCTAAATAAAGGTCGTCTCCGAGCGCAGCTGAATACGATCACAGAGTTCCAACCCTGAACAGTTGGGGCAAAAATGGACACAATATTCGCACTTGATACAGGTCTAAATTTGAAGTGTAATTAAATATTTGACTCATAATAGGTTTCAGACACAGAATAACTGTTGTCAAAGAACTTGAATTGGTTATGTGATTTGAATTTATATTTTGCTTTTGTGCAATACACTATAATATTGCGTATTGAGCCCCCCAAACCCAACCCCAATCCCCCCAAAAAAATAATTACCTTCCCCCTTTTTTTTCCTTAAAAAACTATAATTTGAGAAGAAATTTTCTGTTTAATTTTTGATGAGAACGAATTGTCCTCACCTCACCTCAAATTGTTTTTAACCTCCCCCTTTTTTCCCAAAAAACAAAAAAATATTTTCCTCAAGATATGGTCAGTATCCCAATTAAATCTAATGGAGTTTGCAACAATAAAAACCCATTAAAATAGTGACTTCTTAAAATAAACAGCTAACCACCTCAAGCCAATACAACATTTCTTTATACATAATTTAAAAGCAGTATAAGAAAGGTAGTTCAAAAGCTTGTGTTTGAATAACTTCCCTTACACTACTTTAAAATTATGTTTTGTATTTAGGTAATTGTCCATTAACCAGGACACCCTTGTTTTTCCTTTTTGTTTGCCCCTTTTCCTAAACGGTTTGAACTATAACCCCCTAAATCGAGTTTTTACCATCCCATTGTGGTATGGAAACTTGTGGTATAATTTCAGAGAGGTCACAACACCATTCCACAAGTTGTTGTCTGGAAACTAGAAAAATGTGGGCCCCTTTTTGGCCCCTAATTCCTTAACTGTTGTGACCATAACCCCCAAAATCAATCCCAACCTTCCTTTTGTGGTCATAAACCTTGTGTTTAAAGTTCATAGATTTCTATTAATTATACTGCAGTAATTGTACGAAAAACCAAATGTCTTCGGACGACGACGACGTGATACCAATATACGACCGCAATTTTGTTTGCGGTCGTATAAAAAGATCACATAACTTAAACATTAAATGTCATCTAAAACTATTTGAAGCCAATACTATTATACGATAGTGAAGTGTGCGGAATAGGTAACACCTCTATTATAGAACGAATTCATCTAAAATATTGTAAACTATATATATATAGCTACTGCTTAATCTTTAAAAATCTACTCCTGATTACATAATATTTGGGGAACATGACCGATTCACACTGGATACATTAATAATTTAGTACAAATATTAATATGTCAAGGCTTGTAACTGGAGAAGAAAAGAAGCTGCCTGTTATTATATACAATATTGTTAATTTTTGTAATAATGGAATATAGCTTGGTGTAAGAATGTAAAATATGTGCTTGATAATTGTGGACAAGATCAGACACACATGGTATACTGATCTACAGAATTTTCTAAAAAGCTCTCAATGAAGGTGGTACCCAACACCTTCACTAAAATTAATTTGGCTCGTTTAATTTTCATAAAAAATTAACAATTTTAAAGTATTTACTTTGACCCTTTGATGAAAAAATTCAAAACATTTGAACCAACCAGTTTATCAGAAAAATACACTGGTTATATAGCAGTTTGACAAACACTAATTTTGATCATTGAGAAGCTAAATATTCCCTTAACAACATAACGTAATTAAAACGTTTAGCTGATTTTACAGAGTTATCTCCCTGTAGTGTTACGAAAAAAAATATTCAAAAACAGTATAAATCGCAAACCTACATTTGTATTTTAGATGACAAAAATATTGCTTCTTTTTATAGATTTAGAACTTTGAACACAAAAATTTCTATCGAAATTGGAAGAATGAAATTAATAAGAGAGGCAATCGTATTTGTACTTTGTGTAATTCCGGTGTTATTGGCGATAAGTTCCATTATATTTTAGAATTTCAGCAATAGACGAAAGTAGACAAATGCTTCTTAAGAAACATTTTGTAAATAGACCAAATATTTTAAGATTTCAAGGTCTGATGTATAGCAGCAACGCGTTTTAACTAAAAGAAAGCTGTACAAGTTCAAAAGAATAATATATATATTAATGCCTAGAATCTCCTGCTTGACCAATTTTTGTCTCGACTTTACTAATATGTCTCTGTATCATTGCACTTTAGTATAGAAGAAAAACGATATATACATAGAGTTGTATATACAGAATGTACACAGCCATGTATCACCATCACTGCTGGTGATCCGATGGATAAATCTGTTGTAGAGTTGTCACTGGTTCAGACGTACTTATAATTATAATTATTTTTGTGACCGTATCTTACATTAATTTGTAGGATACTTTACTATAGATAATTTACCTGATCTGTTAATATAACATCTTCATGCCTTATATTTCATGTACTGCAGTACGACGCTAGATTAAAACTGACGTGGATAGGTAACACCCGTCCACCGAAAGCTTTATTTATGAAGCCCAGGTGGTTGAGTGGTCTAGCGCGTCGGTTACAGTGCAGGCGATTTGGTGTCACGATATCTCAGTAGCATGAGTTCGAATCCCGGCGAGGGAAGAACAAAACATTTGCGAAAGCAAATTTACAGATCTAACATTGTTGGGTTGATGTTTAGACGAGTTGTATATATACAAGTCTGAATTGAAAAACAACTTTCAAACCTATCATTGCGTTGGGGAAAAAAAGCGCAATTTGTAAACGTGTGCATACAAAACAAATTTCGTTGTAGAGGGGTCTGGACACAACACAAACAACATTTTCCAAATAAACACAAAAGTGAAAAAGTATATTTTAACAAAACGCATTTGACTAACAACTGATGTTCTTTAATCCTGCTAACTGCCATTGACGATTGCCAAAAGAAATTGATCATAAGATTAAGAAATGGATTGTTATATTAATTTAATACCATACAGAAAACAATAAACTTGCGGCAAAGATGTTAAAACACAAACATGATGTTCGATTTTCAGTACTAGTACTTACTGTTGTAAATTATAGCCAAAGATCACTTTAGACTTACTTTTGAATACAGAAATATACTACCATTTAGATATTTCATCTTTACGATTTGATAAATCATACCAATGCTGCCTTGCAACGTATATGCTGTATAAGTGCACGAGTTCGATCCACATTATAAATTAAATTGCATACTTATTTATCACCCAATATTAAATGTGCTAGAGTCATTAAAGGGCAAACGACGTTTAAAAACAAAATACCGTAGGGGTCGCAAGCAATTTTGAGTCAAATCGAAACAGTGAATAATTGGTCATATATCATATATTTTTAAAATGCGTTGTAAGTTAAACTTTATATTAAATTTATTCTACAAAACATACAGACTGTTCATAATTGCACTTACCTGATAATGATTCTGTTAAACTATTTTTCCATTTATTTGTTTCCGTTGAAAACTGAGTTATGTTAGCTGTGATCGATTTCACTAGATCGGTGACCATCTTATTTTTCCATTCTTTTATATTTGTCTTAATGTCAGAGAAATTTTTAGTGGCCTCTTCTGATGTCTGAGCAAACTTATCATTATAGTTTTTTAGAACTTCTGATAACTTATTATCATATGCAATTTCAGACTTCTGGAGCTTTCCACTATGTTCTTTTATTGAGTGCGTCAGAGTCATTTTCCATTCCTTTACATCTGTCATTAACTTAGTAGCATTTTCACTTTGTTTTTCTGACAGATTAAAAAATCTTTGTTCAAATTCGTTGAACATCCTTGATAAAGTTTCACCATGTTTTGTTTCCGATTTTTCCAAGTTTGACGAATATTTCTTTAGCATGTTTAACATGTATGTTTTCCAATCGCTTTGCCTTTTTGTGGCTTCTTCTGATATCTGAGCAAACCGATTATTATAGTTTTTGAGAACTTCTGATAACTTATTCTCATATGCAATTTCAGACTTCTGAAGCTTTTCACTATGTTGTTTCATTGAGTGCATCAGAGTTGTTTTCCATTCCTGTACGTCTGTCATTAAATTAGTCGCATTTTCATTTTGTTTTTCTGACAGATTAAAAAATCTTTGTTCAAACTCATTGAACATCCTTGAAAAAGTTTCACCATGTAAAATATCCGATTTCTCCAACTTTGACGAGTATTCCTTTAACATATATGTTTTCATATCGCTTTGCGTTTTGTTAACCATGCTTTCCACTTGTTTTGTAAATGTAGAAATTATGTTTTGATCGATATAATCCTTGAGTTGTTCGTTTAAAGTAGACACGTCAAAATCAGCAAAGAGAGGCGCTTTCAAGTTATTCGAAAGCAGAGGCATCTTAACCGAATCACAAGATGAATTGTTACAAGAATCCGCAATAGCTGTATAAAGTATGGACAAAATCACAAACAACGTTGTGAATGATAGTTGAGTATGCATTTTCATAAGTAAACACTTTTGAAGAAACTGAATCAACAATTAAGTTTACTAATAGTCGTTCATTTCAAAACTTACATTGCGATGTTCTGCAAACATAAACGATGTTACGATGCAGCGAGAATATGCTGTAAACATATACGCATGATACATTTGTATGAGTAACAAGCGAAAGTAGACATCAAGACTATAAACCTTACATCTAGACGACATCAAAAGTGTTCTGAACGTTTAGTTTAAAAATATATTCTGTATAAAAAAAGATTGATATATGCCAGTGAACTGATTAAATATTACTCAAGAGAAAACGCATAAATCATATGAATAGAATTGAAATTCTTCATGATATCCACAATCCAAAAACATACAAAATCTGCATCTCACTGATAAAAACGTAACTGATATGTTTTTTTCTTTAAAGACTTATTTCTGTTTTCTTCTATTTTTTTCCTTTGACGTTTTGCGTTTTAAATTTGAAAATTTTACTTTCAACATCGTTTATGAAGTTTTGAAACAAACGATTTATTCTAAAAGTAGTTATTTCAGTTTCAAATATTCAAGTCTTTGACCTTTGTACCCTAATAACTTTGATCAATATTTGTCATCTTGAAATGATGTTGTTTGTAAGTAAAAATGAGAATTGTCTTTTCCATTGTTTCTTGTTTTTGCTGACTAAATAGCTATTATAGCTTGAATGCGAATACTGGCCATCGCGTGTGGTCGCTCTTATTTTCCATGGCAACGGGTCCTGCTCCCCGTATATTGGGGAGATTGTCATCCTATACCTTGTTTATGCTTTTTCGGTCACGGCAATACTAAAGGTATTTTTCATCTCTATTGGTGTCTACTTATAATGTGATACCCCCTAACATGAATGATCATGTTCTAGCTTTAACTTTTCGTAGTCCAAAATGATTATTGTCATTTATATATACGGTAAGGATTACAGAGCTAAGACTACTAGGACCCATTACATATAGTGTTAAACTGGTTTATATCATCGTCTAGGTCAGTAACATTGGTTTGTTTCCTTATCCAAGCATTAAGATACTTATTTTTTTTTAATTTGGCTTTCAATGTCTGACGGGTTTTGTAAACTTCACCACCATTTATGGTGTTGATTTCGAAACTGTTATACTTCTTGAATATATATTTAAGTGATACTGATTATAACTCAAATGTACCACTTGTTTGCCTCCTTATGTGTTTTGCACTTATGCAAAAGAAATATAAACAACGATCTTTTTCCACAGGAGGGATTTCATCAATGTTTCATTGTGTTTTGTTTTTGTTCATGATGTGAAGATATTAAGATCACTTTTGGTAACCTTGATGTATTTTTGTTTTCTTGTTCCTTTATAATTGATTATAAATTAACGTAGTGTGTCACATCTCTTAATCTTTCATAGTCTGTTGATGTATTGGTTTTGTAGTTTGGAGTTAGATTTATTGTCATATTCTCAGCTTGATTGTCTACATGTACGATTTCGTCTTGTGGTTTTTGTGTAATGTGATTGGATTTGAGGTGTAAACGGGGATGTTTATACCGGTCGCTAGATCTTGTGGTTTCAAAAAGTCCAAGTAATTGCAACAAGTGCCACTTAGTTCATTTCTGTAAGAATTGCGTTTTGATTCCCATAGTGCATATGTTTGACTTAAGCTCTGGTTTACTGAAATTCCCCCAAAGTGCAGAAAAAAATATCTGTGAATTGTTACTTAAAGTTTATATTTTTTTAAGAAACCATTGTGTTTGCTTTTAGCTTTTTTCTGCTGACGAAACTGGTACTTTCGACCTGTTATATTGTGGGAAACTAGCATTTCCTATTTGATAACTTGATATGAAATGTTTAAAGTAGAATATACTAATACATGTGCATTTGATTGATTATTTTGACTTTAAACTTGTAAATTTTATGTTCACTTATCTGTTGAATTATTTACTCGGCATATTATCCCCTCCCCCCAGTCGGGCCCCACCCCATTGTTGACATTATAGAATCGGATGCAAGCGGTAACTTGCTGTGTTGGAAATGTTAAAGAAGCTGATATAGCGGTAGGAAAGAATAACATTGCATACTATATAATTCGTATTTCACCTGTTATGAACTTTTGAAATAATTTATTACAAAGTTCACTAGGTCCACGAGGTTGGCCGAAATACGAGGTTGCCCGAAATTTGCCATCATTGAATTGGTTTGTTGAATATTAATACCATGACTCATAGTTCGCATACTGTGAAGAAATGGTATTAGGACAAGTCACATAAGTAAAGCGTGGATTCAACCTATACCATTGTGGAATAGAAGTTACTGGACGTGTTAATTGATACATTGAAGATATTTGTCCGTTGATAATATGTTACAATTACCTGCATTTAACATTACTAGTATTCCCTTAGTATCACGGAGTGCATCTTGATTTAAGGATGACAACTGAATAAACTGGCAACATTAACTTTATACTTCAACTCAAGAACTTACCGAGCAATGAGAATACACAAGTGTAACATGTAGCAAACTACCTGGTACTATACTCGAGAAGTTCATCTTTAAAACACATTAGACGCCTTCTTTTTGTTTTGAATAAATCGTAACTAAAATAAGTTGTCAGACACAGTAACTGTTATTATATAGAACTACTGATAATGCTGATATCGACATTTCATAACACGTGGTCATCAACACGAACACGAACATAGTACGATGCATTGTTGTGTCAACAACAATATATCTAGAAACCAGTATTGTTTGGGGGAAATGCTTTCAGCTACTTAAATCAAACCAAAAATCGTTGGTAAATTAAGTTTTACAATTAGGAAATCTTTAATGTAAATGAGGTTGTAACATTTGAAAAGAGGGACGAAAGATACCATAGGGATAGTCAATCTCATAGATTGGAAATAAACTGACAACGCCATGGCTAAACATGAAAAAGACAAACATACAAATAATGGCACAGAAGACACAACATATAAAACTAATTTAAAAGACTAAGCAACACGAACTGTTCATATTACACTAATAAAATACAAATAATCGTAAGCTTGTATTTTACTTTTAGTTATTTTGATGAGTGGAATTTCCTGATTACTTATATCTTGATGAATGACTGCCGTGTGCCTGATAAGCTTCTTATAAATTTCAAGGCTTATGTTTTATTTGTCTGTTGATATAAATGAAATGTTTTGCACGCTATTAATCTTAAGCGTTTTTATGATATTTTTCAACAAATGTATCTTGTTATATATCTGTTTTATCTTAAATGTAGATAAACCAGATTCTGATATACGTGAATGTCTCCATTTTTAAATTTATATTTTTTTCCGATCAATTTGAGTTTTGTGTTTTATTACAAAACAAATTATCATTTTGTTTTCACGTAACAAGTCAAAGTTCAACTTTTAAGTTTAAGTTTCGCTTAAAAAGTGTCCTCAATAAAAGAAAGCGTCGAAACTTTGTTCTCGTATATTTTATATTATCTTACTGACATTGATCTCAACATGAATAGTTATGATTTGATGCAGTAGACTTTATAAAAAAAGTTATCAAATTAAAAACCGGATATACAGAATCAAAGTGTTTTATCAAATGAAAATTCATTCATTGTACAATTACTTTAATAACATGAAACATGAATTTTAAATGAGATTAGCGTTCACTTAAAAAAAAGTCTTTAGATTTTTCCTCGTGTTTGTGTTCCTGATATTGTCTGTGTTTCTTGTCCTCGATCGTATCGCTCAGAGTTTTATTTCTTGTCTCTGGAATGCCAAGTAAACAGATGGCAGACAGGAACATAAGTGCTCCTACTAGAAAGTACATCAGCCCATCTATGTGCTGACTCTGCAAAGAAAAAATCAAAATGACATAATAGTACATTAAATTTATTTCGGAGGTTTTCAGCTTTTGTGACGTTATAAATGCTCGTTAAATTTGTGATTGATTATTTGCTTAAAACCTTTAACAAAATATTGGTAAGTCGGGAATCGATGGTGACTGTCTGAGTGTTAAATAGGATTGTTTACAAGGTAAATGAATATATTATTTGTGGTTTGTTCGAGACAAAAACTATCTCGGCTTCCAGTAGGTGATCGTCACGTTATTCAGCTCCCTGAAAACTATTAAAGGAATTAATAATATTATATTTTCAAACTGTTGTACTGTTTTAAATAAGTTATAACTTTCCTTTAGATTCGGTATTATTACGTAGACTTTTAACGAGTCTTGTCAAACAACATTTTTATCAAATAGTCTTTCGGAAATCTGATTTAAATATAATTGTAGCAACCACTTAATGTTTCAGAAAAGAAAACGAATAATACATGTATTCAGAGTTTCATTTTCATTTGGGCACCAATTCAGTCCCTTTTAAAGCGGACGTTTTTTTACCAATTGCGTAATGCAGATATACTCTAATTTCATTCAAATGAAAAAAATTTTTTTTTAACAATAACTTATCTAATCGGTATATTGCATTTAAATGATCAGAAATTCGCTTATATAAAGTTCAGACCACGGCCAAAAAGAAACCCATCATAAAAGACAAAAACAGTCCAGGTAATAAACAAATAGATAACTGTTATACAAGTCTTATACAACCGAATTTCGACTCAATACCACGACCGATAGAGAAACAGCAAGTAAATTAGAAAATGGAATATCCAAATTGAATATACGTATTTTTAATAAAAAAAAATTGAAACAATTGAGGAACCTACTAGATATACGATTTGTGGAGCCACCATGCTTCCTACTCGTGTTACTGAGTTTTGTATACCATAACCCATGTTCCTAAAAAGCAAATTGTTATAATAGTATTTGAAAATTCAGGAAAAAAATAATTTGAAAGGATTTACATTCAGCTGATAAAAAGATATTTCAATAGATATTGAAAATAACTGACAGTTCAATGATAATTACATTTTTTTTTATCGACTTCCAAACTGAAAATATGGTGTCATGATGTATAAAAAAACGTGTATAGTTACATTTGTACTTTATGGGAGAAACATGCCATACTTGATACAGAATCTTGTTTTACGTTTTTTTTCTCCGTAGAACTGATTTTACATTTCATATTGAAAAGTTTTTGCGCAGTTTTGTCGGTCATGGCGAATCAACGAGTGACTCTTACACTGCATCCGAGTTCACACTTATTTTCTGTTGTGTTCGTAAAACTTAATTTGTCTTGTCGTCCTGTGTAATATTCTGTTGATTGTTTGTCTTTTCGTTGTTTTTCTGTTCACCGCGATATTGTCTGCTTTCTTCGATCTCTTATTTTTTGTTTTGCGTTTTTATTATAAAATTAAGCTGTAAATGTGTGTTTGCTTGTTTCTATATACAATATAAGACATCTACCTAACTACTGTTGGAAACGATTCTGTCGTTAACAACATTAATGCACACCATCCTGCTGCTAAGAATAACTTTGTTGCCATGGCAAATCCGTTGATAAGTCCATCTTTCGCTGGTATATCTAAAAATAATATGAAAGACTTTTAAGAATTATTATACCGCATTTACATGTATGGTAATTTCCGAGTTTGGGATGCCTTAGATTTATGCAAGTGCATCGATTTCCAATATACTATTGTGTTATGACTTATCATTTGCAAAAGCTTATTAAGTTCATGCTGCTCAGTCTTTAGTTTCTATGTTATGTTTGGGTTTTTTTTTGTCATTTGTCGTTTTTTTTGCGTAATGGTATTGTCAGCATAAATACGAATATGCAGTATGAGTGTCAATGAGACAATTCTCCATTCAAGTCACAATGTGTAAAAAGTGAACAATTATAGGTCAAAGTACGTCCATTAACACGAATCCTTTGCTTTCTCCGAACAGCACGCTATAATACGAAATTGGAAAAAAAATATAAATCATAAAATAAACTGTTTTACAAGTGAATGCAGAAGCATAAAGAACACATTTAGTGACGAACAGGATCAGTGATGAACAAATACCTTCTCTATGTGCATGTATGTAACTGTGTTGTTGACTATGTCTAGTAAATATTTGGTAGTATGTTGCATTTGATAATGTTATAAAAAGAGTAAACGGAACGTAGTAATTACTAAAACAAGCTTAAAATATATACTGTCCTATACAATATCATTACTTTCATAACGTTGCACCAAATCATGATAGTATCATGTTGTCAGGAGGGACACGTGTAGGTCAAGTTTTAATTCTGTATTCTTGTTTTGTCGCTACTTTGTTACTACGCACCCTTTGTATTTATTCGTAATAGTAGAAAGGGTACAAGTACATCCAATTTTATTGTCAGAGATTCCATAATTCGATCATATGTCCAACAACAGCGACTTAAAAAATACGTTTATTCAATGTCTTACCAACCATTTGCACAACACCTACAACTGTTCCTGATACCGTTGCTAAGACTAGAAACATAAACGTCGTCCATTTTCTTCCCATGCTATAGAAAATTGAGGTATTATACGTTTTACAGTAGTGATACTTTTTTTAAAAAGGTAAAAAAAAACAAATTTTAAATATACTTCTGAAAAAATCTATGTAGAAACTGTCCAACGGTTAACTAATGGATACATGCTTGTGTATAATTTGGAGTTTAGTATGGCGTTCATTATCAATGAACTAGTATATTTGTGTAGGGGCTGAATAGCTGAAGGACACCTCCGGGTGCAGTAATTTGTCGCTGCATTGTAGACCTATTGGTGACCTTCTGCTGCTGTCTGTTCTATGGTCGGGTTGTTGTCTATTTAACACAAGTTATATTGATATTCTTCATTTGCATTGGAAAGACAGTTAAAGCAATTCATTATTACAGGAAAACCTTTTACTTGTCAGTCAATCTAAACAAAAATGCACTAGTTTGCGCCCTAACGTTCATTGTTGTACATGGAGCTTGGTATTCTCTTTACAATTGTACATAAAATCATGTCATCTAAAGAATTCCCTCAATTTGAATATTTTTTGGTAAATATAAGTGTTGCGTATGGTAAACCTGTTTTAAAATGACTACATCGGTATTTTGCAAATATGTTTGAGTATTAACATCTAATATATACCGTCAACATAGAGGGCAAACACCATAATTCCTTGTTTCAATAAATTGACTCTTTTATTTTTTAAATTATTCAGATAAAAGTTATTATAAAGAAGATCAACAGATATTATTTAGTCAAAGGTTAAAGTAAGTGTCTATTACAAAAGTGAATATTTAACGTGATTTCCTGAGGCCCCTCATGGGGGGGGGTCCTAGTAATCACATAATCACCATTTTTTTGCCAATATAATCACATAATCATTAAATATTTGCTTATCTTTAGTAATCAAATAATCATAAACTAAAAATACAGTCCTAGGTAATCAAATAATCATGAAATATTTTGCTTAATAATCAAATAATCATTAAAAAAACGGCCAAGTAATCACATAATCAAAAACCCCATGAGGGCCCTCTTTCCTGATAAGATCCTCATGTCTTCAAATATAATCGACTAGTAGGATCTTCCGTTTTAATATCAATAAAGGCATGACAGATCTGATATTTTCAGAAGGATATTTTTTTTTATATTTATCATGATTTGTTTTGAAAGATTTTGATTTTTGCTTTTAATTTCGTAATTATGTTTATACTGCCTAAAACATCTTCAATAAAATTCGGAAAAGATGTGCTGTACCGTAAGTCTAAGAGTGCATTTCTTTCTTACACAAACGTTACGATGCAAACGGCTAAGCGAGCACATATTTTTTATCATTTGTTTCTAACATACGTTTGCAAGGTTTACATATATTAAACTTTGACAAACTATGTACTCGCTAAAATGCGTCTACAGTTGTCGTTCATCGTTTGTTTGTACAAATGCTACATCTGTGCCGATAAACTCCAACCTTGATGTTTAGTAAAATTATAAGAAAACATTGGAACAATCAGCAAAAAGACAAACAATGCAGTGAAATCTTCATCACAGTGCCTATCATAGCGTATAAACGTAACAAAAATATAATTTTAGAATAACTTGCTAAATCAAGGCAATAGTTGGATGACTTTTGAAAAGGGACCCATGCTTGAACAGTATAAGCAAAAACAAAACCCGTTAGTAACACTGTTAGTAATAATCTTAATTATAGGCAACAAACTTTGAAATTCATGCATTGTACATATGAAATAGAAAAAAAACGGTGTCACATCTTGAGGTTTATACAGTTACGCATGTTGGTTGAATAAATCGCATTTAATTATTATTGAAAGTTCAAATAGGGTCAGTAAACACTGATGTATTTGTTTCTACTTTTGCAGCTTTAAGCAAACGATAGCAAACACCACACAACGTTTACAAAATTTTAGGGTGCATTTCTTTCTAACTTAAATTTTGTAAACGTTGTGTGCCGTTTGTTATGATGATCGCTACAAGAGTAAAAACAAATACATTCGTTTATTGACCCTGTTTGAACTTTCAAAATTGCATCCACATGTTGTTGGTAGACTTTTTACAAAGGTAGAAACAAATACATCGTTTAATCAGGTTGAAGTAAGAAACAAATGTAGCGTTTGTACTAACAAACGATGGACAACAAACTGAAGACGTTTTTTAGCGAGAGCATAGTTTGTCAAAGTTTATGTATGTTAGAAACAAATGCTCAAAACATGTGCGCGCTTAGCCGTTTGCATCGTTTGTGTTAGAAAGAAATTCACCCTAATTAGTTTAGAAGGAACAGCACTTTTAATGTCTCGAAAGAGATTTTGTTCCAAAGATTCGTCATATTAGAAATATCTCACATGAAACACTTTGCGAAACACTTTGAACTTTACTCAGAGAAATTTGTCCTGTGGTTTAAACTACTTTGAAATTCATTCATCTTGAAATTTATTGGTTTTTGTTCTTAATTTTCAACTTACCAATTATTTAAGAAATAAGTTATGACCTGTGATGGAATTTCCACAATACTAAGAAGAAACATGTTCAGATACAAACTTCCAGAAAGCTGCTGCACACCAAATGCTATCGCATAGTAACCATATCCAAATGATATCCTATATTAAAAAATAACATTTTGATTATTTGATAGAAATGATGCTGAATGTATCTAAGCTTTATTTTCTAATTGTTTTGTCTCGACTATTCTAAAAAAGATACACACTTATTATTAATGGAAAAGTTATTACTAATTAAACATTTTTAAAAATCACTTTTTTCAACTACAATGTAATAAATCCGTAACGAATAAAGGAATTAATCAATAGAAGCTTAATGTCTTACTAATATGCAAATAGACTAGTAACTAACAATGAACTCTAAGACTATTCTTTTTTACAATAGTTTTTGTTTAGGGCCAGCTAAAGCACGCCTCCGTGTGCGAGAGTTTCTCGCTGTATTGAAGACCCATTGGTGGCCTTCTGCTGTTGTCTGCATTTTGGTCGGGTTGTTGTCTCTTTGACATATTCCCCATTTCCATTCTCAAGTTTAGTCATGGAAGGGAGAACATCTATATGAATATCTATATGATTTTATCAACACAGCCATTTCAATCTAACTAAAAGGATTTCCATATGGCACTTATAAAAAAAAGTATAATACACGTCGAATTTGAAGGAATCTGGAAAGGAAATTTCAAATGGTTATATGTATCATCAAAGTTTGACATGACTTGTTATGGCTTTTAACGGCTTTTAAGAGTACTATACTAAAAGTCAGGCGAATGGTTAAAGTACACACAAAGTTGCAAATGTACGAAAAATAACTAATTCGACGAATACACGGTAAAATGTAGTTAACGATGAAGCTATCGATGTATATTCTACATTCAGTGTTGTCAGAGTTAAACTTTGTAATACTGACGCTGTAACACGTGGATTGAATTTATGCGCTAAATCTTTGGGTAGAAATGGTGTGTGCTTTAACGTATAGAAAAGGTACCATTATTTAATAAATCCTACGATAACTGAAAATAGTATTTTATATGCAATGTAGTCGGGGAAACTTTTATATATAGCAAAACTTTAATGTACATTTTAAAAAAGAAAAAGCATTCAGACAGTTAGACATCTGAACTTTAGCTTTTGCTCCCTTTGAATGCCTCATTGTAATTGAGATAAATAGTCCCTTGCTCTTAATTTTACCGTTCGAGTAGGTTTGTCTATCCCTGAGTTTTTTCTATTCTAAATCAAAGGTTTTTAGTACCTTCAAGTTACTAATTTCAACTCCGACTTTTTGGAAATAACACAATGCGGAGAAGTAACAGGACACACAGACAACAATCTACATTATACTTTAAGTAAAACAAGCGTCAACTGAAATTCGATTAATAGTACACAAATATGATTTTTTTTTTTACGAAATGACACATTGAAGACAATGCGACAACACTGTAAACCGAGTTCAATGACACTACATCTATAATAGTATGCTTACATTTTATTATTGAAAACACCTGTCCCTATGGAGTATGACCTCTCAGCCTATTCTGACATTCTAACCGTTTCCATTTTAACGAAAATCATAAGCAGCACGGTTATAAAATAACAACATAGAAATCCTTTATTATATATATAATGTCTTACCATTACTTCTCTGACTATAAACTAGTATATAAAATGTTGTATATACTACTAACCAAGAAACAGCTAAGAGTATGGTCTTTTTTAGGAAGTCAGGGTTACATAATATATCCAGATATGTATACTTTTTGTTGTTGTGAGATATTGAATTTTCTACTACCATTTCAAGTTTGGATGTGTCTGGTACTGGTGCATTGTTGATACGGGCTATTTTCCGGATAACTTCCTCAGCCTTTTCTATTTGATCATTTGCAACTAACCATCTAAAACTTTCTGGGATAAACCTAAATTAATGAAAGTTGTACCGTGACATTTGAAATTAAACACATCATTTTAAATAACATAAAATAAATCCCAAATGTTGTTCCTTAGTTGTCTATGTTATTATAATCAAATGTGCGTTCGACTAACATTATTTATTCAACATTTCGTATTATTTCACTTTAGAATTGATGCCATGCAAAGCCTTATTACAAATATATAAACAATAAAACGTACTAGACATGTTTCACATTGGCAGTATGCATGCAGCCCAGGAAGTATTTTATAAAGATTTCCAACTGAAAATTTGCAAATAAAGAATCATGACCATTTCTAAAGCACTGGCCTCTTTGGAACAATTGAGAGCGTAGACTTCACTAACTTTCCAATTGAGTGAGACATGAATAAAACGTCACCAGGAACAAACGCCAGCTGTCGCCTAGTTGTTTGCCATTGTTGGGTTGTTGTCTCATTGACATTTATATTACAACCAAATTGTTTTATAAACCAAAGTAATTTGAAACATATGGAAGCTATATTATAGCTAGAAAGCTAATAATGATAATAAAATTAGAGACTATTAAAGGTAAAACTGTTTTTTTCTCTCACGTCAAATGTAAACGAAATATAGTTTTTATATAAAATGTTTGACATTGTATCGTATTGTTGATTAGTGGATTTGATTATTTATTGGAGAAATACTGCGGCTCCGTGAGAATGACAGATTGCTCAATAGAAAAGAACTAATTGAATCCTGTTACTCAACACAGATCTCTTAATATATATATCACAAACATACCACCAGGTAAACAGAAACGGAGCAGTTACAGCAGCAGTGGCTATATGCAGATATTTCCAATCATGTATCAAGTAGGAAACTCCTCCAAAGGCTGCAGCCCAAATCGGCCATGCAGGGATCGCCATTATCATAGATCTATATTTCCGAGGCATGAATTCTGCCACAAAGACGAAGAACACTGACAAATAGAACCCACTTGCCAAACCAATTAAAAATCTAAAAGCGGCAAACATTTGCCAGTTCGATGAAAATGCTGCCACGAGATTAAACAATAACAAGAAAAACATGGATATAAAGTATGCAGGTTTCCTTCCAATGATATCAGCCACTTGTCCAGCTATTAAACCACCGACTAACAGTCCTCCCATCTGAATGGTGGTGAATGTCTGAGTTATCCAGTCTCGGTCGCATACTAAATTCCACTGCAAACAAATGTTATATTTACATTAGCTTTGTTATTTTGGTATCATGTAGAAATAGGGTTTTCTTAAAGGGTACAGTAAAACCTTAGAAGCGTTTGTTTAGTGTTTGTTTAGCGTTTGTTTAGCGTTTGTTTAAGCGTTTGTTTAGTGTTTGTTTAGCGTTTGTTTAAGCGTTTGTTTAGCGTTTGTTTAAGCGTTTGTTTAGCGTTTGTTAAAGCGTTTGTTTAGCCCCATTACTCTTTAACATTCGGGAGAACAACGTTAGTACTATATTTCAATCCAAATGTTCGTTCAGAATAACTGTGACTATTTGTAATCAAGCATGCACTAGAATAATAGAATGCGAATCAAATAATGCAATGTAAATAACGTATATATAAATATAATATGAAGCCAATACACGCAATGTTCATACCGTAAATATAAAAATAATATAAAGCTAAAGATATTATAAATGGTAACCAGTAAAAGTTCAAAACAATTATTATTAAGAACATATTTAGTTTTCAGAGATAATGTAGGGCATTTACATGTACATACCTATATATTACACCATAGAACAACAAATTGTCAATGAATAAGTTTCAGGAAAAATGTTAGTATGTATATCTATTACATATTATGTATGTCCTGCATCTCTCTTTATCTATTTAGCATACTTTCGAACCGGACATGTCAATGAATTCGTTATTTGTATTCTGATTATCTGCATTTTGTCTTTGGAAAAAATATTATTTACAGAAAAGAAAGAGACAACTATAACGGTTCGGACGTTTAAATAATTTTTATATTTTCAGGACTTATTTTTCTCTCAAGTATACTCTTGATATTTCCTGCCGGAGATGTGCAGATTGATTTAAACTATTGCCCACCATTTGGTAAGTATGAAGGGATATTTCCGGTATCCATCTGTGTACTGCTTTCCGCTAAGCACGCTGCATCAGGAGTAAGAACAAAGACTGGTCGGCTCGGAGTCAAAACAATGTGTCCGGGTACGATGACATATCTCCCTGCTGACTGTTACCTTGCGAACTAGCACGTTAAAATCCGACTGAGCATGTCGGTCTAGTACAAAGCAGAGTAGATCTTCATATTACATTCGTCTTGAATTTACTTATGTATTTGCCACTGGACGTTAAGCAGCCATCCGACATCATCAAGTACGAACGATAAACTGTGCTTACTTTCACTTTTTTTTGACATTTTTTTTTCAGACTTTAAATGATTGGCTTCTAAGCAGTGGAAACACATAAGAATGATGTCTAAAAGATAATACCTGATTTACAACTGTATGCATGGAGTCGTCGTAAACCTTTCTGATACACGCAAGGTCGCTGTAATTTTGTGGAGGATGACAAGTCTTTGATTCTATAGTTATATTTTGAAATATAGTCGTATCATTTCCCCACTGACATGACCAATCCGGTATAGCACCACCGAATGACATCATTAATGTTGTCCATGTTATTGAAATTTTCCCGCCAATTATACTGGCAATAAGAAGCCATTGAAAACGTCCGAGACCTCCACATTCCTCAAGTGTATTCTCCAAATAGTCACTTACTGAGGACATGCTGCAAGGGGAAAAATAAGAAGAAACCAAAATATACATTATCAAGATTTAACATATTATAACATGTATATTTAATATGCACCAAACTGATTCATGTTAAATCGTGTTAAAAAAAACTCGTTTTGCAAAAAAAATCCAAATCGAAATTAATTTGTTTAAAGTTGTCCAACATTCACCCTCAGGTCAACAGATATCAGTAAGACTTTCTAGAAAAATCAAAGGTTCATATGTTTGGCAATAAGTTTGAACTAAACACGTTCACATGAATTATCGTTCAAACTCATGATGAGAATCCAGTATAAGTAAGTAAGTATATCATTTATTATAGTGACATGTAGTATATATAAAAAGAATAGCACGAATTTTAGCCAATCTTTAAAGATAATATTAAACATACAGGTCTTACCTGAAACTGCAAAGCAAAAGAGTAAGACCCCTTTTTGGCCCCAAATATAGCAGTTTTAAAAAATTGTTAAAATGTAAACTGTTAGCTATTTTTTGGAAAGTAGAATATTAAGTAACTTCTGCTACATAAAAATGGACTGTTTTTGACAATACAATGCACATATCGGGTAATATAGCATCATAAAGTCATGCTTGATTACTGAAATCTTCACAGTTTTAGCATTTGTGTTAGATTTTAGTTGTATTTGATGAAAATACATAACATATATAAATGTTGAGATTGATCACCTATGCGGCCACTTTCACTTTTGCCAAAAATCATATGAAAGTGACCTATTATGTTATATTTGATAGATTTTTCATATTTAAGCTTGAATTTGAGATTCTTTGACGATAAAATTAGTTCAAATCTTTCACATAAGCTAATTGAATCGACTGAAGAAAAACTTAAATGTTTAAAAAGAATCCTAAATCTTTCATCAGATGAACCTGAAATTTGAGGCCAAAATCGGCCTTTACCGGAGCTACTCGTTTTGCCAAGGTCAATCACAATCTTTTTGGGAATTAACATGACTGCTAGGCGCTATTCTTGATTCTGAGAATCGGTTTTAAATTTGTATAAGTGCAATATATATAATAAAAATTATTACGATTTTCTTAGTGGTAAGGAATACATTTGTACCTGTTGCTAGTATGGCTTACTTTTTTTTACCACGGCATAAAAGTCGCTTTTGTACACAACTATTTTCTTCATTTTGTGGCGCTTAATATTTAGTATCATCTGATATTGATAAGAATTTTTTGGAAAATTTATTTGCCCCCTCCCCGAAGAATGTTAAATTATTGCCCCTAGTTAAAAAAAATATTGAACGGAAGGTCTGTTGTTGTTTGTTGTTACTTTTTCGACAAAATACATAGTTTTACATTCATTCCATAAGAAACGAACGATGTCTTCTGTTATGACTAAACTGCTATGCCGCCTCTTCATTAAACATAAGGAAAAATGTTAATTAGGGACAACGTATTAAATTTGGAATTTAATTCTTTTCAGAAGGTATACAACGAAGAAAGTCCCCATTTCCACTCTCAATTTTGATAGTAATGTATTTAGTAACTATGATATTCGTCGTTTAAACATCCAAGCAGTTATTATACAGATTTGTAGATTTCATCCTAATCCAACCATCACGGATAACGTTAGAATTTATAACTTTGAGATATAGATATACTATGTGAATTGAAGATAAAACCTTCAAACTGACGGTTCATAATTTTGTTTAGCATAACCAACTTTCATTCCAGAATCTTTTTTTTTTTTTTTACTGAACGTTGCATTTGTAAGAAATGCTAGTTTTCATATCATTTGAAATCACTACCGGGTTTCGAAGACGTATTCTGTTAAGACTGATATCTATTATCAATTGATTTTTGCTTATTTGCTTAGACTTCGTAGTGTGATTATGTATCTATCATGTAATTTATTCTACATTGGTATTATTTCAGTAGGTGTCTCTATATGAATTGGATTTTGTGTAAAACAGCATATTCACTGCCCTAAACGTCAAGCACTATTCTTGTAATGTAATATGGTAACATGTTTGATGTATAATTCGCCGTTTCAGAATCTAATGCATTATAGGTAATATTTTCAAAAGCATACTTCAAAACGCTATGATTGGTTTAATATGTACCAAGAATGGAAATTAAACCAATGACGTAACGTTATTTTCATTTTGGTGTACGAACAATGAGATTACCTAAACTCCTTTGCTTTAGCTTATGAAAGGCTAAAGTGAAGATTTTATATTAGATACATTATTTTCTGTTGGAAAATGGAATATTATAGAACAATCAGTGTCTTTTGTTTCGGTAAATATGTGACTTAATTGACCTTCATAAAAACTGATATTCACTTCGGTCGCCGGCCGTAGTATGATAATCGTCTTCTTAACTTTGTTGTTGATTTTTTTTCTAAATTCTTTATAAGAAATATTTTTTTCTGTCTATCTTTTCTTTTTTCTTCTTATAGATAAATCAACATAAACAATTAAAGATTCCCTGTTATTTTGGTCAAGGGTGTTGTGCTATATATGAACAACAAGGGTGATTGATTTTTTGTGTTTAAAGCCACTTAACACTACAGAGAGATAACTTTGTAAAAATCAGCTGAACATTTTAATTTGTTTTTTAATATTTTGTTAATAAAGGTTAAGGTAAATATTTTGTCAAATTTTATGAAAATTTAAACGAGCCAAATATTATATTATATATGTTTGAACTATTTCGATACAGACATAAATTATTTTGTTTTGTTATTTTTTTGTTTCTGTGCAAGTTCCTTTTTTTCAATAAATATCCTTACCTCATTTGATGAGAAGACACACGAGACAGTGTTCTTGCGTTCACGGTCGTTGAAGCTTTAAAGTATATGTATATAGGTATAAATGTAATTTGATAATTTCTACGTTGTGTAGTAAAGTAATGATAAACAATGATATGGGAGTACATTAGTCAAATATTTTTAAATTGATAAAGACTTGTGTTGACATATGTTGAATAGATAACACGTCTGACATGTGAAGGGCCCTGATCTCCTATTTATTTTTACATGCATCCCAAACATGTCAAAAACTGATATATGCAGTGTACTCATATGATTAGTACTTAATAATATTGATCCCATTTAGAAGTACAAACACCGTTCCGTATATCGGGTAAGTGGAAAGAGGATTATATTTAATGTGATTGTGACCTAAAAGTACGTTAGCCTATTAGGGTCACAATTTTTTTTCTCATAATTACGAGATAAGATTTTTATATATATGTAATTTTATCTCGTAATTACGAGATAGTTTTCTCGTAATTACGCGATTGTTATCTCGTAATTACGCGATAATTATCTCGTAATTACGAGATAAAAAAATTAACTCGTAATTACGCGATAATTATCTCGTAATGAGGAGATGAAAACTGATTATCTCGTTATTACGCAATAAATAAAAAAAATATTGTGACCTTAATAGGCTTTCGTATAAAAGACATGGACAATGAACTTTTTTATAAAAAAAAATATAAAATGAATAAAAAAATATACACATTTCCTTATACTCTCCTAGTTATCCAGAATAGAAGACATAGAACAACAATTGCACTTTCCCTATTTGCACGCGAATTTATGTCTTTTCAAGAAAAGACTGATACATTAACATAAATCGAAATCTACGTTGTATTAACAGTGGAAACTACGTCCTGGGGTTTGGGGTGAACACCAACAGTTTAGTATAATTAACAAATAGTGCAATTCATATCACTTCAGAACAAGTGGCAGATTAGTGACCGTCGTGAACCTCGAGAGAAGTAAATGGACCTCGACTCCTCCTCGGTCTTTAATTACATTGCTGGTGTACATATAATGTGTAGTATGAATCATCTTTAAAATAATAATTCTATTTATTACATTTACTTACATGAGACATCTACCAAACAAAGTTCAAATAGCGTGTGAATAAGCAGTTATAGGTCACCTTACATTTACTAGTTTAAACAATATAAAAAGTATTATTGAATATTCAGCTATAAAATGTCTCGAAAAGAAAATTAATTAACAGTTCAAGCGAAAAAAAAACCAAAGCAAATGGCCTAATCTATTACAATTCAATTTTCGAAAACCTATATTGCACGCACACATACATATGATGGAAAAGGCAAATGATATGATTTTGGCTTTAGGTGATTCCGTTGCCGATAGTGTCAGGATTCGTGCTGCGATTCGCTTGCCTTCAATGTTCAATGATAAACCTGGTATCGTGAAAATAAGTTTCAAAAACACTGATGAAAAAGTTAATGTTTTTCGAAATAAAATGAAACTGAGACAAACCGAGAATTATAAGAACGTGTTTATCAAGAGTAGTAAATCCCGAGTAGAGCGTCTCATCGAAATGAACGCGAGAGCAGTACTGAGGAACCTACCGGATGGACGTGCGTATAGAGTTAACGCCTCTGGACGGATCAAGAAACGCGATAATCAAACAGAACGAGGTGATGGTGAATAGGACGGTGCCCGACTTATTGAGTTTTAAAATTGGTCATTTGAATGTTGCTGGATGGACTAGAGAAAATTGTCAGTTAGGCCACACCAATTTGATTTATAGTTCTTTGGATTTTCCCGCTCCTGTTTTTGAGAAATAAAGTTTTCAACAAAAAAAAAACTACCGCTTCCGTATTTTTTTGGTCCGCATGCTGCTCCGAAATTAGTCTTGCCTTGAATTTTTTTTTCTCACTGACGCTTTTTTTATGCATATAATCAAATTTGGGTTCAAACGCACGTGTGATCAATCAATAAAAAGTGAAAGGAAATATAAAAATTCGTAAGGGTTCCGCGGAACCCAGTGTCTCGCCTACTTTTGCTGTTAATCGCAGACTCAACAAAATGAGGAAAAACATCAATAAAAATTTCCCTCTCGATACTGTCTTTTGATTGAAAGAAGCTTCCAAGTTTGGTAAAAAATCCAGGATAGTTTATGAATCTAATAAATGTTGTATAAACTTTAACTGCAGACTGTATGTAATGTTAACTGGAAGAAAAACTAAGTCCATTGATAAGTAAAATACGGAAAAAGTGAATTTTTTTTTTTACAAAATTTACTTCTGAATAATATCTTATGATCAGAAACAAGCTTCTGTCTAAGTTTGGTAGAAATCCAGGATAGTTTAAGAACATTATAAAAATTTTAAAAACTTAAACCACAGAGTGAATGTTTTGTTTCTGGCAAAAAAACTAAGTCCATTTATAAGTAAAATACGGAAAAGTGGAAATTTATTTTTACAAAATTTTCTTCTTGATACTATCTTATGATTATAAACAAGCTTCTGTCCAAGTTTGGTACAAATCAAGGATAGTTTATGAAAGTTATTAAACTTTTAAAAACTTTAACCACAGAGTGAATGTAATGTTTCCTCGCAGAAAAACTAAGTCCATTTATAAGTAAAATACGGAAAAGTGGAAATTTATTTTTACAAAATATTCTTCTTGATACTATCTTATGATCATAAACAAGCTTCTGTCCAAGTTTGGTACAAATCAAGGATAGTTTATGAAAGTTATTAAAATTTTCAAAACTTTAACCACAGAGTGAATGTAATGTTTCGTCGCAGAAAAACAAAGTCCATTTATAAGTAAAATACGGAAAAAATGGAATTTTATTTTTACAAAATTTACTTCTGGATACTTTCTTATGATCATAAACAAGCTTCTGTCCAAGTTTGGTAGAAATTCAGTATAGTTTAAGAAAGTTATTAAAATTTCAAAAACTTTAACCACAGAGTGAATATTTGTGGACGCCGCCGCCGACGACGACGACGACGGAATGTAGGATCGCTTAGTCTCGCTTTTTCGACTAAAGTCGAAGGCTCGACAAAAATCAAAATGTCAAGCCATAGTTGTTGTGGTTTCGGCATTGAGCCGAGGACAGGCAATCATTGAACAAACGGCTATCCGTTTTCGTCATCATTTACATTCGAAGATATCTTTTATGAAGCCAAAAGGGTAATAAAGTCTGTCAATATTTCGTTTGATCATATCAAACGCATGCAAATTCGACAACAGCCGTCGGCATCACCTATCATAGTCTGAGATTACTCTGACGTCTAACGGCTGGTTTGCCAGACAAGCTGGGGCTGGGGCTTATCTGGCAAAACAGACGTTGGACGTCAGAGTACTTTCGGACTACCCTTTTCAATGTTGGCACTGACATGGATATTTCTGTGTTGGGAGAGTTAAACTGTAAATCTGTAAATTTGTGAATTTTTAAAATAGATAGAAGAAACCCTCCGAACAATAATTTAAATGAATTACCAACAGGTCCCCCTAAAAATGTGTTTGCAGTGTTAATGAAAAAAAACAATAGAACTTCTTAAAACCCTAAACCAAAATCGTGTGAACAGGGCAAGGAGAAATTGATAGGCCCAGAGAAACAGTTGTGTGACCTTATTGACCTGGCTAGTACTATAGAGTGTGGGTGATCTTCAGATGCTTTAGAATCAATAACAATTGTGCAGAATAAACTTTAAAATGCTTTGTGGTATATACAAATGTAGACTACATCCATAAAAGAATTTATTCATTCCCAGAGTGCATCTTACAATTCACAGTAGTAGGTAGTTTTGATGAGAACACATATCCTTCTGTCAGTTGTCTTTTAGTTTCCAAGCACAGCTCTTAATATAACAATAAGGAAATGTGGTTAATTGCCAATAAGACAACTACAAAATGTGTCCACCAAAATTCAAAAGAAGTAGATGTAAGCAATTATAGGCAACCAAACATTCTTCAACCATAAGATAATCCCATGTTTTGTTTGTGGCCTTTCCAGAATTATTTGTATGGGGGAGGAAGGCAACTGTATTAAAATTTTATTGGTGGTGGGTATTTAAGAAAAATTGCTTGAACATTTAAAAGAAATATCCAATTTAAAATGTATGCATGGGGGGTCAAATAAAAAGTGCCTTCTTTTCCTCCCCCATACATTTATTTTTGGAAAAGCCCTTAGTAGAATTTATTTAAACCTTAGACATTGTCAAAAAAGGCTGTTCACCAAAAAATTACAAACTGAAAGTATCAATTTAATAATTGTCATGTGTTTTGCATGCTCTTTACATTTGTGAAGGTCATTGGTATTGCCATTTCTAAGTCACATGTAAGAGGTTTTTTTCAAATATTTGCTGCTGCAAGGTGAAAGAGTCTACAGTTGTTCAGTGGCGGATCCAGAAATTTTCATAAGTGGGGGCCCACTGACTGACCTAAGAGGGGGCCCGCTTCAGTCACGCTTCAGTGATTCCCTATATAAGCAACCAATTTTTTTCCCAAAAAGGGGGGGCCCGGGCCCCCTGGGCCCCCCTCTAAATCCGCCTCTGTTGTTTGCTTAGAGTCAGAATAATGTTTTCAAATGGGATAATAAGCCTTATGCATAAAAAAATCAGTGCTTTTCCTTCTTATTTTGTTTGATAAACCTAGCTTGTAACGCTTAAAAAAAAAATATCGCTCGCTCCTCTTCCCCGTGAAAAACTCATTTTCAAGAATTTTTTAAAAACAAAAAAAAAATCGCTCGCTCGCCCCATGTTTTTAGAGCAAATATCCGAAGAACTCTTTATCAAATTGGTGTGGCCTTAAGGTCAACCATTTTAAAAAGCATTGAATGTGACATAACCGCAAATAGTGAGACACATTTAGCAGGTCAAGATGAAATAAATGTATTAGGGTATACGTGGCTTGGTTTTAACAGAACACATATTCATCGTAATGCGCCAAAAGCGTCAGGTGGGGTTGGTATATTGCTTATTAATTGGTTATTGAAATACTTTAACGTATCTGTAATCGATAAAACTTTCGAGGGAATCCTTGGTGTCAAATTCGAATACTCGTCAAAAGACTCGGAATTTTTACTGTATTCATGTTCGCGATGCTCAGAGTTTCTTAGCGCATCTTTTATCTCAAATCTATATGCACTCTGATTGTGAAAATATTCTACTAGTCGGTGATTTTAACGCTAGGATCGGTTTCTTGTCAGAAACTTTAAGCCAAATAGATAATATCCCGAAAAGGATTGCAATAGACAATACTATTAATCAGCATGGACATGAATTCATAGATTTTCTAAACGAGGCAAATTGTTGTGTTTTAAAAGGTAGATTCGCCGAAAATGATAACTACACTTCCATTTCTCGCAAGAGAAAAGCTGTTTGTGTTCCGCATGATTCTCTCAGTAATTATGATAACTTTAAAGTTCTCCCAATACAGAGTATTGTTGACATTCATAATCTGCCATAGACAATATTATAATTGATCAGATAGAGCGAATTAGAGAGACCCAAGAAAATATTGACATGATATACAGTGATTTGTGCAATGTGATTGTCGCTGAAATGGACGAAAACATACCGAAAGCTATTTCAAGTACATCGACAAAAACGCTTTAGGCATAATAAACCGTATTGGAACGATACATTAGCTACAGCATGGAAAACTATGCATACGAAGGAGAAAGAATTTCTCAAGTGTACTGGTAATAGATATACAAAAACGGCACTAAGAAAGGATTACGCGGATACACGTGACACATTTGATAGATTGCTAAGAAAAGCGGAACGTGAATATAGAAGTGCGAAAGCTTCGGACTTTGATTCAATATCTGTTAATAATCCGAACGAGTTTTGGGAGAAAATAAGTAGACTTGGACCTAAGAGGGATACATCTATTCCAATGGAAATAATTGACGATAACGGGAATTCTGTACGAAAAGAAGCTGATATTCTTGAAAAATAGCGAACAGATTTTTTCAACTTGTATCATGGTGGAAATAGTGAACAGTTTGACAGCGATCATTATAATCGATCAAAAGTGCATAAAATTTTATTAGAACAAAATATGAATGACCCTTATATGAACCAAATGAATTCATTAACGGTAACATTACATGTGAAGAAATCAGTGATATAGTGATGCACGCTAAGAACAAATATGCCTGTGGTCATGATTAAATACTTTATATTGTTTTGAAGAAACCCGTAATAATATAAAGTATTTAATCATGACCACAGGCATAATCTTTTCCAGTAGATTTTCGATACCAGCACTATTCCGTCGATCTGGCGAAAGTTGATTATGTGTCCTAGTATTTTGAAAGACTATAATACAGACGCTAGAGATCCTATGAATTATCGAGGGGTCAGTCTGCTGTCATGTATCAGTAAATTATACAGAAATTTAGTTAATAAGCGGACCGTGAACTATTTAGAGAACAACGACAAACTAGTTGACGAACAAAACGGATTTAAGAGAAACCGCTCGTGTGTGGACCATATCTTTACATTGATTAGTGCAATTCGAAACGACGATATACTTTTTGTAGCATTCATTGACCTTAAAAAATGCTTCGATTTTGTTGACAGAGAAATGAAGCTTTATAAGCTGTTAGTTAATGATATAGATGGTAAAATTTACAACTCTATAAAGAGCATTTACAACAGTTCCGAATCTTGTGTTAAACTAAATGGAAAGTTAACTGACTGGTTCCCCTGTACAACCGGTATAAAACCAGGAGACAATTTATCGCCAACATTATTTTCAATTTTCTTAAATGACCTAATAACCTCATTGGCCAATTAACTTAGGCGGAAGTCCATGTGATTCTGTCTCATTTGTTTAATATCCACTGAAGAGAGCGGACCGTGTCCTGACTGCTCAGGCCAAGTTGGCAACATACTTCATAGGAAAGGTATATATTTTTATTTTAAATGGCAAGAGGCCATATGATATAAGAATGACAAGAGGTCATGTAATTTGAGAATAGCAATAGACATAATACATTTTTAAATGGGCAAGAGGCCATGAGATATGATACTGGAAAAATGGCCAGGGCCAAGGAGATGGTTTGATTTAGGGAGCTACCATTTGATTTTTATGGGGGGGGGGGGGCTAGGATGAAAATTTTTGTCCTGCTTTTTTTTTTAGTTGTAATCTCTGTCCTGCCTTTTTATTTTTTACTCTATTCGGTCCTGCCTTTTTTTTTACTAGTTTATCCTGACTTTTTTTTACACAAATTGTCATCCTGCCTTTTTTTTTAACAAGTTTCTCATCCTGCCTTTTTTTTTACTCAAAACTCCTGTCCTGCCTATTTTTTTCAAATTTCATCCTAGCCCCCCCATAAAAATCAAATGGTAGCTCCCTTATTTGGAGATGGTAATATTTATTTTTTGATAAAGCAAGAGGTTTTGAGATATAATTGAAGAATAATGAAAGGGTTATAAGGTATAATTTGAAAAAATAACCAGGGCCACTTTTTTTTTTACTCAAAACTCCTGTCCTGCCTATTTTTTTCAAATTTCATCCTAGCCCCCCCATAAAAATCAAATGGTAGCTCCCTTATTTGGAGATGGTAATATTTATTTTTTGATAAAGCAAGAGGTTTTGAGATATAATTGAAGAATAATGACAAGGGTTATAAGGTATAATTTGAAAAAATAACCAGGGCCAAGGAGATATAATAAATTTTAGATTGGCCGGAAAGTCCGACACCACGAGGTCGAGTGCGAAATAAATTATATCTATAGGACCAATGTTTTTTTTTTTTTTTTTTAACATTTGTATTGTATTTATATTCTAAACTGGTTGATAAGATATGTTCATTTCATAGTTTCTCAAAAATTTAATGAGGTATAAAGATTTTCAACAATCCCGTCGTGGCGAAAGGTGCGCTCGACACGTGTTATCATAGATTTTATAAGATTTGATTTATATAATCAAATGATAGACACTTTTAAAAATGTTGTTTGTTTCTTTAAGATTATAATGATAAATAACATTTGCCTATGTTCGTTTATTATGTGTGGTACTTCAGATAGTTTTTAAAAAATGCCAAAAGGGGATTTCCCTCAACAGGTGCGCAAGGTCATTTGATGTCTAGACTAGTGTGTAGAGTTGTGTATTTATTTTCAGATGGTTTTACCCACGTGTTTGAAACGGAGGCACTCATTAAAAGGGGTACGGTTAGTGGCAGCTATTAAGAGAATAAGAGGAGGACAACCACAGGGCTTAAAGGAGTTTGCCCGTTTTCAAAAGGACAACAAATTGGATAATTTATCCATGGATGATCTGAGGCAACAGGTTTGTAGTACTATTAATCATTTCATTGTTTGACTTGATTTAATTGCTACTATTTTAAAACCATTTATAGACAATCATATGCAAGTCAAGTGTTTTGTAATACATTATAAATAAACCAGTTTTATTTAAATTTAGCAAGGTTACTAGTACAAGAAGTAAAACAAAAGCTCTGTTGAGTTTTATTTGTCATTTTTTTTTTGTTTTAAATTATTGATCAGGTTCTGGATTTAACTGGTGCAGAACTACAAGATTTACTTCAATTTGCCAATAAAGATAATACAGTTGAAGAAGCCAGGTGGGCCACACATTGTTTGATACTGTATGCAAATGAATATGGGCAACCTAGTGGACAAGATTTAACCCAGTCACAAGATCAAGTAAGTAATTTCTAGTCCTGCACTTTGAATGTAATGTCTTGGCTGGCAGATAAAATTAAATCTATTGAATTTTATATATACAATTCTGCACATTGACTAGGATGACAAGCTTAGAAGACAAATCAATGATCGCACTAGAGAATTTCTAAAATTGTATGCCAATGAGATAATAACCTAAGAAGTAATTGGACAATTGCCATCATTTATGGTCTTTGTGTGGCCTTCACTTATGAGCAACAAATTGTACCACATAACGAGCATATAAAAATATAAAATTGTCTTGTTGGTTAATACATAATTACTTGTCTTACTGTGACGTAATCCATACTGGTTGAATCCAAGTATATGTTTATTCATATTTATAAATGAAAATATTGACAATACTGTGGTAATTTACATAGAATTTTGATATTAATAGTGATTCACTGGCATTGACTGGTGTTATGTAATGTGTGTTAATAATGATACCGGTTTTGTTTCTGTTTTTAAGACCGATTTTGTTTTCTGTTTTTAAGACTCCCACTACTAGTGCTAATCCTGTCAATGTGCAGATGAGTGGTGACATTGTGCAGAGTAGTGGTGACAACAACAACAATGGGACAAATAAAAGGAAGAGGGACGATTTGGAAGACAGGATTGCTAACTTAGAGAATACTACAAAAGAAGAAGTTGTTAAGAACTTAAAGGAGAAGGTGAGGACACTTTGTCTGCAAGATAATCCTAGTGATTCACTCATATTACTTACTCTGGAGGAACTTGCTAAAGCTGCAAGACGGGTTAATCATGATGATGCCGATACCTTTGAAGAGTTAACACGTCAGGCAAACCGACATCAATTAAAATTAGATATCTCTTCTTTGTGTTTGTCCGTACTGGGTGGTAAGGTTGCGGATGCAATCACAAAAGCTGTGTCGAAGTGTTTAAAGGAAAAGCAACCTGAAAAGGATACTACTCCAAAACCTGAAGATTCGCCATTGCATAATTTATACCCGCCATACCAGGCTCCTTGTATGTATCCATACAATGCTATGCCTTACTTGCAACCGCCATATCCAGGTGGCTTTAATAATAATTATAGGGGTAGACCCCGAAATTCTGGAAATTTTGGAAATTCTTGAATACGTCAGAGAGGTGCTTGTCTGTTTTGCGAGAGTACAAGTCATCAGATAAGAGACTGTGACAAAATGAAGGCTGCAAAGGGAAAATAATGTTTTTCGTATATTTGTATGTTCAATTAATTGGAGAATTTTAATTTATTGTGAAATATTTTGTTTTTTATTTTATTTTATTTTTCTCTATTTGAAATGTCTTCATTTACAATTCAAGGGTCACTGATACCCTAGTGGTTCTACATGTTCCACGTGGATTGTAGGTGAAGGGTTTCTCCTTAAAGTGCTCTTATGTTGGTTCTTGGATATAGAGAGAGTTTTATTTTCTCTTCAGAATAGTAATACATTGGGAAGTTTAAATTCATTCAACATTCATGTTCCAGAATGGGAAATGGAAAGTGGTTTTAATCCCGAAAAGGTACAAGTACGCCAAGAACCAGCATGGGTAACACTTGGAGGTGAAACTCCTTCACTCACAACACACGTTCCTTCGGCTGAAGAAGTTCTGAATGGTGCATGTGGTGTTCATTTTGATAGTGGGACTTTTCCTTTGCGTGATCCTGATCTTTTTCTAAGCGGTCAGATTCATCACCATTTGTCTAACTGGAAAGATATTCTAGTAGGGACAGATGATAAAGATATACTAAAATGGCTTATAAATGGGGTTGATGCTACAGATTTTTTCAGATACTTTTAAAGGAAATTTTAAGGGTCGTTTCTATGATTCGGATATCCCTCCAAATCAATATTTTCAAAATTCAAAAATTTGTAAGCAACATGTTGATTTTATTTCAAAAGAATTATGCGAGAAAATTGCTATGGGTTCAGTTAAGCTGTTGGGAGCAGTTGGTGAATGTTTTTGTATAATTTTAATGTACCAGTGTTGCTAATCTTTTTATTTATGAAAAATATGTATATTGTTATTGGGTAATGCATGTGCATTGTATTTCTTTTGAGGTTATAAGTCCTATTAAGATATTTTCAATTTTTAATTGTTAAATTTTTTGTCATTGACCTAAAAATGGACCTTATATTTGTCATTGCAGATAAATAGTGACATTGATTTGGAAAAAATTGAGGGAAGAATGGACGAGTTAGATAAACGAATAACTTGTTCATCAGGTCACAAGAGGAAGAAAAGTTTTCAAGGTTCTTTTCTCCAATTTCTCCAAGATTTAGATTGCAAACATTTGTCAGTTTGTACACCTGATGATATTCGAAGATTTTTAATTTGGAAGGATTTTTCTGGAAAAACTACTATTCACGGTGTTCATTGCAAACATTTAGGCCAAAAGGGGGAGTTTGACTGTTTTTGTCCAAAACGACTGGCTTCCGGTACAGTTGAAGGGGTGATTAATTAATTGGTTAATATATTTGATGATAATGGCTTTGGGAGATATTGGGACATTTTTTCTAAGTCTGGTAACCCTGCTTGTGCCCCCATAGTAAAAGAATATCTTAAACTAATCAGGGAAGAACAAGCCAGTGCACATGTATTGCCAAAACAAGCTAAGCCTATATTTTTATCAAAAATTAAGGCAATGTGTTCATACATTGATAGGGAAATTAAAAGCCCTGGTCTATCATTACGGGAGAGGTATATTCTGTATAGAGATAGAGCTTGGATGAAACTACAATTTTTTGCAGGTGATAGGGCTAGTGACCTTTCTTTAGTTGTTGCTCAGGAGGTAAAAGTATTAAATGATAATAGTGGCTTGGTTTTTCAACATACGTTTGGAAAGACACTCCGAGGTGATAAGGGAAAGAGTAATACTTTTGTTATTAAAAAGTGTGATGACTTGTCTATTTGTCCTGTACAAGGTCTGCTTGATTATGTTAATTTTTGCCAAGTCAGTACAGTTGATATGTCAGTAGGTTATTTGTTCAGAATAGTTTCTGAAAAAGGCAGAGTGTTGGATAAGGCTGTCAATTACTCTGTCATGTATGAGAGATTGCGTTATTACTTATCACTGTTGGGAATTTATGAAGGAGAAACCCCCCATAGCTTTCGATCAGGTTGTGCAGTTACCATGGCTTTATCAGGGGCAGCTGAAAATGTAGACCAGGCAATGAAACATATTGGTTGGTTTGGCAGAACAAGTGCCGAGTACTATAGTAGAATTCATACATTAGTTGATGCAGGCAGTATTGCATTGAGATTATCTCAAGTTGCAAATGGGTCTGAAAATATTGAAACTGTAATTTAAAGAACAAGCTGACTATTCTAGTTTAGTTCATGTTTTTAACAAAGAGTAAAAGTAATCTTAATTGTGATCTAGCCCTAAGATTGAGGAAGTTTAATGAAGTATTTGCACCATATTCATTGTACTTGCATTGGTAATTAAAATGTTTTCATCGTAACTATCATTTTGATAAGTTTTATTTGAATAATTGAAATTGCACAAGTTATTATTGTTAAATTTATAAAATACCCATGCATACATTTTGTGAATCTAAGAGCAATGTATAATTATGTTATCTGTACAACACTTGTTATGTAATAAATAATATTAAGAAAGAAGATATGTTTTATTTTGAGTTTTGGGAAGAGGCATTATACTGTATTTGAGATTTTGGGTTTCATCTTCAGGAAGTCTGTAGAGTTTCTGCTACCCATAACTTAATGGAACTGTAGCAAGAAGATATTGGACACTGAGGATATGGTCATAACCTCATTGGCCAATTAACTTAGGCGGAAGTCCATGTGATTCTGTCTCATTTGTTTAATATCCACTCAATGAGGAGGCAAACGTTTGACAGAATAGGCAACGTTTGTACTGTAATGTATGTTTATAGCCTGCAAGTGAAGTTATTTTAATCCCACCTCATCCCACCCATTGTCTGTTTATAGTCGTGTGGTACCAAAATGTGATATACAGGATTGTATGTGAAATGTTGAGTTATTTTTGTTTTTAATTTATTCAATGCAGAGGCACCACAAGTCCTTCTAGTCTTTGATGTTTATTGTCCATCATAATAGGAGTTGAACAATAGACATGATAGAAATCATGACACCTAATTGCTAATTTCATGACATAGACTTGATTGGTTTTGTTATACTGAGTCATTTGGATTGTTGTTTGCTTAAAAGTTAAGCATTGTCTTGTTTAGAATCTATAGGAAAGGTATATCCCCATTTTGGTACTCCAGGAGTGTTCGATATCATCTCACACCAGTTCCCTGCAGAGTTTCTGCTACCCATAACTTAATGGAACTGTAGCAAGAAGATATTGGACACTGAGGATATGGTCATAGATGAACTGAATGAATTGGATCTTAGCATTGACATTTCAGACAGGAAATTATCGGCGCTACTTTATGCAGATGATATTGCTTTATTGGCTAAAAGCGAAGGCGATCTTCAGTTGTTGTTAAACAAGCTCGGGACTGGTGTAAACGCTGGAGGGTCTTAATCAACACCAATAAATCATAATGTGTTCACTTCAGGAAGTCAAAATGTAAGCAGACTGATTACAATTTCAAGATCGGAAGAAATCAACTCGAAGTTGTTGACCAATACAAATACTTCACATTTAACGGAAATTTTAGCATAACCGCCGAAGCACTGTCAAAAGGGGCTGGTAGAGCACTTGGCAAAATAATTTCTAACATTCACTCATTTAAGGAGTTTGGAATAAAGTCATCTAAAAAACTCTAAGACTTTTATTCGTGTGTTGCGCCTATACTAGACTATGCATCCGGAGTTTTTGGGAGCCGAAAGTTTCAAGCCATAGAGAAAGTCCAGAACCGATCAATCCGTTACTTTTTAGGAGTTCATCGTTTTGCCCCACTTCTTGGTATTTATGGGGATAACGGGTGGATTCTATGCCACTACAGACATTGGATTAATATAGTGCGTCTCTGGAATAGACTTGTTCAAGTTGATGACAATCGTATTACAAAAACAAGAAGTAATTGTAACAGGATGCTGTTACGAAGTCTCCCAAACAAAGCTCCCATAACTCGCCATTCCTATGGTCCCATATTCATTTGATTTGAATTTTTTGTCCCTTACAAGAATATTTATGGTTTAGGGGTGGGGATCTTGACCATATACAAGTATTCAAACAGGAGGGGCTGGTGGTGACCCCCAGGGACTTTACCTACATTTCATTTGATTTGTTTAATTGTCCTATATATGAATATATATGGTTTAGGGGTGGGGATCTCAACCATTTAAAAGTTTTTCAAACATAAGGGGGTGGGGCTGACCCTGATGGACTCTCCCTATGTGTCATTTGATGTGTTTTATTGTTCTATACAAGAATATATATGGTTTAGGGGTGGGGATCTCGACCATTTAAAAGTTATCAAACAAGAGGGGGTGGGGTGACCCCCTAGGGACTTCCCTTTTATTGCCTTTCATTTGTTTTATTGTCACCTACAAGAATATATACGGTTAAGGGGTGGGGATCTGGACCGTTTACAAGATACTAGCACATTCTCAAATTGAACAGGGTGGGGGTGACCCCCAGGGACTTCCCTGTAATTTCATTTGATTTGTTTTATTGTCCCATAAAAGAATATATCTGGTTTAGGGGTGGGGATCTGGACTGTTTACAAGATAATAGCACTTTCTCAAATTGAACAGGGTTGGGGTGACCCCCAGGGACTTCCCTTTAATTTCATTTGATTTGTTATATCGTCCCATTGAAGAATATATATGGATTAGGGGTTGGGATCTGGACCGTTTACAAGATAAAAGCATATTCTTAAATTGAAGGGGGTGGGGATTACCCCCCCCCCCCAGGGACTCACCCTATATTTCATGAGAATTGTTTTATTGTCCTATGTTCATTTCAGAAGACTGTGTGTGTCTATCACTTACAGTTTTCAAGTTATATTCATTTGAAAATTTTAGAAAAAAAAATCCCTTAGGGTTCTATAGTAAACCCCTCCCCTCTTTCTGCCCCCCAAAATACCCATTAACAGACCCCAATCCGCAAACGAAAAATTGATGGCTCATCTAGATATATTAGTCTAACATTCTATGAAACCCTAAGTAATTCTGACAAGTGGTTTTGGAGAAACGCTGCGGACAAGTTCATTTTTAAAGTGGCGGAAGAAAAAGAAGAAGAAGAAGAAGAACTAGAATTGCCATTGCAAGCAATAGCGGATGTCACCCTTCCCCTATTGCCACTAACCGGCAGCCATTTCAAAATGGTTTAACAGTAAATGCACATATATTTATGGCAATTCATCTTTCTGTAAATTTTCAGTACATTAAGAGCATTTTTAAAAAATTCACATTTCAGCTGTTTCCATGGCAACGGCAGCCATTTTGAAAATTTCAAAGTCAAAAGTCTCATCTGTACTTGCCAGTTAACAATACTATCAAGTTTCATTAAGTTCAAAGCATTTTGAGAAATTTTGACTTTTTTGCAGTTTCCATGGCAACGGTGGCAATTTTGGAAATTCCAAAGTCAAAAGTCTCATCCAGACTTGCCATTCAACTATCATATTAAGTTTCATCAATTTTGGAGCATTTTGAAATTTTTGAGATATTTGACCCTGTATCCATGGCAACAGAGTAGTTCCAATGATTGTCAAAATCAATCAAAACCTGTATACAGTGGACAACTATATTGTGTAAAAATTTGATGATTTTAAGTTCAAGCATACCAAAGTTATTCACCAAACCCGGACGTTTTTGGAGCATTTTGACCTTTTTGCATTGTTTCCATGGAAACGGCAGACATTTTGGAAATTCCAACGCCAAATTCCACATCTACCAAAGTTGCTCATCGTTATGGTAAAGTTTCAAAAAATTTGGAGCATTTTCATATTTTTGAAATTTTTGGTGTAGTTTCCATGGCAACATAGTAGTTCCAATGATTGCCAAAATCATCCAAAACCAGTCTATGGGTGGCACCTTCATTGTATTAAAATATGATGATTCTGAGTTTAAGCATCTCCAAATTATTCCAAAAATACAAAAAGTGGAATTTTTCACAATTGTTCCGTTTCCATGGAAACGGCAGCCATTTGTTATGGTCTTAGACCCTACTGCAATCCGCAATTTTGTGTTCCCTATTATACTTAACTATCATTAAGATTGGTTCCATTGGCTCCGAGAAAAGTGGCGGACAAAATAGTTGGAAGAATAATAATAATAACAAAGAAACAGAGGAAAAGCAATATGTCACCCGACATTGTCGATCGGGTGACATAATAATAAAAATAATAAGAACTGAGCAAAAACAATAAGTCTCCAAACTTTGTTTGGGAGACTTAACAAGCTTTCAATCATGACTATGAACGATCTAGAAATATTTGGTGTTCTGATATCAAAGACATACTCACTAAACTTGGTATAGTGGAATATTTTGAGCGCAAGGACATTATAAGTATGAATTTGTTCGAATCAATCTTGAAGGAATACTATAACTGTTTGTGGAAAAATGACGTTGTGAAAACCCCAAAGTTGAGAACTTATGTAAAACTAAAGGCAAATTTTTGAATAGAAACCTCTTTTTAAATTAAATTTGAACACAACTGAACGATCTTTCCTAACACAACTGAGATGTGGAATTCTTCCTTTGAAGCTAGAGACGGGCAGATATAACGGCGAGCAACCACATGAACGCTTATGTAAGTTCTGTAACAGCAACTCAACAGAGGATGAGTGTCACTTCATTCTCCACTGCTCCTTATACAATGTCTTGAGAGAAAGTACTTTTAATAATATCTTTTCTGACAATAAATTACGAAATATGACTATAAACGATGAAAAGATTTCCTTTTTGATGACAAACTATCCTAGAAAGCTGGCAAAGTATACAGTAAAAGCTTTCCGGCATAGACTTAGTGTTATATACATGAAACACTTGATAACAGTATATTGCAATTTCAAATTTAATCATGTAGTTGACAGTAATGAGCGTATTTGACAGTAATGTTAAAATGTAAAAAGGTTAATTTATCATGTTCATGGTCAATCTGAATATTTTCCGCTTCTGTATTATAAATATTAAATTTATTAGTAATTCAACTGGACATATACTAACCTAAGTCGATATTTGAATTACCTTATTTTTATTCAATTTTCAATTCTTCATTGTGAATTAATTATTTTGAATTAAATATTCTTTTTTTTTCTGTTTGAAATCCGTGATCAAAGAAATACGTTTTGTGATTTGAAAGTGACTTATAGACCCAATGGGTCGGGTGTATTTTATTGTTTATATAATATATTTGTATTTTGTTCAACTGTTATTACACATGTCACTATAATAAAAATTTACTTACTTACTTTACTTACTACATACATAAACTAACAACAACCACTGTATTAAAGGCTCCTGACTTGAGACAGACACAAAGAGAATGTGGTGGAGTTAAACATGTCTGTGTGCACTCGACGCTCTCAAATCCTCAAACCGTGGTGAATACATGTAACGCCACAACATAAGAACAAACTGTACAACATCAGTTGCAAATGGCCCAACTCAATAGATCGGTACGGTACACACACAACATTTGACATAAAATCAAATCAATGACACAACGCACTATATAAGAGTACGTCTATAATTACTGAACGCTACATGTACTTTAAAGCAAGTTACAAATAACAAAGTTATATGTAATACGTAAGATCTTTTAAATGACATACATTTTGTAGACCTATATTACAACTAATAAATATTCAACTCCGTTGGGAGATACCCCAATGAATCTCAGTCTTGGTTAGTTATGTTGAAGATTTTATAAACAGGCAGGAAAAAAATAAATGATGAAACAAATTTTGGATGAGAATTTTCAAAATCAAAAGGCATAATAAAAAAATTGTCGCAAAATAAGATGATTCGGAATATTCAAAAAATCCAATGGAAAACAATCTACTACATGTTTACATGCACCTACGTATATTACTGATCTTCCGTCATTATTCTCTGATCTACTTTATTCATTTTTAGAAGAAATACGTATAAAGAACTCATATTCCTGTATACTTTATGAACACGACAAATTGATTGACAGAAAACTCTTAGAAGTTAGGAAAAATTGTTAATTGTATATCATTTAAAATATACCTGTGCCACTACGAACCCGTTTGCCTTGTCGTATGTTCAAATATAAGTGAAAACTCGCTCTATCGAGGTTTACACTACGTTAAAATAGAATTGAACTAAATGTGGACGCTAAGGAGACTGGAGTGGTTTAAAGACACGCCGTATCCCGAGGTGTATAACTGACTTACACCCGATGCTAAACCCTGTATTTGTTTAAGCTGACTTTTTAAATGAAAATAAACGGGTAGCATTTTTATTGACAATATCAAACACTGATAAGAAAAAAGAAAATAAATTCTTTTTTTGGTTTATTTTGCAAGTTTAACGGACAAAGGGACATAACAGAAAACATGTATTTGACGTCAAAACTTAAATTGACTGGTTACATTTGATATTCCGAAACAAAAATACAATTTGCGTATTCTGCATTGACCGAATTCCAAAAAAAATGCACAAAATACAGCATTGACAATTTAAGAACAAGGAATGAGCTGTCAAATTGGCAGCATATTTTCTGTATTTCTGAAAGGCGCTATTAGGGTTTTTTCCTGTCACATTCTATGCATATGTTCTATGTTTTGTCCTATTTTGTGTACTGTTGTGTGTCTGTTTGTCTTTTTCCGTTTTAGCCATGGTGTTGCTTGTTTATTTTTTCGGCGAATGAGTTTGAATATCCCTTTGGTATCTTTCGCACCTTATTTCCAATTTAACCAGGACTTCAAGTATGAATAACTCCTGAACAGCAAAAATTAAAATTGGTTGAACGGTTCATAAGTTATTGCTCAGAAATGACACACAGTGACATTTTTTGAATCTATCATAATTAATAACTCTTGAACGGCAAAATTGAAAGTTTTCAATTTCAATCTCAAACTTCATTTTGCAATCAATATCAACAAATAGTGTTGATAGCCGCCAAACCACCCGATGCGGTAACCACTCACCGTCATCCAACCACCCGTCTTACTGCACAAAACTTATAACTGTTTGATTTTCCTTCAGAAAACCCATTTAAAAAGCCACATAAACCTCTATAAAACGAACCTAGGGGTGAACTGCTTCCTGCTTCCTGCTTCTATAGTGGCACCCGTCGTGGTACTTATGATATACAATTTCAAAACAGTCAGCATCATTTACCGACACGATGAAACGGTTACAAATGTAAAGACGAAAAAGCTCCATGGCTCTGACTCTGTGATTAGGTGTAAATATATAATTCTTCACAAATTTTATGCATACATGTAAGTATCACAAAGAAATACTATCAAAAACTGAAGTAACTATTATGCAGATTTGAGATGTTTTTTCTTCTTCAGTAAACCAGTTATCATAAAGTATAGTTAACCATAAACTAGGAAATCTATGTCGCAATTACATGCAGGGGTAAATTCTGTAAAAAAAAAAGCTCCCATTGACTTTAATGCTAATCTATGTCTAGAATTAAATTTATACCTGATTTACCTTAAGAAATTAGAAACTTTCTTATATCATTCATAAAATGGCCTTGTTTACAAACACTGTAGTTTCGCACTTAATTCCTTTACTCACCCCCATTACTTATCAACCTTGTAGTAAAAAAAAGTGCATTGAGCATTTATTGTTAGCTCACCTGGCCCGAAGGGCCAAGTGGGCTTTTCTCATTACTTTGCGTCCGTCATCGTCGTCCGTCGTCCGTCGTCCGTCGTCCGTCGTCGTCGTCTGTCGTCGTCGTCCGTCGTCGTCGTCCGTAGTCGTCGTCGTCGTCGTCTGTCGTCGTCGTCGTCCGTCGTCGTCGTCGTCCGGCGTCGTCTGTAAACTTTTACAAAAATCTTCTTCTCTGAAACTACTGGGCCAAATTAAACCAAACTTGGCCACAATCATCATTAGGGTATCCAGTTTTAAAAATCTATCCGGTGACCCAGCCAACCAACCAAGATGGCCGCCATGGCTAAAATAGAACAAAGGGGTAAAATGTAGATTTTGGATTATATCTCTGAAACCAAAGCATTTAGAGCAAATTTGACACGTGGTAAAATTGTTTATCAGGTCAAGATATGTCTGCCCTGAAATTTTCAGATGAATCGGACAATCCGTTGTTGGGTTGCTGCCCCTGAATTGGTAATTTTTACGGAAATTTTGCCGTTTTTGGTTATTATCTTGAATATTATAATAGATAGAGATAAACTGTAAACAGCATTTATGTTCAACAAAGTAAGATCTACAAATAAGTTAAACATTACTAAAATGGTCAGTTGACCCCTTAAGGAGTAATTGCCCTTTATAGTCAATTTTTAAGAATTTTTTTTAAATTTTTGTAATCTTTTACAAAAATCTTCTCCTCTGAAACTATAAAGACAAATTTAACCAAACTTGGCCACAATCATCATTAGTGTATCTTGTTTAAAAAATGTGTCCGATGACCCCGCCCACAAACCAAGATGGCCGACATGGCTAAAAATAGTACATAGGGTAAAATGCAGTTTTTGGCTCATATTTCTGAAATCAAAGCATTTAGAGCAAATCTTACAGGATAAAATTGTTCATTAGGTCAAGATTTATCTGAAATTTTCAGACCAATCAGGCAACCCGTTGTTGGGTTGCTGCCCCTGAATTGGTAGTTTTAAGAAAATTTTGCAGCTTTTGGTTATTATCTTGAATATTATTATAGATAAAGATAAAATGTAAACAGCAATAATGTACAGCAAAGTAAGACAACATGATCAAAATGGTCAATTGATCCCTTAAAAGGAGTTATTGCCCTTTATAGTCAATATTTAACAATTTTCAAAAATTTTGTAAATTTTTGTAAATTTAGGATTTTCTTATCCAAGGCATAGATTACCTTAGCCGTATTTGGCACAACTTTTTGGAATTTGGATCATCAATGCTCTTCAACTTTGTACGTGTTTGGCTTTATAAATATTTTGATATGACCGTCACTGATGAGTCTTATGTAGACGAAACGCGCGTCTGGCGTACTAAATTATAATCCTGGTACCTTTGATAACTATTTACAAAATATTTTCCATTGTAACTACTTGGCCAAGTTCATTATAGATAGAGATAATTATAAGCAGCAAGAATGATCAGTAAAATAAGATCTACAAACACACCACCATCACCAAAACACAATTTTGTCATTAATCCATCTGTGTCCTTTGTTTAATATGCACAAAGACCAAGGTGAGCGACACAGACTCTTTAGAGCCTCTAGTTTTTTTTCAACTCTAGTTTTGATCAATCTATCAAAAAATATTTATAACAAACATTATCTACCAATCAGAAGAGCCCATGACTTCAGTTTTATACAGACAGGTCTCCCCCAAATGGGCGTTCCTTGATGACGTATATTTATTTACTGAATTTACCCCTGTACTAGAACTACAGAAACAAACTTAATCTTAATAGACCGTATGGTACACCAATGTTTAATGCGATGAATGGTATTGAAGTGTTTTATTACGATTCAATCATTATATGTTATGCATTTGATCGGCTCATGTAATTGTTTTAATTCTTAATTTTATTCCAATTAGTACTGGACAAATTAAATCAACAGCAGAGAAGAATGGTCTAAAAATTAAAGAAAAAAAGAGTGGCGAAAGATACCACAGGGATATTCAAACACATAAATCGAAAATAAACTGAAAACGCCATGACTAAAAACGAACAAGATGAACAGACAAAAATAGTACACAAAACACTAGATAAAAAACAAATGACTGAGCAACATGTAAACCAGCAACGATCTTAGTTTCTCTGTAAGGTTTAGCAGATCCTATAGCTACTCCACATGTTGCACCCGTCGTTTGTTCTCATTAGTATAAACTCGGTAGGTCACATTTGTTAAAAGGGAAAATGATTGTTGTTATGACTTAAGAAACAAATCCAGTATCATCTGTGAAACGGATATTCCATTACGGTCAACCAACTCGTGATGCCGTCCGAAAATTTCTTGAAGGGATGATTTCAATTTAACTAGTTGGAACTCTTGGTTTAATATCTTCCTTATGAGCAGCAACCATCTATCAAGGAATTCATTATAGGAAATACAAGCCCGGTAATATCGTATCAATTACTCCGCATGCAGAACCTGCTGCAAAATTGGTACATAGAAATGGAATGCTCATATTGGGAAGCTGAAACCATCTCTTTTGTCGCAAAGTTTTGTTTTCAACCACCCTCATTGTCAATTTCTAGATGTTAGTCAAGAAATGAGGCAGACGTAACTGTATCTGTTGCATCCTTTATCACAAGTGTGATGGGACATATGCGTTCATCATAATCACCAAATTTGGAATTATTTAGTGACAGAATATCATCTGTATAGCGGAAGTAAAGTCAAATGATAATGATAACTTTTAAAGAAGTTCCTGTATGAAGAAATTAAGGGTCTTTTGTCCTCTTATTTCCTTTTTCTGTCGTTCTAAATTACAAGGAAGTATATGTAACCGCTTGTTTGGAAAAAATAACACCTGTTACATGAAAGTATGTTCATATAACATCCATGAATATGTCGTGTTCTGTTTTATAAATAAGTCTTCACTTAAAATGTTAAGAATTTAGAATTGAATAGTGTCTTTTATTTCATGCGTTTTATCGTATGTGTCAGACATATATATACATTGTACGCCAAGTAGATTAACTCGATAATGCACAAATATCTCTTATTACATGTGTCTTAACCGGGGCTGAAATCCATAGTTTCTCTACTCATTTATCTGACAATCCCCTTAGCATTGCGCGGTCAACTCATTCCACTTGTAAATTCATCTGATTAGTACTAGCTTTTTGTAGGTGTTACCTTGACGATAGTTTAGAATAATAAAAACAAATTGCTGTACACGAATTATTCAAAGTGTACCAGAATGATATTCGACTCGTATCATATTAAGTATCAAACTCCGTACAGTGATCGTTTCCGTTCCATTAGTGTAGAGTAGTATGCGGATCGGAGCTGGAACTGCCAGGGAGTTTGATCAAGTATAATATTAGAAAGCTTATATCGTAAGCCTACATGTCAATGTTTTTATATTCATTCATATCTGTCTTTGTTTATTGTGGTCTTGACCATATGAGTATTTGGACCATATGCTAATAAACTCATATGATATAAACATACGCGTATGGTCCCTGTAATTAAAACAACGAGTGGTGAACAGTTATTGCGGAAGGCATAATTCTCCAAAGTGTCATGGATTTAGAGTTTCGAAAAATGAAAGTTTTACTAAGATAACAACTTGAATTGGTAATCATTGTAACTTGATTAATGAAATAAAATGAATTTTACTTACATACAACTAGAGGCTCTCAAGAGCCTGTGTCGCTCACCTTGGTATATGTGCATATTAAACAATGGACACAGATAAATTCAGGACAAAATTGTGTTTTGGTGATCATGATGTGTTTGTAGATCTTACTTTACTAGACATTCTTCTTGCTACAATTATCTCTATCTATAATGAACTAAGCCAAGTAATTACAGTGGAAAATATATTCTAAAAATTTACAAAAATTTACAAAAATTTATGAAAATTGTTAAAAAAATGACTATAAAGGGCAATAACTCCTTAAAGGATAAACTGACAATTTTGGTCATGTTAACTTATTTGTAGATCTTACTTTGCGGAACATTATTGCTGTTTACAGTTTATCTCTATCTATAATAATATTCAAGATAAAAACCATAAACTGCAAAATTTCCTTAAAATTACTAATTCTGGGGCAGCAACCCAACAACAGGTTGTCTATTTTCTCTGAAAATTTCAGGTTTGATAGATTTTGACCTGATAAACCATTTTACTCCATGTCAGATTTCCTCTAAATGCTGTGGTTTTTGAGTTATAAGCCAAAAACTGCATTTTACCCCTATGTTCTATTTTTAGCCATAGCGGCCATCTTGGTTGGTTGGCCGGGTCACCGGACACATTTTTAAAAATAGATACCCCAATGATAATTGTGGCCAAGTTTGGTTTAATTTGGCCCAGTAGTTTCAGAGCAGACGATTTTTGTAAAAGTTAACGACGACGGACGACGACGGACGACGGACGCCGGCCGCAAAGTGATGAGAAAAGCTCACTTGGCCCTTCGGGCCAGTTGAGCTAAAAATCAAAGTAGGTGTATATTGTGCATGGTTGTTTTTAAGTTGTTTAAGTTTAAGTTTTTACAAAACACGTTAAACCAAAAGTCAACTGTTTTACACATGGGTAATTTTTAATATTTTGGTGTTTTAATTTGTATATTTTTATGATTTTTCAAGATTAGGCCGAAAGGTGGCATTAGTTGTAAGTCCATGCCCTTTAGTGTATAAGTTCATAATAAAGTGTATGCTCTAATAAAAGAAAAGTCCAGATTAAATATTGTGTCGATCGAGTGCGAACTAGATATGTTCAACAAGGCAAATACATCAACAGATCGCCTCATCTTAAATACCAGTAGTCTGTTCCCATAATTACATTGGTTGTAATGGGGATTCGATTTAGATACCTGCATTTGCGTTTTTGCAAGCATATTATACTTTCAAAAAAATCAAAATGTTATTATGTATGAAGATAAACAGTTTAGGTTACCGTCACGTGACTGAATTCTATGATAAGTTTACAAGATTGAAAAAGGATCAAAGTTTTATGTATATCATAACCTGTTATAAGGTAAATTACTTTAAGTTGGTTAAATTATCATATATAAAATGTTTGATTACTGTAGATTGATAAATGTATTGCAAAGTCTAAATTTATTTCAGAAATGTTGGGTCGTATGCTAACTGTGTTAGATCTGCAAAGATCAAGTGACTAGTTCATTCAGGAATTGTCATCCGAAATGAACAATTCTACTTAGAGGCTGTAAATTGTATACAACTGTTTTTAAATCATGTGAATTTTTAAAAAAAATGATACTCATCAGTGCTATCATTTGAATTGATTTGATAATAATCTTTTTTAAATGATACAACAACCTTTTATTAATTGAGACTTGAAAGTGGCCAAATATACCAAGCTTGACCGGATAAATTGTGTTTTGATTTAAAAGAAAGTACATTGCGACCGCTTCTTTTTAGCATTAACACGTGTTACATGAAAATATGCTGAATCTACATATAAAAACAATGAATATGTCATATTTGTTTTTCATTTTTATATCAGTTGGTAACATTTTGGTTTCTTCGCCTACATTTAAACAGGTTATGAATTTAGTGGGGAATTGTGTTAATTTATTTTATATGTTTTATTGTATGTATAAATGCATGTCTTTTCATTGTTTGCCTTGGAAATCAGCTCGATAATATACAAGTATTTCTCATTACATGTACATTTTTTTCAACTGGGCATGAACCCGTACTTTACCCTCTCATTTCTCCAACAATCCCCTTAGCATTGCCTCATCTTATTAGAACCGGGTTTCTTTTCGGTAGGTTTTACCTTCTCGAAAGTATAAAATTAGGAAAACAAATTGCTATACAAGAAATATTTTGAGAGCATCAGAATGGTTATCAACTCATATTATTAAGCATAATATCATGAAGCTAATAAGCATACAGGTCAATCTTTTCATATTCATTCATATCTGCCTTTGGTTACTGTGTACTGAACGATATGAGCATTTGGACCTTAAGCGTTCGGTTATAACCATAAGCGTATATATTCATTTGCATATGATCCGGGTCATTTAAACGACGAGTGTCGAACAGTTATTGCGCAAGGCATAACCATTAACAGTGTCATAGATTAAGAGTTGCGAAAAATCAAATTTTGACTTGGATAATAATTTTGTAATCAGTGTAACTTAACTCATAAAATAAAAAGAATTTTAACCACAAACTGAAATTATAGCAGAAGTAATTGTTGCATTATAGTTTTTAGGTTGTCTTTTAGAAACACTTTAAAAGGAAGTTTTACACATTAGCAAATGGAGCATTGAATCCCTTATTTTCCTGATTCTGGTTTTTCAATTTGTAAATAAGTATTTCTAAAACATTTTGAATTATATTTAATGTGTTCATGTCCCTCTTCATACAACTTGTAATTACGGACGTTTATACGTGCTGCTCCTCTATTCTTATTTAAATAAAGTCATCATAGATACCAGGATTGAAATTTTGTATTTGCGCCAGATGCGCTTTTTCTTCTTCAAGAGACTCATCAGTGACGCTCGAATCAAACAAAGTTAAAAAATGAAAATAAAAGGCAAAATAAAGTTCAAAATTGAGGAGCATTGAGGACGTAAATTTGTGTATCAGTTACGAGTCTTACAAAAAGATATGTCGCTCAGAATTGTTCTTCAAGATAACATTTTCACAATGCTTGTACTCTTTCTTTTTTTCTTTTTTTCATAAATAGATTAGTCAGTCTTGTCCTGCAATAAAGTACTGTTTGTGTCTTCTGTGATTGTTCTAACTTTATAACAGCTCCTTACGTTTGCTCATCTTTAGTTTTGTTCACTGTTTTAGACCATAGTGTGACCTTAGTTGTTAAAATCCATACCGTAAAGTGTATTGGCTCATTATCAAATGTATGCTGCATTAAAACAAATAATTAAATAACAAATGATAATAGCATAGCTCTAACAACATGTTATATTTTTTTAACCAAAGACGTTTTTTTTCTTTAAAAAAAAATGTTTTAATTGAATCCTGGAATGAGTTAACTTGTACGTTTTATATATGCCATCAACCCCATTGGGCTATAATATTATTGTCAATAATATAATTTAAGAAGAAAAAAAACATAAAATCTATACATTCTTGTACAGAACAAACTAAATGTCTGAATAACAAATTAAACTTGTCATATCGGACAAGTTATTTTCGAACATTGTTGAATTAGATTAAATAAAATGACTAAAGTTTGCCCAGTTCATACATCTAAAACATGTTCTTAGCAACCATATTGAAAAAAAAATTGTGTTCTTTTACACAGAAATACTAATACTGATTAGTACACAATCTGACAATTTAGTGGTCAGGTATCGATCATGTCAATATAAAATATTTAGTACTTTAAGGAAAATAAGCTGAACGTTTTAAACACAATCTATTGTTACGGAAATATTAAGATCAACATAAGTGTTTTCCAAATTGCTATGTATCCAATGAAATTTTTCAAACAAAGTGTGTGGTTCTTGTTTTTTTGAAATTTTAATAAATTTGTTAAATGGTCAAGGTAAATATTTTGTCAAAATTTTATGAAAATTTAACGAGCCAAATTAATTTGAGTCAAGATGTTAGGTAAACTATATTGTTTTCCATTCGCAACAACTTTATCCTTGCATGGCAATATTTTTAAAATAACAAAAAAAAAAAAATAACGAAGGCCGTACGTAAGATGTTGACTGCTATGTCATTTAGTAGTCTTGTAGACAGTTGCCGCATCGGGATTCAATTCACATCTTCTTTGTATATACAAGAGAGATAATTTATAGCAAGGTGATGTTTGAAATCTAACCAAATCTTTGAATAGGTTTTATTCTTGAATGTTTAAAATTTACAATGAAATAGACAAACAAATTAAAGAAATGGGATATCCATCCATCACAAAACATCAGTATATGCATAGCACGTACTGCTAATGATTGTCATACTGAACTCAATTTCGCCGACAGCGTTGCCGTTTGCAATGGTCTATCCGTAATATCTTTTATGAGAATTTTACAAACAGGTGCAAAAGGAAAGTCGTAATGCGAAACGTAATGTAAAACGATCATGTTAAAAAGACGTAAAGATCTTTCGACTTGAAAATAAATTATTAAGAATGAACAGAAACGAATTAAGATGTTAAAAAGCGTTTGTTGAAATCTGATAATTCTATTTAGATCCTTTGACAAAATATCAAACTGTTTTACAATTTCAGTCTAGTAATGTAACGATAAAAGACACATGCATAGCAAAATTAATGATGAACACATTATAATGATAATAAATATATATCTTGTACATTTATTTCAAGAGGATATAGTTTCGTTGGATCTAATCAATATAACACAAGGCTCATGCAAGCGCTTTCTATTAATTAAGTTTATAAACTCGACTTGATATAAAGGGTTTGCCTCTACTTTTACTTCAGTATGCAACGTTCTCATTTTCTATGTAATGTTATCCTGCTCATAATTAGTATGCGACGAGTATGTGTAAAACCATCTTGCATAACACTTTCCAATTAGTGAATTACATTTAATACATGCAGCTTCATTCATTTAGAACAGCTACTTCCCTAAACAAATTATATAATAGATAATAATTACATTTTTACCGTTTGTGTTATGTTGCAAATGTTTGATTTATTTCAAACATATGAACATTTTGTGTGGCGCTAATATTCTGCCACTGAAAAGAACAATCGAATACAAATTGTTTCATTTATTCGCGATAGAAAATCGAAAATTATGAGTGGTTCATGATGTCAGTTTTTAATATTCAGCAACCAATACATACTTTGTTTGAGAGTTGATAATATTCAGTACCCAACAAACACTTTGTTTGATGGTTTATAACATGCAGTACTCAATACACAATTTGTTTGAGAGTTTGTAATATTCAGTACACAATACAGACTCTGTTTGAGAGGTTATCATATGCAGCACCCAATACACACTTTGTTTGAGAGTTTATAATATTCAGTACGCAATAAACACTTTCTTTGCGAGTTTATCATATGCAGTACAAAATACAGACTTGTTTGAGAGTTAAAAAATATGCAAAACCCAATACATATTTGTGTTAGAGTTTATCATACTAAGTACCAATATACACTTTGTTTGAGAGTTTATAAGTCTGTACACAATACACACTTTGTTTGAGAGTTTATAATTTTTAGTACCCAATACACGCTTTGTTTGATAGTTTATAATATGCAGTACCGAATACACGCTTTGATTGAGAGTTTACAATATTCAGTACACAATACAAACTTTGTTGATAGTTTATAATTTTTAGTACCCGATACACGCTTTGTTTGAGAGTATATAATTTTTAGTACCCGATACACGCTTTGTTTGAGAGTTTATAATATGCAGTACCGAATACACACCTTGCTTGAGAGTTTATAGTATGCAGTACCTAATACACACTTTGTTTGAGTTTATAATATTCAGTACCCAATACACACTTTGTTTGAGAGTTTATAATATGCAGTACCGAATACACGCTTTGTTTGAGAGTTTACAATTTTCAGTACACAATACACACTTTGTTTGAGAGTTTATCATATGCAGTACACAATACACACTTTGTTTGAGCACACCAATCCCAATCCACATATTTCCTAAAACCAAACATATATGTACCTTTTCGCTCAGGTCAAACATTTTTTATTTATTTTGCGTATGAAACACATGGGTACTTGATAACTCATTGTTGCTAAACGCTGAAGCCTCGGTACAGATTTTAACTATATAATAAAGACATTTGACTGAGTTTAAAAGTGTGAACGCGTGAAGTCAATTGACAATTCACAGTGATTTTTATTTATTAATTCTGTCTACGTTTAAATGAAGTAAATATTAATGCAATTTGAATTTTGGCTAACGTTGTTATAACTCGAAATCTTTCGACATGAAATCAATTTTTTTAAACTTGTTAAAATGAAATTACGTGGTATATTATTTCAAACAAGCAAGGTCAGCTGCTTCAAATGTAGCAATCTGTTACACAGGCACCTACATCAATACATGTATCAACACAAAGGGGTGCATTTACAAAAAATTATGAAAATTGTTAAAAAATGACTATAAAGGGCAATAACTCCTTAAGGGATAAACTGACAATTTTGGTCATGTTGACTTATTTGTAGATCTTACTTTGCGGAACATTATTGCTGTTTACAGTTTATCTCTATCTATAATAATATTCAAGATAATAACCATAAACTGCAAAATTTCCTTAAAATTACTAATTCTGGGGCAGCAACCCAACAACAGGTTGTCTGTTTTCTCTGAAAATTTCAGGGAAGATAGATTTTGACCTGATAAACCATTTTACTCCATGTCAGATTTCCTCTAAATGCTTTGGTTTTTGAGTTATAAGCCAAAAACTGCATTTTACTCCTATGTTCTATTTTTAGCCATAGCGGCCATCTTGGTTGGTTGGCCAGGTCACCGGACACATTTTTAAAAAAGATACCCCAATGATAATTGTGGCCAAGTTTGGTTTAATTTGGCCCAGTCGTTTCAGAGCAGACGATTTTTGTAAAAGTTAACGACGACGGACGACGACGGACGACGGCCGCCGGCCGCAAAGTGATGAGAAAAGCTCACTTGGCCCTTCGGGCCAGTTGAGCTAAAAATCAAAGTAGGTGTATATTATGCATGGTTGTTTTTAAGTTGTTTAAGTTTAAGTTTTTATCTGGCAAAACAGACGTTGGACGTCAGAGTATTTTCGGACTACCCTTTTCAATGTTGGCACTGACATGGATATTTCTGTGTTGGGAGAGTTAAACTGTAAATCTGTAAATTTGTGAATTTTTAAAATAGATAGAAGAAACCCTCCGAACAATAATTTAAATGAATTACCAACAGGTCCCCCTAAAAATGTGTTTGCAGTGTTAATGAAAAAAAACAATAGAACTTCCTAAAACCCTAAACCAAAATCGTGTGAACAGGGCAAGGAGTAATTGATAGGCACAGAGAAACAGTTGTGTGACCTTATTGACCTGGCTAGTACTATAGAGTGTGGGTGATCTTCAGATGCTTTAGAATCAGTAACAATTGTGCAGAATAAACTTTAAAATGCTTTGTGGTATATACAAATGTAGACTACATCCATAAAAGAATTTATTCATTCCCAGAGTGCATCTTACAATTCACAGTAGTAGGTAGTTTTGATGAGAACACATATCCTTCTGTCAGTTGTCTTTTAGTTTCCAAGCACAGCTCTTAATATAACAATAAGGAGATGTGGTTAATTGCCAATAAGACAACTACAAAATGTGTCCACCAAAATTCAGTAGATGTAAGCAATTATAGGCAACCAAACATTCTTCAACCATGAGATAATCCCATGTTTTGTTTGTGGCCTTTCCAGAATTATTTGTATGGGGGAGGAAGGCAACTGTATTAAAATTTTATTGGTGGTGGGTATTTAAGAAAAATTGCTTGAACATTTAAAAGAAATATCCAATTTAAAATGTATGCATGGGGGGTCAAATAAAAAGTGCCTTCTTTTCCTCCCCCATACATTTATTTTTGGAAAAGCCCTTAGTAGAATTTATTTAAACCTTAGACATTGTCAAAAAAGGCTGTTCACCAAAAAATTACAAACTGAAAGTATCAATTTAATAATTGTCATGTGTTTTGCATGCTCTTTACATTTGTGAAGGTCATTGGTATTGCCATTTCTAAGTCACATGTAAGAGGTTTTTTTCAAATATTTGCTGCTGCAAGGTGAAAGAGTCTACAGTTGTTTGCTTAGAGTCAGAATAATGTTTTCAAATGGGATAATAAGCCTTATGCATAAAAAAATCAGTGCTTTTCCTTCTTATTTTGTTTGATAAACCTAGCTTGTAACGCTTTAAAAAAAAATATCGCTCGCTCCTCTTCCCTGTGAAAAACTCATTTTCAAGAATTTTTTAAAAACAAAAAAAAAATCGCTCGCTCGCCCCATGTTTTTTAGAGCAAATATCCGAAGAACTCTTTATCAAATTGGTGTGGCCTTAAGGTCAAACATTTTAAAAAGCATTGAATGTGACATAATCGCAAATAGTGAGACACATTTAGCAGGTCAAGATGAAATAAATGTATTAGGGTATACAAGGCTTGGTTTTAACAGAACACATATTCATCGTAATGCGCCAAAAGCGTCAGGTGGGGTTGGTATATTGTTTATTAATTGGTTATTGAAATACTTTAACGTATCTGTAATCGATAAAACTTTCGAGGGAATCCTTGGTGTCAAATTCGAATACTCGTCAAAAGACTCGGAATTTTTACTGTATTCATGTTACTTGCCACCAGAAAACTCATCAAGAGGGCGCGATGCTCAAAGTTTCTTAGCTCATCTTTTATCTCAAATCTATATGCACCTTGATTGTGAAAATATTCTACTAGTCGGTGATTTTAACGCTAGGATCGGTTTCTTGTCAGAAACTTTAAGCCAAATAGATAATATCCCGAAAAGGATTGCAATAGACAATACTATTAATCAGCATGGACATGAATTCATAGATTTTCTAAACGAGGCAAATTGTTGTGTTTTAAAAGGTAGATTCGCCGAAAATGATAACTACACTTCCATTTCTCGCAAGAGAAAATCTGTTTGTGTTCCGCATGATTCTCTCAGTAATTATGATAACTTTAAAGTTCTCCCAATACAGAGTATTGTTGACATTCATAATCTGCCATAGACAATATTATAATTGATCAGATAGAGCGAATTAGAGAGACCCAAGAAAATATTGACATGATATACAGTGATTTGTGCAATGTGATTGTCGCTGAAATGGACGAAAAAATACCGAAAGCTATTTCAAGTACATCGACAAAAACGCTTTAGGCATAATAAACCGTATTGGAACGATACATTAGCTACAGCATGGAAAACTATGCATACGAAGGAGAAAGAATTTCTCATGTGTACTGGTAATAGATATACAAAAACGGCACTAAGAAAGGATTACGCGGATACACGTGACACATTTGATAGATTGCTAAGAAAAGCGGAACGTGAATATAGAAGTGCGAAAGCTTCGGACTTTGATTCAATATCTGTTAATAATCCGAACGAGTTTTGGGAGAAAATAAGTAGACTTGGACCTAAGAGGGATACATCTATTCCAATGGAAATAATTGACGATAACGGGAATTTTGTACAAAAAGAAGCTGATATTCTTGAAAAATAGCGAACAGATTTTTTCAACTTGTATCATGGTGGAAATAGTGAACAGTTTGACAGCGATCATTATAATCGATCAAAAGTGCATGAAATTTTATTAGAACAAAATATGAATGACCCTTATATGAACCAAATGAATTCATTAACGGTAACATTACATGTGAAGAAATCAGTGATATAGTGATGCACGCTAAGAACAAATATGCCTGTGGTCATGATTAAATACTTTATATTGTTTTGAAGAAACCCGTAATAATAGACGCTTCGCATAATCTTTTCCAGTAGATTTTCGATACCAGCACTATTCCGTCGATCTGGCGAAAGTTGATTATGTGTCCTAGTATTTTGAAAGACTATAATACAGACGCTAGAGATCCTATGAATTATCGAGGGGTCAGTCTGCTGTCATGTATCAGTAAATTATACAGAAATTTAGTTAATAAGCGGACCGTGAACTATTTAGAAAACAACGACAAACTAGTTGACGAACAAAACGGATTTAAGAGAAACCGCTCGTGTGTGGACCATATCTTAACATTGATTAGTGCAATTCGAAACGACGATAAACTTTTTGTAGCATTCATTGACCTTAAAAAATGCTTCGATTTTGTTGACAGAGAAATGAAGCTTTATAAACTGTTAGTTAATGATATAGATGGTAAAATTTACAACTCTATAAAGAACATTTACAACAGTTCCGAATCTTGTGTTAAACTAAATGGAAAGTTAACTGACTGGTTCCCCTGTACAACTGGTGTAAAACCAGGAGACAATTTATCGCCAACATTATTTTCAATTTTCATAAATGACCTAATAGATGAACTGAATGAATTGGATCTTAGCATTGACATCTCAGACAGGAAATTATCGGCGTTACTTTATGCAGATGATATTGCTTTATTGGCTAAAAGCGAAGACGATCTACAGTTGTTGTTAAACAAGCTCGGGGACTGGTGTAAACGCTGGAGGGTCTTAATCAACACCAATAAATCATAATGTGTTAACAGGAAGTCAAAATGTAAGCAGACTGATTACAATTTCAAGATCGGAAGAAATCAACTCGAAGTTGTTGACCAATACAAATACTTGGGTGTTATATTCACATTTAACGGAAATTTTAGCACAACCGCCGAAGCACTGTCAAAAGGGGATGGTAGAGCACTTGGCAAAATAATTTCTAACATTCACTAATTTAAGGAGTTTGGAATAAAGTCATTTGAAAAACTCTTTTATTCGTGTGTTGCGCCTATACTAGACTATGCATCCGGAGTTTTTGGGAGCCGAAAGTTTCAAGCCATAGAGAAAGTCCAGAACCGATCAATCCGTTACTTTTTAGGAGTTCATCGTTTTGCCCCACTTCTTGGTATTTATGGGGATATCGGATGGATTCCATGCCACTACAGACATTGGATTAATATAGTGCGTCTCTGGAATAGACTTTCCCAATTTGGTGACAATCGTATTACAAAACAAGCTTTCAATCATGACTATGAAAGATCTAGAAATAATTGGCAGGGCTTTCCATTGAAATTGAAGTAGAAGGCTCAATTAAAATTATAGGCGGCTATAACATGCGTTCGGCGAAGCCGGACGCCCACCAAGCTGTAAGCTTGGTGCCTTACGGCAGGGGGTCTGGGGCCGCTCAAGGCCCCCAGAAGCTCTGGCATAAATAGAGCAAAATCCTGCATTCTCGCAATCTCCTGGCACCTAATTTAATTTTTCAAATGACCATTTTTTATGTATGAAATTAAAGAAAGAAAAAAAAAAACTCCAAGAAATGTCATTTTTTTTTAATGTTAGTTTTTTATTTTCTTTAGCTTATGCTTAAAATTCATTTACTTTTAAAGGAGTTTTATTTAAATAATCATCCGGTTTGTTAGAAATCTTGATCGATTTATTTTGCATAACTACGTGCATTTGTAAACAAGTGACCCCCTTTTCTCTCTAAAGACTGTTACGCGTATTTAAATCATACAATTATTTCTCAAGCATTGACAGAAAATTGATATATCCTCTGATTTTCTCTTTTTTTTTGTAAACTGTTCAATATTTAAAGTCGGATACATAAATCATTTGGAAATGTTATTTATTTGAGGTCGAGTCGACAATATCTACTTTCGTTTTTGACCTTCATTCTCTGAACACCACGTGGCTTTGAAAAATAAACTTCAAAAGATACTGTTTTCCAGATTCTGAACAATATGATCTACTACACTTTCTTTAATTTGACTAATATTATTCCATAACATAAGATCTGATTGTCTTCACGTTTTAAAAGCCAAAAAAAAAAAAAAGCCAACGCGTTAATGACCATCGGAACGTCTCTATTGTTATCGTTCAATGACCACCGGAACGTCTCTCTTGTTATCTTTGAAAAGAAACGATGCATTCTGACTTTAAATAGACAACCAATCAGTGACCTGAATTCATGTGAACTATATTTAGCCCAAGGTAAACACTGACTTTTCATCCTTGTTTATCGTGACCGCGACTTTGCGACAACATACGTCTCTCGGCTACGGAAGCCGTAAGGGGACACACAAAACATTAGAAAATATTTTTTTTAATTCGAGATCACGATAAAACATTACCGTTTTACCGAGATCTCGATAAAAAATATATCGTTATCTCGATAAAACGAAATTGTTATATCGAGATCTCGATAAAAAATATATCGTTATCTCGATAAAACGAAACTGTTATATCGAGATCTCGGATTATTAAATCGTTATCTCGGTTTAATATATCGAGATCTCGATAAAAAATATATCGTTATCTCGAGAAAACGAAACTGTTATATCGAGATCTCGGATTATTATATCGTTATCTCGAGAAAACGAAACTTTAATATATCGTTATCTCGAGAAAACGAAAGAGTTCTATCGAGATATCGGATTATTAAATCGTTATCTCGGTTTAATATATCGAGATCTCGATAAAAAATATATCGTTATCTCGAGAAAACGAAACTGTTATATCGAGATCTCGGATTATTATATCGTTATCTCGAGAAAACGAAACTTTAATATATCGTTATCTCGAGAAAACGAAACTGTTATATCGATATCTCGGATTATTAAATCGTTATCTCGGTTTAATATATCGAGATCTCGATAAAAAATATATCGTTATCTCGAGAAAACGAAACTGTTATATCGAGATCTCGGATTATTATATCGTTATCTCGAGAAAACGAAACTGTTATATCGTTATCTCGAGAAAACGAAACTGTTATATCGAGATCTCGGATTATTAAATCGTTATCTCGGTTTAATATATCGAGATCTCGAGAAAAAATATATCGTTATCTCGAGAAAACGAAACTGTTATATCGAGATCTCGGATTATTATATCGTTATCTCGAGAAAACGAAACTGTTATATCGAGATCTCGGATTGCTAGTTATCACGTGTTAACTGATAACAAAATGGCGGATCAAGAGGTGGCAGGCAACCCGGCAGAAGGAGTAAGTATGATTTGTCTGTTTCAAAGCTTGTTTGAATGACTGTTCACTCGATATGCATGATAAAGAAGCACGGAAAGTTACTTCCAATATTTGATGCGATAAGGATGTTTCACTATTATAGGTGCATTCACATAGGAATATATGATACGGGTAAGAAATCTGTATGGCAATATGTGAGTGAAGCAATTTCACAAATTCGTCAATTAGTCAATTTTTACACCAAACAAACATGTCTTATGTTGAACTTGTACTGTTACACCACTGTCCCAGGTTAAGGGAGGGTTGGGATCCCGCTAACATGTTTAACCCCGCCACATTATGTATGTATGTGCCTGTCCCAAGTCAGGAGCCTGTAATTCAGTGGTTGTCGTTTGTTGTTGTGTTACATATAGAAAAGAAGAGGGGTATGATTGCCAATGAGACAACTCTCCACAAGGGACCAAAAATGACACAGAAATTTATAAATACCGAGCCGCGTCAAAGAGTAATCACCAAAATAAACATTAAAAAAAGAAAGAGAGGGGTGAGTAAATAAACAGACAACTAAACTCCAAAATGTAAAACAGCATGACAAAGCCATGGTCCAAAGCGAAAAACGGTTATAAGACACACAGTAATCAATAAAAGTGAAAACACAGACAAAAATGGCCAGGATCAAGTTCCACAAACCCTTACAAAAAAAAAGTATGATGCTATTTATAATTCAATCACATTTGGTGGTGAATGACCATTATAAACAGCCGTGAAGGTTACAAATAAGGGGTTTCATAGTGTTTATTATCCTTTAATTGTTGAAATTATAACTCTTAAAATTTTGATATCAAAAGTTACCCACATCTGAAAATAAAGTTACAGACAGTCTGCTGAGATTCGATAAAAAAAGTTAGGGATGTCATGCATTTTTTAAAGTCGGCCTTGCGCTTTAGTGAACTCTAAATTAACAAGTAAATGGTAATTGTAAATGATTTCGTTATTCAAAAATCCTATAAATATTTACATACTGCATGAAAAACGTTGCAAAAGGTAGATTTTGTATGAATTAGATATCAACGAGTTAAAAGAGTCCGCCATCTTTTGCTGTGGGTAACATTAAGCACAGTGATGTATATGTTACCTCCTGTAAGAGTCACTGTACATGTATGTTGTTGATAAACTAACATTAATCAGGCGGTTAGTTTTTTCGTTTGAATTGTTTTACATGTCCTTTAGGGGCCTTTATAGCTGACTATGCGGTACAGGCTTTGCTCATTGTATGAGGCCGTACGATGACCTATAGTGATTAACTTCTGTGTCAGTCATTTGGTCTCTTGTGAAGAGTTGTCTCATTGACAATAACACCACACTTTCTTTTTTATATGTAAGGCCTGAGGTGGAGAGCTGAATTAAATGTATAGAGTAAATACAGGGTCAGTAACATAGAGTGATTGTTATCGACATCATTATGTCCATTTTGTTTATCTGTTATCAAAAGTATGAAGCCACTAAAGGGATTTTGACGAAACATTGCCATAATCCTCTTTATGGTATATCTTCTTAAAAAATTGTGTCACACATAGCCATTTTCCGAAAAACATGGCTGCCGTTACTAAAAAATAGACCTTGGAGATGTAGACAGCCTATTTGGCCATATCTTGGACTATTATACTAAAAAAAAAAAAAATGCTTATCCAAGCAATCACCTATGAATATGACTTTACAACAAACCGAACTTGCGTATCTCTTTTCAATCAAAAGTTATAAGACATTTTATGAATCATACTTTAATACCGTCTTCGGTTAACCTTCGTATGTCCATCTTTTGCTATCGTATATACTTTCGGCACCCTCGTATAGACTTCGTTATTCATCGTACTTGCTTCGGTCACTTTTGGGTATTTTAAAGAGATCGGGACCAACTTCGTACGAACTTACAATTTTCGCATTCGGGTGTCCATCGTATATAAAAATCGGGACAGTGTGACGCGGGCATAAGTGAATTGTTATTTTAATTGTTATACATTCAAATTGCTAAATGAACACCCTAAGGGGTCATGCCATTTACATTTATAGAATTGAAAGGGAAGATTAGTGTTACATAAACAAATCTGTGTTCTAATCTGAATAATTACTTATTAATTAGTGACGGTACATATACATAAATTTAAATGTATTTTTTTTCTTACTTCTTAATAAGAGTTGTACTTATTTGAAAAAACAAGAATGTGTTATATTAGGGGTAATAGACCTGTAAATGTCAGTTTTCCCAACTGAAATTATTTCTACAATTATAGCTTTTCTCTCTGGTCAATACTTATAGCTTAATATAGGGGTAAATCTATATCGCCCCGGTTATTATCCCAAGACTCCAATATCAGCCTGAGACGTAGTCGAGGGCCGATATGGGAAGAGAGATGATAGTCGTGCTGATATGGATTTACCCATATATTAATCTATTCATCAAATTCTTCCGACAATAAGGTAGAATAACATTGGAAGCTGATATGGATTTTCTGCCCTGGTTGATACGGCCATATTAGCCTGGGTAGTGACGTCATTGGGCTGGTACAGGGTTATCAGTCCAGGTTTTGCAAATACGGCTTGTCTCCTTCCAATCGTTACACATGTGCAAAAAGCACTGTATAAGGCATGACGTATATGATGAGAGATTGTATCTGCCTGACAAATGAATATCAACACTTGTTACAGGCCAAAGTCCAATGTTGATATACATATGGCATTTGGATATTATAACCTTGTATTGACCTGAGAGGAAAACTACAATTGTTATATTATCAATAAAAAATAACAAATCTTAGATTGCTCAACTATTTATGGTAACATACTGCATCGATTGTTCAATTTGATTATGTATTATGTTTTTTGCTCACCTGAAGCAAAGGGTCATCATGGTCATGTGAGCTATCACGCTACCATCATTTGTCATCTGTCATAGATTAGATTACCGGTAATGATATATTACATTGTCCCATGGAAGACTTCCATGATTGTCCTATCAAAATCTTTGTCACAAAACAAATGCTCTGGTATCATTTGTCCAGTAACTCACACTTACACAACCACTATAACAGTTTAAGGTGCTGGCTCATACATGCAATAATTCTATTATTTTTTTTATAATTTTGTAGGTCGATCCCCAGACTTTGCTGGACATGACTGATACCGACCTGCACAAGTTCCTTATGATAAGTTATGGAGATATCCATGCAGCAAAACGTCATTTTAAGACAAAAGTACAAAATGTTTAAAAAAATCAAAGAACAGAAGGTCTGTTCCATAAATTTAGGAAAAAAATGGGACGCAAAGTGAAACATGATAAGTCATCAGACAGTGACCACAATGTCAGTGAGGAAGACAGCAAATGTTCCTATGAAAAAAAGAACAAAAGAAAGAAAAAAGAAAAAAATGCCCATGAAGAGGACACAAGACCCACTAACAGAAGTGAAAAGCTCAAAGGAAATGACAATGCCAAAAAGCACGAGAGGAAGATTGAAATTGGGTGGTTTGATTACGATTACAGAAGTAGTGAATATCGTCAAGTCAGGACACCAAATGGTGGAGGCGCAAGATACATCAATGCACCTAAGACCTGGAGGCAGGATGATATCCTGCAACATGGGAAGAAGGTATTTTTCCTGAATGGCAAATCGAAAAGAGGAAAAGTAACAGAATTTCAATATGAAGTCAGAAATTTTATGGGAGACAGAATGGACAATGATTGCACAATTGCAGACCTATATACTTTGACAGGATCAAAACTTCTACGATTTTACATATACAGCAAGAAGTTACCAACAACTGCTGTGGGCTGTTCTGAAATGGAATCTCCATCTGATGATAGTTTACCTGATCCCAAATTACTACAAGTAAATAAACACGTTTCAACTGCAGCTGCAGGCAAAGGCGCTAACTTACCTTCTGATAAATTTAATCCATCAAATGATTCACCTTCAGAGACTTCATCATTAACTCCACAAACAGTCCAGCTAAGAGTTAATGAAGATGATACTTTTGTCATTTCTGGTCAACCTTCTGGCAATAATATGATGCTGGTGGCATTGAATCCATATGTAGATATAGTGCCACATGATATATCAGTTGACAGTTATAATGAAACATTGCCGCTAAATTTGCCAGTAAGTCCAATTGAAAATGATGATGAATCATCAAATGATTCAGTTCAGAATTTGTTTAACTTTGTAGAGGACCGTGTTGAGACACCATCCCAACTGATTCCTTCAAATGAGCCACAAGATTTGATAATCTCTTTAAATGAGCCGCCCCTCCAACAGCCCATTCCAAATGAACCACTGGTTGTGCCTAATATATTACTATATTCGGACGAGGAACATACCAAGAGAGTGATTAAGATTCATAAAAGCAACACATTTTGTGAGTTGATAGACTTATTTCGGGACAAAACTCTAGATCTTGGACAATGTGAAGTAATAAGGATTATGGATAATGGGAAAGAGGAAGCAGGGGAAGGGATTGGTATTCTGAGAGACATATTTACTGATTTTTGGGACACATTTTATTTGAGATGTTGCGAGGGTAATTCTACAAAAGTCCCTATATTACGTCATGACATGCAACGTGAACATTGGGAGTCAGTAGCCTCTATTATTTGTAATGGGCTTCAATTCGGATATTTTCCAATCAAAATAAGTTTGGCAATTTTTGAAGATGCTATGTATGGGAAAACAGAAGTAGATTTGGTTGAAACCTTCCTACAGTATATACCTTACCCAGATAAAGTGACTATTCAGTATGCTTTAGAAGGATTTAATGTTGAAATTGGAGAGCTGATTGATGTGCTGGAGGTCTATAATTGCAAAAAGTACCCAAATGCAGAAAATATTAAACGTTTGATAGAAGAAATAGCGCATAAAGAAATTTTACAAGAACCAAAATTTGTGATTGAATGTTGGAAAGATATATTCCGTAATAAACTTTCAGTGAACAGAAAAGAATTGGTCCAACTATATGAAAACAAGAACCCAACAGTTGCAAAAGTGTTGAAACTTCTAAAGTTTCCTGATGTTCTTGAACTCAAAGAACAGATTGTGGCTGGTTATCTTAAAAAGTTTATAAAAAGTTTAGACGAGAAAGGACTTCAAAACTTTATGCGTTTTTGTACTGGATCAAACCTCATGTGTTACCAATTAAATGTAGCATTTAGTATGCTTTCAGGTTTTGAGAGGAGACCCACAGCTCAGACTTGTGGGAATATGCTACAACTGCCATCTTGTTATGAGTCTGTTGCTGACCTCAGAGAAGACTTTATGAACATATTCAAAACAAACATGTGGGAGATGGATTATGTTTAGTCACTTCTTTGATTGAAGTTTGGACATTCCTTTCTTTTGCCTTTATCACTTACATTCAATAAGTTGGTATTGTATGATTTCATGTAATGATTCAAAGAAGAATCGACAAAATGTAAATTTGTCAGGGACTAAATGCACATTGTTTTAAGATTGTATTGTATGATTTCATGTAATGATTCAAAGAAGAATCAACAAAATGTAAATTTGTCAGGGACTAAATGCACATTGTTTAACCATGCTTACATCAATGCTAGATCACTGCAGCATCATTTGAGTGACTGGCCTGACTGAATCTAGATGTGTTTAACTGAAGATTATAAATGTAGAGTGTATACTTGTCTCAACAAAATAAACATGCATGGTTCAAATGGCATTAAAATATGTCATTTGAAGTTAATCCCACCTCTTGCATTTTAAGTCACCAGTCTGAAAGTATTATCGATATGGGTCAACTATCCATCATAAACATATTAAAATCTTTGACCCTGTAAAAATCAAAAGGGTCCTGATCTTAACTAGGTAAACATAATCTAAAGGGTTTACTAACAATGTTCAAATGGCTTGAAATAGATCATGAGGTTAGCCTCAGTATTTGTAAAGCAGTAAAGCTATCAAAATATTGGTCAGCATATAAATTACATTGCTTCAATGTCTCGTCTTGGGAGATATGTCCCTTTTTTGCCTTTTTTTTAATAAGCTGTAGGAGTACTTTCTGAAAGTATCAGAGTAGTTTCCAGCAACTGGGGTAATTTTAGGCATGTAACCAATAAATAACCTTTCCACCAGTATTTTAACTCGTTGACACTTTTATTCAGTGTGAATTACACTTTTTTGCTGAGTCAGAGGTATTCCTGTCGAAATTTTGTTTTCATTTTTTTCAAATTTAGACCAATTTAAATAAGATCATAAAGTTTTTAGCTTTTTTTCTTTAGTAAAACTTTAATATCATATGCACTGAATGTAACTTTTTAATGTAAATATTATTAAGTAAACATGATTAAGTTTGCTTTTCAGTTCAATATATAAAATGTACTGAGTATGATGCATTACTGAGAATGGCCTGAGCCTGTATTCATAAAAATACTGAAGTTAAGATTTCCATTTAGAGTACCAGTAGACGTCCATTGCTTTTGAAGAAAAAACTGTCCTTTACGAACAAATATAACCTTAAGATGTGTTATGCATACGGGCCCCCATTTTTCAGCTTTATATTATTTTGTCAGTTTTGTTGGCCAAATAAAGATATTGAAGGAGATTTCATGATATTTATTTTTTAGCTTAGTATACCTAGCCGAAGACTATTTGTGCTTTTGCTTTCCATCGTATGTCGCCCGCTGTTAACATTCCGAAAATTTTCTCTCAAAAACCACTGAAGGGATTTACTTTGAACTTGGCACAGTCTATCTTTCATGTCCTTATGCTACATTTTAAGCTCACCTGACCATCAAGTTGCATCCGTCGTCCGTCGTAATCTTTTCACATTTTCATCTTCTTCTTTGAAACCACTGGACGGATTTAAACGAAACTTTATAGGAATGTTCAGTTGAAGGTTCTTTACGAACTTACTTATTTTTGTTCTGGTCCAATGAAAAACAGGGTCGCTATAGCAAACCTTAGATTCTCATTGGCCGATTTTCTAAAATCTTCTCCTCTGAAACTGTTAGACTAAATGTTTTGAAACTTCACAGTAATGACGAACGACAGATTTATTTGCTAATTTAGTTGCGTGGGAATATTTGAAAGCTTCCGTCCTTCCACCGAAACATTTCTTGTGGACACTCTAGAATCAGCATGCTTCGTTTGATGATAGTCCAAAACAATATCACGGATGCTTTTGAATTTCAAAGTCAGAGGTCAAGGTCGCAGTAATACTTGTAATTGTTTATGTTGTCCATATCATCCCTTTGTGGACACTTTAGAATCAACATCTTTCAATGAGTTTTGACGAGTTTTGATGATAGTCCTTTGTATCTACTCGGAAGCTATCGATTTTCAAGGTAAAAGGTCAAGGTCTCAGCGTGGAAATGGTGGTGTGTGTGCGGTGAAACGTTAGTCTGAATCATGCTTTACAGCGTTAAGAGTCGTTACTTTCAGGGTTTTTGTCTCGCCAGCGACTTCTGTCGCAGAAAGCGAGACTTAGGAATAGTGATCCGGTGGCGTTAGCGCTTGATTTAAAAGCTTTATTTTCCAGAAGGTAGATGACCTGGATAATTCATACTTTATATATAGATGCCTTATGTTACGAACTTTTCGTCTGTCATGACGATTTTCCTTGTCGTCATTTCCATGGTTCAGTAACTACTTGAGAAAAAAAATCTTTTTCTTTTGCAATGATAATTTCTCGCTTAATATAAGTATTAGGATACCCGTATATTTGATATGTACTACCTTGCAAGGTCCTCATGTCTGTCAGTCAGTTTTCACTTGGCCTCGACATCATTGCATGGATCAGTTAACAAGGTTAATGTTTGTTTATGTGTTACATATTTGTTTTTCGTTCATTTTTTTTTCATAAATAAGGCCGTTAGTTTTCTCGTTTGAATTGTTTTACAGTGTCTTATCGGGGCCTCTTATAGCTGACTATGCGGTATGGGCTTTGCTCATTGTTGAAGGTCGTACGATGACCTATAGTTGTTAATGTCTGTGTCATTTTGGTCTTTTGTGGATAGTTGTCTCATTGGCAATCATACCACATCTTCTTTTTTATAAGTCCATATCTATAAAGCAATAGGTCTTCTATAATTGGTTGTGCAATGATTGTATGTTGTTCATGTCCAACTGGCAGGTGACATCTGATCGTGACCTCATTTTCATGATTCAGTGCTCAAAGTATATTTTTTATGGTGTTTTGGTCTATTTTGCAGATACTATAAGTATCCAGTCAATTATATTTGGTGTATGGAATGTTTGTAAGGTGTACATGTCTGTCTGTCAATAATAATCTGACCTTGACCTCTTTTTCATGGTTGACTGGCCAAATTAAAAATTTGTGATATGGTCTATTTCTCAGAAGTCAATTATATTTCGTGTATGGATTCCATTCTGGCAATAATCATTTGACCTTGACCTCAAGGTCATGGTTCATTGGCCAATGTTACATTTATCTGATTTGGCCTTCTTTCAGATACTAAAGGGATAGTATAACTATATTTGGTGTTGGGAATAATTGTAAGGTGTGTATGTCTGTTAAGTAGGTGTAAGTTGATCTTGACCTATATTTCATGGTCAAGGTTATTTTGTAAGAGGTTTATTCGGAGATACTTTTAGCAATAGGTAAACTAGATTTGTTGTATGGAATGAGTGCATGAACTAGATTTCTGTCTGAAAGGGTTTATCTCACCTTCGTCTCATGTACATTGATCATTTAAATGTTAATTTATTTATAATGCTTGTGGTTTAAACTTGTTTTTTATACTTACAACATAAGTTATATTATGAACACTGGAACAGGCGAGACATTTCAGTGTGTCCACTCTTTTTCATACGAATCGAAATGTTGCTCATAGTGCTCAAAGCTATGCTAATACGACTCATGTCTATTTTTGAGGAATTTTGGACACAAGACACAAACACCTAACAAGTGAGTGAAAGAGACCGAGAGAGTCGTTGCTCGTAGGGTACCTCATACTACTCGTATGGTTGCTCATACGACTCTTGGCTTTTTCGTATGACTCGTTGGCTTGCTCATACGACTCATGGTTACATTTTGCATCGGCCACAGTCTCTCTTCTCCTCCTTTGCTGTCAAAATAACGCCAAAAGTAGGAAAAGCAAGGTTGTGAGCACGGATCAGAGCAGTGTAGATCACCGGGGGTACCGGGAATAGGAACGGAAAAGAGCCCATTGGAGCGAGAAAAAAAAACAAAAGACAAAGGTGGGGATAAGTTGTGAGGGGAGAGCTATTTTGAGCGAAAAGAAGAAAAGAAAAAGGTTGGGATACGGTGCAAGAGAGCGCAAAAGAAGAAGTATTTTTTTTTCGCAAAAAGAACAAAAGACCAACGTTTGGATACGGTGTGAGATAGAGCAAAAGAAAGAGAAGCATTGGAGAATATCTCAGAAAATTGACATACGGAACAAGATGGAACAAGTGTAATTAGCAAACAGTTGATTGACAGTTCAAGTATCAAAAGACCTATGTATGTACGCTCTCGGTCTGATATACAACAAAAATCATTAGCATGGTTATTTCCACGTATCATTTTGGAACGTTTACAAAGTCAAAAGCCAAGATCTTTATAAAAAAAACCTACCATATTTTGTACCTGTGTGATAGAAGAACACATTTCGTAAGGTACTGCTTTGTATATCACTACATGCAAATACAAAAGAGCGAGAGCATAAACCAATTTATTTATTTTGTATCTCTTTCATTTTCATAGCTGTTGAATAAACCAGCGACGCAAACTTAGGTATAGCGCTACTGACTCGTCGACGTTTTCGGGTGGTTTCAGTAGATTTTCCTCCATGTAAATGCATCCCAACTCAAAAATCTCTTCTTCGCATGGGTACTCGTCCTCTTCAGCGCATTCTGATCGACAAAAGTGTAGCACGTCGTCATCGACCAGTCGAATATGCTCCTCAGCATTGAACAAGTCGGGATAAAGATACATGTTGACAGGCCGTCCATGAAAAACATACTCTCTACTTCTCCTAATATAATGAGTGTTCCATACCTGCGCAGTGTCATCTAGTTCGTTCTGTAAAGAAGACAAAGCCATCAGGACAAAAGGCCAATCAAATCACAAGATTTTCAAATGCAATCTGATTAAAATCTTCCCCATTAATTGTACACTACCGTTAGAAGTAGGGCTGATCAGTTTGTTCCAAATGTCACTGTAAAAATCCCAATCTAATTGAAATTAAATCTCTCACTCGCTATTTTTTTTATTCTTGGTCGCTGCGTCCCACGCAGCGACCAAGAATAAAAAAAATAGCGAGTGAGAGATTTAATTTCAATTAGATTGTAAAAATCCAATCTTGTTGGCGTAATTGTCTTCTCTAGGTTCTGATTGGCAAACATACATTAAGACGAAACGTCGACTGAAAGTATATGTGTCATTCTCAAAATATGTCCAGATTCAACAGCACACGATTAAAAGGTGGGGGAAGTGGGTGTTCCGGGTATGTGCACCCCCTTTTTTTTTTGGAAAATTTTGTTAAATTCATGTGAAATATAGGCCAAAATCGGCAAATAGTAGCCTGGCACACCACCACCCCTCATTTGTTCTAGCACCCTTCCTTTTCAAAATTCTCGGATCGTCCCCCTTAGACGGATTTGTTATCACATAAGCAACACGACGGGTGCCGCATGTGGAGCAGGATCTGCTTACCCTTCAGGAGCACCTGAGATCACCCCTAGTTTTTTGGTGGGGTTCGTGTTGTTTATTCTTTAGTTTTCTATGTTTTGACGTGTGTGCTGTTGTTTGTTTGTCTTTTTCATTTTTAGCCATGGCGTTGTCAGTTTGTTTTAGATTTATGAGTTTGACTGTCCCTTTGGTATCTTTCGTCCCTCTTCTACAATTTCGCGTTACCGAGAAATCCTAATGTGGGTAACTTTTTTCTATGATGTTATTTTTTTTTCTGTTCCAGATCACATTTGATATGTATGTCGTTTACGAGTTTATACGTTAAAATAGGATATTACTTATTACAAAAACTCCTATACGTTACAATCATTAGAAGTCAGGTACAATTTATGGAATAAATGCCAATCAGATACCAAATCATCGAACAATTAAAGCGTGACATACGGAGGCCGCCATGCAGCATGTACACCATGTACGACCGTCTATGTATGGTCCCATAGGGCATCATGAGGATATGCCAACTTAACACCAAGGCAAACCAAATGAGAAACCTTCTCCCAGAAAGAAATTAAAAGATTAATTCAAATACAAACTCTGACAAAGGTTCCTGGCATAAGACAGGCGCACACTTAAAAATATGAGGCGGGGTTAAACGATATCAAATCCTTCATCCTAAAATAAATTAGTCAAATGAAGATTACTACGATGAATACGGAGTGACATTCCAATGATTTAGTAGATACAGTAGATCGTGTAATGACCTAACTGATAACTAAAATAAAACAATTTTGAAGTGTAAGCCAATTACGTAGTTATGCTCCAAGCAACGTATCAAATAATCTATATTTTCCCTTAAAATACCGTTTTGTGAGGGATTGATTAAAAAACATAATACATTCCTTATATCAAAATAAGAGTTTTTAACAAGTAAAACGTACAACAAAAATTGGTATCAAAAAGGATCTTTCAAAGAAAGCCTATTGCCATGAGCTCATATTGGAAGGTAAAATATTTCTACAAATAGAAAAGAAAGGTACCTGAAGTAACTGCATGCAACAAAATTGAATTAGGTTAATGTCAAGTTTGTCTCCTGAAAATTGACCTCGTTCCTGAAGGCCTTTCATCGCTGATATCCATACTTGACAGCACTTCTTTCGCAAAATGCCCCACCAGGACTCAATTCTAGTGTTCATAGTGCTTTTTCCGTAAATGAAAGGTATTGTCACTTCATCTCCAGCAAACAACGTCTGCATTACTGCAACCAGCCCATTTTCTGTGCCCATATCACCTCTCATGCTATATGGATGACCTCTATGCTCTTCTATTGCGTCTATAAAATACCTAGCTATGACTTTTGGATTACTACTAGATCTACCAACTTTGAGCCATATTATTTTCCTGGAAAACCCATCGATGCAAGCATTGATGCATAAGCCATATCTTTTCAATTTATCGTAGGAGTCCAAATGCCAACAAAAATTTGGCCCCCTTGAAAAATATTCTCTTCTTTTTAGTCTTCGCCGGGCTCTAAGATATATCCCCTCTGGATCAATTGTGTTAAGCATGAGGCTAATGCGGTCTCTTTTTATTTTAAACCCGTGCCGCTTACACTTCTGATACATTCAACGATATCCATGCGCTGGTCCGTATGAAGTGACTTGCGTATGAACAAAGTTAAATACAGATCGAATATTTGAGTAGTCTTTTCTACGAGCAAGATTCATTTCTTTTAAATACCTCTTAACCTGACGAAGTGATATACTAATGGCATGATTCATTTGTAAAATCTTGACAATATCTCTATAAAAGAATTCCATTTCAAAATATCTCTTCACCAAACGAAGCACGTTTACCTACAAAAGAAACTGTCAAGATCAAATATTTTTGTATATATCTATAATACTAAAATAACGAGGTCGAATTTGTCAGCCGTCATGGGGTAAAAATGACAAACCAAAGAATTCAACTTTATATATAGCTAATATTAGAACAATTGTGTTGATTAGAATTTACACCACTCCAGACCCGTTTGTTTTCCACATAACATTAACAAGTTCCGGGTAGAATCCGATATCGATATAAATAATATATTCACCTGTTACCTATTACCTTATCTGTACGTTACGTATCTTACAGGCGCACCACAAAACGGTGTATTTAGGATTTTGCTATATACACGGGTCATAATCAAAGGGTTGACACTTCTAAATTCAATCATTGTCATATTGTTCCCTATTGTAGTATTTTAATCAGTATGACTATCTAAGATGTCAATACGAATACAAAAAATCTGGACTTAAAATAAGGCGTATAGGTAGTTTTGGATTTGTTAGCCGGCATGACTTAAAACAGCGAATCAAAGAATTCAACTTTATTTATAACTAATATAGGACAATGCTGTTATTAAAAAATACTCCAATATTACCAATAACTGATAAAATCCAGGTCGACGGGTTCAAACAGAAAGATTTTGAAAGCAGAGAAAACTGTGAAACTTATAATCGGCATGACTTTATCAGATGACAATACTAGTACTAAAATAAGGCTTACGCATAGTTATATACTTTAATTCAGTCACGGACCTGTGATATCACGGGTGTGTTCTAGTATATACAAATGTTATGACTTTGGAACTTTGTTGTAATTTTTGTCTTTTTGTCTACATACATATAGCAGATCTTCCGATTATCCGACTATAGAATTCAAAAGAAAGAGTTCCTCATATCTCATTGAATTGATAAAATGTTTACCCAAAGGATTACTATACACATAATTGATAAAAATTGGGATGAAAATATAATCCTTTTTAGCTCACCTAACTGAAAGTCAGTGTGAGCTTTTACCATCACGTTGCGTCCGTCATCCGTCGTAAACTTTTACATTTTCACCTTCTTCTCTGAAACCACTTGACGGATTTTGACGAAACTATGCAGGAATGTTACCAACAATCCTACCTTTGTTTTGGTCCAATTAAAAACATGGCCGCTACAGCAAATCTTAGATTATGAGCCTAGATCGTTCATATGACGGTCAATGGCACATTAAACAGATGTCAATATTTCTTCTAAAGGATGAACAAACACAATCAAAACATAAAAATGTACCTCCTCTAAAGTTTGGACGCTGATTTATCAACCCATCAAGAAGAACTGTCCCTTTTTCTACCTTCCTGACGGAAATGATCGTGTTCTTCAGTGTTTACAGTATGATTTCTAAGAGAACTTTACCATGTTTTGTTTATACTGTAAACATTCACTAATTGACGAATTTGTTCAATTGATTTATTCAGATATTGCCATACAGATTTCTTACGCATATCATATATTCCCAGCTAAATGCACCTATAATAGTGACACATCACCATAACATCATATATAAAACAAGCTTTAAAACACACAAATCATACTTACTCTTTCCGCCGTGTTGACTGTCACCATTGTGTAATAAGTTGACACGTGATAAGAAGCAATTAAATAATCCGAGATAACGATATAACAATCCGAGATCTCGATATAACAGTTTCGTTTTCTCGAGATAACGATATAATAATCCGAGATCTCGATATAACAGTTTCGTTTTCTCGAGATAACGATATATTTTTTATCGAGATCTCGATATATTAAACCGAGATAACGATTTAATAATCCGAGATCTCGATATAACAGTTTCGTTTTCTCGAGATAACGATATATTAAAGTTTCGTTTTCTCGAGATAACGATATAATAATCCGAGATCTCGATATAACAGTTTCGTTTTCTCGAGATAACGATATATTTTTTATCGAGATCTCGATATATTAAACCGAGATAACGATTTAATAATCCGAGATCTCGATATAACAGTTTCGTTTTCTCGAGATAACGATATATTTTTTATCGAGATCTCGATATGACAATTTCGTTTTATCGAGATAACGATATATTTTTTATCGAGATCTCGGTAAAACGGTAATGTTTTATCGTGATCTCGAATTAAAAAAAATATTTTCTAATGTTTTGTGTGTCCCTTTACGGCTTCCGTACTCGGCTGCCTGTAAACATTTGAAAAAGATATTTTTTTCTTTTTGAATTTATATTTTTGTCAGTGAAGTAGCCGGCACTTGAAGTCACCGTAAGCGGCGGACCGAGGTGACTTACACTGAAGACCTGTTGGTGACCTTCTGCTGTTGTCTTCTCTATGGTCGGGTTGTTGTCTCTTTGACACATTCCCCATTTCCATTCTCAATTTTATTACACCCGATGCTAAACCCTATATTTGTGTAAGCTGACTTTTTAAATGAAAATAAACGGGTAGCATTTTTATTGTCAATATCAAACACTGATTAGAAAAAAATAAAATAAATTCTTTTTTTGGTTTATTTTGCAAGTTTAATGGACAAAGGGACATAACAACAAACATGTATTTGACGTCAAAACTTAAATTGCTGGTTACATTTGATATTCAGAAACAAACATACAATTTGCGTATTCTGCATTGACCGAATTTGAATGTTTGACAATGACAATGATAACACGTTTTATGGAAAAAGGATGGACTATACTAGTACTAGTAACGCATGTAACACAAACAATGAAAAAAAAAATTGCACAAAATACAGCATTGACAACTTAAGAACAAGGAATGAGATGTCAAATGGGCAGCATATTTTCTGTATTTCTGAAAGGGGCTATCAGTTTTTTTCTGTCACATCCTATGCATATGTTCTATGTTTTGTCATGTTTTGTGTACTGTTGTGTGTCTGTTTGTCTTTTTCCGTTTTAGCCATGGTGTTGCTTGTTTATTTTTTCGGCGAATGAGTTTGAATATCCCTTTGGTATCTTTCGCACCTTATTTCCAATTTAACCAGGACTTCAAGTATGAATAACTCCTGAACAGCAAAAATTAAAATTGGTTGAACGGTTCATAAGTTATTGCTCAGAAATGACACACAGTGACATTTTTTGAATCTATCATGATTAATAACTCTTGAACGGCAAAATTGAAAGTTTTCAATTTCAATCTCAAACTTTATTTTGCAATCAATATCAACAAATAGTGTTGATAGCCGCCAAACCACCCGATGCGATAACCACTCACCGTCATCCAACCACCCGTCTTACTGCACAAAACTTATAACTGTTTGATTTTCCTTCAGAAAACCCATTTAAAAAACCACATAAACCTCTATAAAACGAACCTAGGGGTGAACTGCTTCCTGCTTCCTGCTTCTATAGTGGCACCCGTCGTGGTACTTATGATATACAATTTCAAAACAGCCAGCATCATTTACTGACACGATGAAACGGTTACAAATGTAAAGACGAAAAAGCTCCATGGCTCTGACTCTGTGATTAGGTGTAAATATATAATTCTTCACAAATTTTATGCATACATGTAAGTATCACAACGAAATACTATCAAAAACTGAAGTAACTATTATGCAGATTGGAGATGTTTTTTCTTCTTCAGTAAACCAGTTATCATAAAGTATAGTTAACCATAAACTAGGAAATCTATGTCGCAATTACATGCAGGGGTAAATTCTGTAAAAAAAAGCTCCCATTGACTTTAATGCTAATCTATGTCTAGAATTAAATTTATACCTGATTTACCTTAAGAAATTAGAATGGCCTTGTTTACAAACACTGTAGTTTCGCACTTAATTCCTTTACTCACCCCCATTACTTATCAACCCTGTAGTAAAAAAAAGTACATTCAGCATTTATTGAAGGGCCAAGTGAGCTTTTCTCATTACTTTGCGTCCGTCGTCCGTCGTCCGTCGTCGTCGTCCGTCGTCGTCGTCTGTCGTCCGTCGTCGTCGTCCGTCGTCCGTCGTCGTCGTCTGTCGTCGTCGTCGTCCGTCGTCGTTGTCGTCCGGCGTCGTCGTCGTCCGGCGTCGTCTGTAAACTTTTACAAAAATCTTCTCCTCTGAAAGTACGGGGCCAAATTAAACCAAACTTGGCCACAATCATTATTAGGGTATCCAGTTCTAAAAATCTATCCGGTGACCCGGCCAACCAACCTAGATGGCCGCCATGGATAAAATAGAACAAAGGGGTAAAATGTAGATTTTGGATTATATCTCTGAAACCAAAGCATTTTGACACGTGGTAAAATTGTTTATCAGGTCAAGATCTATCTGCCCTGAAATTTTCAGATGAATCGGACAATCCGTTGTTGGGTTGCTGCCCCTGAATTGGTAATTTTAAGGAAATTTTGCCGTTTTTGGTTATTATCTTGAATATTATAATAGATAGAGATAAACTGTAAACAGCAATTATGTTCAACAAAGTAAGATCTACAAATAAGTTAACATTACTAAAATGGTCAGTTGACCCCTTAAGGAGTAATTGCCCTTTATAGTCAATTTTTAAGAATTTTTCTTAAATTTTTGTAATCTTTTACAAAAATCTTCTCCTCTGAAACTATAAAGACAAACTTAACCAAACTTGGCCACAATCATCATTAGTGTATCTTGTTTAAAAAATGTGTCCGATGACCCCGCCCACAAACCAAGATGGCCGACATGGCTAAAAATAGTACATAGGGTAAAATGCAGTTTTTGGCTGATATTTCTGAAATTAAAGCATTTAGAGCAAATCTTACAGGATAAAATTGTTCATAAGGTCAAGATTTATCTGCCCTGAAATTTTCAGACCAATCAGGCAACCCGTTGTTGGGTTGCTGCCCCTGAATTGGTAGTTTTAAGAAAATTTGGCAGCTTTTGGTTATTATCTTGCATATCATTATAGATAGAGATAAACTGTAAACAGCAATAATGTACAGCAAAGTAAGACAACATGATCAAAATGGTCAATTGACCCCTTAAAAGGAGTTATTGCCCTTTATAGTCAATATTTAACAATTTTCATAAATTTTGTAAATTTTTGTAAATTTAGGATTTTCTTATCCCAGGCATAGATTACCTTAGCCGTATTTGGCACAACTTTTTGGAATTTTGGATCATCAATGCTCTTCAACTTTGTACGTGTTTGGCTTTATAAATATTTTGATATGAGCGTCACCGATGAGTCTTATGTAGACGAAACGCGCGTCTGGCGTACTAAATTATAATCCTGGTACCTTTGATAACTATTTACAAAATATTTTCCATTGTAACTACTGGGCCAAGTTCATTATAGATAGAGATAATTATAAGCAGCAAGAATGATCAGTAAAATAAGATCTACAAACACACCACCATCACCAAAACACAATTTTGTCATTAATCCATCTGTGTCCTTTGTTTAATATGCACAAAGACCAAGGTGAGCGACACAGACTCTTTAGAGCCTCTAGTTTTTTTCAACTCTAGTTTTGATCAATCTATCAAAAAATATTTATAACAAACATTATCTACCAATCAGAAGAGCCCATGACTTCAGTTTTATACAGACAGGTCTCCCCCAAATGGGCGTTCCTTGATGACGTATATTTATTTACTGAATTTACCCCTGTACTAGAACTACAGAAACAAACTTAATCTTAATACAACGTATGCTACACCAATGTTTAATGCGATGAATGGTATTGAAGTGTTTTATTACGATTTAATCATTATATGTTATGCGTTTGATCGGCTCATGTAATTGTTTTAATTCTTAATTTATTCCAATTAGTACTGGACAAATTAAATCAACAGCAGAGAAAAATGGTCTAAAAATTAAAGAAAAAAAGAGTGGCGAAAGATACCACAGGGATATTCAAACACATAAATCGAAAATAAACTGAAAACGCCATGACTAAAAACGAACAAGATGAACAGACAAAAATAGTATACAAAACACTAGATAAAAAACAAATGACTGAGCAACATGTAAACCAGCAAAAAACTTGGGGCGATCTCAGTTTCTCTGTAAGGTTTAGCAGATCCTATAGCTACTCCACATGTTGCACCCGTCGTTTGTTCTCATTAGTATAAACTCGGTAGGTCACATTTGTTAAAAGGGAAAATGATTGTTGTTATGACTTAAGAAACAAATCCACTATCATCTGTGAAACGGATATTCCATTACGGTCAACCAACTCGTGATGCCGTCCGAAAATTTCTTGAAGGGATGATTTCAATTTAACTAGTTGGAACTCTTGGTTTAATATCTTCCTTATGAGCAGCAACCATCTATCAAGGAATTCATTATAGGAAATACAAGCCCGGTAATATCGTATCAATTACTCCGCATGCAGAACCTGCTGCAAAATTGGTACATGGAAATGGAATGCTCATATTGGGAAGCTGAAACCATCTCTTTTGTCGCAAAGTTTTGTTTTCAACCACCCTCATTGTCAATTTCTAGATGTAAGTCAAGAAATGAGGCAGACGTAACTGTATCTGTTGCATCCTTTATCACAAGTGTGATGGGACATATGCGTTCATCATAATCACCAAATTTGGAATTATTTAGTGACTGAATATCATCTGTATAGCGGAAGTAAAGTCAAATGATAATGATAACTTTTGTTTTTCCTAAGAAGTTCCTGTATGAAGAAATTAAGGGTCTTTTGTCCTCTTATTTCCTTTTTCTGTCGTTCTAAATTACAAGGAAGTATAAGTAACCGCTTGTTTGGAAAAAATAACACCTGTTACATGAAAGTATGTTCATATAACATCCATGAATATGTCGTGTTCTGTTTTATAAATAAGTCTTCACTTAAAATGTTAAGAATTTAGAATTGAATAGTGTCTTTTATTTCATGCGTTTTATTGTATGTGTCAGACATATATATACATTGTACGCCAAGTAGATTAGCTCGATAATGCACAAGTATCTCTTATTACATGTGTCTTAACCGGGGCTGAAACCCATAGTTTCTCTACTCATTTATCTGACAATCCCCTTAGCATTGCGCGGTCAACTCATTCCACTTGTAAATTCATCTGTTTAGTACCAGCTTTTTGTAGGTGTTACCTTGACGATAGTTTAGAATAATAAAAACAAATCGCTGTACACGAATTATTCAAAGTGTACCAGAATGATATTCGACTCGTATCATATTAAGTATCAAACTCCGTACAGTGATCGTTTCCGTTCCATTAGTGTAGAGTAGTATGCGGATCGGAGCTGGAACTGCCAGGGAGTTTGATCAAGTATAATATTAGAAAGCTAATATCGTAAGCCTACATGTCAATGTTTTTATATTCATTCATATCTGTCTTTGTTTATTGTGGTCTTGACCATATGAGTATTTGGACCATATGCTAATAAACTCATATGATATAAACATACGCGTATGGTCCCTGTAATTAAAACAACGAGTGGTGAACAGTTATTGCGGAAGGCATAATTCTCCAAAGTGTCATGGATTTAGAGTTTCGAAAAATGAAAGTTTTACTAAGATAACAACTTGAATTGGTAATCATTGTAACTTGATTAATGAAATAAAATGAATTTTACTTATATACAACTAGAGGCTCTCAAGAGCCTGTGTCGCTCACCTTGGTATATGTGCATATTAAACAATGGACACAGATAAATTCAGGACAAAATTGTGTTTTGGTGATCATGATGTGTTTGTAGATCTTACTTTACTAGCATTCTTCTTGCTACAATTATCTCTATCTATAATGAACTAGGCCAAGTAATTACAGTGGAAAATATATTCTAAAAATTTACAAAAATTTACAAAAATTTATGAAAATTGTTAAAAAATGACTATAAAGGGCAATAACTCCTTAAGGGATAAACTGACAATTTTGGTCATGTTGACTTATTTGTAGATCTTACTTTGCGGAACATTATTGCTGTTTACAGTTTATCTCTATCTATAATAATATTCAAGATAATAACCATAAACTGCAAAATTTCCTTAAAATTACTAATTCTGGGGCAGCAACCCAACAACAGGTTGTCTGTTTTCTCTGAAAATTTCAGGGAAGATAGATTTTGACCTGATAAACCATTTTACTCCATGTCAGATTTCCTCTAAATGCTTTGGTTTTTGAGTTATAAGCCAAAAACTGCATTTTACCCCTATGTTCTATTTTTAGCCATAGCGGCCATCTTGGTTGGTTGGCCAGGTCACCGGACACATTTTTTAAAATAGATACCCCAATGATAATTGTGGCCAAGTTTGGTTTAATTTGGCCCAGTAGTTTCAGAGCAGACGATTTTTGTAAAAGTTAACGACGACGGACGACGACGGACGACGGACGCCGGCCGCAAAGTGATGAGAAAAGCTCACTTGGCCCTTCGGGCCAGTTGAGCTAAAAATCAAAGTAGGTGTATATTGTGCATGGTTGTTTTTAAGTTGTTTTAGTTTAAGTTTTTACGAAACACGTTAAACCAAAAGTCAACTGTTTTACACATGGGTAATTTTTAATATTTTGGTGTTTTAATTTGTAAATTTTTATGATTTTTCAAGATTAGGCCAAAAGGTGGCATTAGTTGTAAGTCCAAGCCCTTTGGTGTATAAGTTCATAATAAAGTGTATGCTCTAATAAAAGAAAGTCCAGATTAAATATTGTGTCAATCGAGTGCGAACTAGATATGTTCAACAAGGCAAATACATCAACAGATCACCTCATCTTAAATACCAGTAGTCTGTTCCCATAATTACATTGGTTGTAATGGGGATTCGATTTAGATACCTGCATTTGCGTTTTTGCAAGCATATTATACTTTCAAAAAAATCAAAATGTTATTATGTATGAAGATAAACAGTTTAGGTTACCGTCACGTGACTGAATTCTATGATAAGTTTACAAGATTGAAAAAGGATAAAAGTTTTATGTATATCATAACCTGTTATAAGGTAAATTACTTTAAGTTGGTTAAATTATCATATATAAAATGTTTGATTACTGTAGATTGATAAATGTATTGCAAAGTCTAAATTTATTTCAGAAATGTTGGGTCGTATGCTAACTGTGTTAGATCTGCAAAGATCAAGTGACTAGTTCATTCAGGAATTGTCATCCGAAATGAACAATTCTACTTAGAGGCTGTAAATTGTATACAACTGTTTTTAAATAATGTAAATTAAAAAAAAAATGATACTCATCAGTGCTATCATTTGAATCGATTTGATAATAATCTTTTTTAAATGATACAACAACCTTTTATTAATTGAGACTTGAAAGTGGCCAAATATACCAAGCTTGACCGGATAAATTGTGTTTTGATTTAAAAGGAAGTACATTGCGACCGCTTCTTTTTAGCATTAACACGTGTTACATGAAAATATGCTGAATCTACATATAAAAACAATGAATATGTCATATTTGTTTTTCATTTTTATATCAGTTGGTAACATTTTGGTTTCTTCGCCTACATTTAAACAGGTTATGAATTTAGTGGGGAATTGTGTTAATTTATTTAATATGTTTTATTGTATGTATAAATGCATGTCTTTTCATTGTTTGCCTTGGAAATCAGCTCGATAATATACAAGTATTTCTCATTACATGTACATTTTTTTTCAACTGGGCATGAACCCGTACTTTACCCTCTCATTTCTCCAACAATCCCCTTAGCATTGCCTCATCTTATTAGAACCAGGTTTCTTTTCGGTAGGTTTTACCTTCTCGAAAGTATAAAATTAGGAAAACAAATTGCTATACAAGAAATATTTTGAGAGCATCAGAATGGTTATCAACTCATATTATTAAGCATAATATCATGAAGCTAATAAGCATACAGGTCAATCTTTTCATATTCATTCATATCTGCCTTTGGTTACTGTGTACTGAACCATATGAGCATTTGGACCTTAAGCGTTCGGTTATAACCATAAGCGTATATATTCATTTGCATATGATCCGGGTAATTTAAACGACGAGTGTCGAACAGTTATTGTGCAAGGCATAACCATTAACAGTGTCATAGATTAAGAGTTGCGACAAATCAAATTTTGACTTGGATAATAATTTTGTAATCAGTGTAACTTAACTCATAAAATAAAAAGAATTTTAACCACAAACTGAAATTATAGCAGAAGTAATTGTTGCATGATAGTTTTTAGGTTGTCTTTTAGAAACACTTTAAAAGGAAGTTTTACACATTAGCAAATGGAGCATTGAATCCCTTATTTTCCTGATTCTGGTTTTTCAATTTGTAAATAAGTATTTCTAATTCATTTTGAATTATATTTAATGTGTTCATGTCCCTCTTCATACAACTTGTAATTACGGACGTTTATACGTGCTGCTCCTCTATTCTTATTAAAGTAATCATAGATACCAGGATTGAAATTTTGTATTTGCGCCAGATGCGCTTTTTCTTCTTCAAGAGACTCATCAGTGACGCTCGAATCAAACAAAAGTTAAAAAATGAAAATAAAAGGCAAAATAAAGTACAAAATTGAGGAGCATTGAGGACGTAAATTTGTGTATCAGTTACGAGTCTTACAAAAAGATATGTCGCTCAGAATTGTTCTTCAAGATAACATTTTCACAATGCTTGTACTCTTTCTTTTTTTCTTTTTTTCATAAATAGATTAGTCAGTCTTGTCCTGCAATAAAGTACTGTTTGTGTCTTCTGTGATTGTTCTAACTTTATAACAGCTCCTTACGTTTGCTCATCTTTAGTTTTGTTCACTGTTTTAGACCATAGTGTGACCTTAGTTGTTAAAATCCATACCGTAAAGTGTATTGGCTCATTATAAAATGTATGCTGCATTAAAACAAATAATTAAATAACAAATGATAATATCATAGCTCTAACAACATGTTATATTTTTTAACCAAAGAGGTTTTTTTCTTTAAAAAAAATGTTTTAAGTGAATCCTGGAATGAGTTAACTTGTACGTTTTATATATGCCATCAACCCCATTGGGCTATAATATTATTGTCAATAATATAATTTAAGAAAAAAAAACATAAAATCTATACATTCTTGTACAGAACAAACTAAATGTCTGAATAACAAATTAAACTTGTCATATCGGACAAGTTATTTTCGAACATTGTTGAATTAGATTAAATAAAATGACTAAAGTTTGCCCAGTTCATACATCTAAAACATGTTCTTAGCAACCATATTGAAAAAAAAATTGTGTTCTTTTACACAGAAATACTAATACTGATTAGTACACAATCTGACAATTTAGTGGTCAGGTATCGATCATGTCAATATAAAATATTTAGTACTTTAAGGAAAATAAGCTGAACGTTTTAAACAAAATCTATTGTTACGGAAATATTAAGATCAAAATAAGTGTTTTCCAAATTGCTATGTATCCAATGAAATTTTTCAAACAAAGTGTGTGGTTCTTGTTTTTTTGAAATTTTAATAAATTTGTTAAATGGTCAAGGTAAATATTTTGTCAAAATTTTATGAAAATTTAACGAGCCAAATTAATTTGAGTCAAGATGTTAGGTAAACTATATTGTTTTCCATTCGCAACAACTTTATCCTTGCATAGCAATATTTTTAAAATAACAAAAAAAAAAAATAACGAAGGCCGTACGTAAGATGTTGACTGCTATGTCATTTAGTAGTCTTGTAGACAGTTGCCGCATCGGGATTCAATTCACATCTTCTTTGTATATACAAGAGAGATAATTTATAGCAAGGTGATGTTTGAAATCTAACCAAATCTTTGAATATGTTTTATTCTTGAATGTTTAAAATTTACAATGAAATAGACAAACAAATTAAAGAAATGGGATATCCATCCATCACAAAACATCAGTATATGCATAGCACGTACTGCTAATGATTGTCATACTGAACTCAATTTCGCCGACAGCGTTGCCGTTTGCAATGGTCTATCCGTAATATCTTTTATGAGAATTTTGCAAACAGGTGCAAAAGGAAAGTCGTAATGCGAAACGTAATGTAAAACGATCATGTTAAAAAGACGTAAAGATCTTTCGACTAGAAAATAAATTATTAAGAATGAACAGAAACGAATTAAGATGTTAAAAAGCGTTTGTTGAAATCTGATAATTCTATTTAGATCCTTTGACAAAATATCAAACTGTATTACAATTTCAGTAATGTAACGATAAAAGACACATGCATAGCAAAATTAATGATGAACACATAATAATGATAATAAATATATATCTTGTACATTTATTTCAAGAGGATATAGTTTCTTTGGATCTAATCAATATAACACAAGGCTCATGCAAGCGCTTTCTATTAATTAAGTTTATAAACTCGACTTGATATAAAGGGTTTGCCTCTACTTTTACTTCAGTATGCAACGTTCTCATTTTCTATGTAATGTTATCCTGCTCATAATTATTATGCGACGAGTATGTGTAAAACCATCCTGCATAACACTTTTCAATTAGTGAATTACATTTAATACTTGCAGCTTCATTTATTTAGAATAGCTACTTCCCTAACATGCCTAAACAAATTATATAATAGATAAAAATTACATTTTTACCGTTAGTGTTATGTTGCAAATGTTTGATTTATTTCAAACAAATGAACATTTTGTGTGGCGCTAATATTCTGCCACTGAAAAGAACAATCGAATACAAATTGTTTCATTTATTCGCGATAGAAAATCGAAAATTATGAGTGGTTCATGATGTCAGTTTTTAATATTCAGCACCCAATACATACTTTGTTTGAGAGTTGATAATATTCAGTACCCAATAAACACTTTGTTTGATGGTTTATAACATGCAGTACTCAATACACAATTTGTATGAGAGTTTGTAATATTCAGTACACAATACAGACTCTGTTTGAGAGGTTATCATATGCAGCACCCAATACACACTTTGTTTGAGAGTTTATAATATTCAGTACGCAATAAACACTTTCTTTGCGAGTTTTTCATATGCAGTAGAAAATACAGACTTGTTTGAGAGTTAAAAAATATGCAAAACCCAATACATATTTGTTTTAGAGTTTATCATACTAAGTACCAATATACACTTTGTTTGAGAGTTTATAAGTCTGTACACAATACACACTTTGTTTGAGAGTTTATAATTTTTAGTACCCAATACACGCTTTGTTTGATAGTTTATAATATGCAGTACCGAATACACGCTTTGATTGAGAGTTTACAATATTCAGTACACAATACAAACTTTGTTGATAGTTTATAATTTGTAGTACCCGATACACGCTTTGTTTGAGAGTATATAATTTTTAGTACCCGATACACGCTTTGTTTGAGAGTTTATAATATGCAGTACCGAATACACACCTTGCTTGAGAGTTTATAATATGCAGTACCTAATACACACTTTGTTTGAGTTTATAATATTCAGTACCCAATACACACTTTGTTTGAGAGTTTATAATATGCAGTACCGAATACACGCTTTGTTTGAGAGTTTACAATATTCAGTACACAATACACACTTTGTTTGAGAGTTTATCATATGCAGTACACAATACACACTTTATTTGAGCACACCAATCCCAATTCACATATTTCCTAAAACCAAACATATATGTACCTTTTCGCTCAGGTCAAACATTTTTTTATCTATTTTGCGTATGAAACACATGGGTACTTGATAAACTCATTGTTGCTAAACGCTGAAGCCACGGTACAGATTTTAACTAAATAATAAAGACATTTGACTGAGTTTAAAAGTGTGAACGCGTGATGTCAATTGACAATTCACAGTGATTTTTATTTATTAATTCTATCTACGTTTAAATGAAGTAAATATTAATGCAATTTGAATTTTAGCTAACGTTGTTATAACTCGAAATCTTTCGACATGAAATCAATTTTTTTAAACTAGTTAAAATGAAATTACGTGGTATATTATTTCAAACAAGCAACGTCAGCTGCTTCAAATGTAGCAATCTGTTACACAGGCACCTACATAAATACATGTATCAACACAAAGGGGTGCATTTACCAACAGTTTGAAAAGGTGCTCGGTTAACAGAACAAATTTACATTTAGAAAGAAGTTAGAGGAGTCAATCAACACAAGCATACAAGTTGGGTAAGAATTTATTTCCATTTACGATACATTGTATGTTAAAAAATAATATAGTTAAAAAACAATAACAAAAAATCCTAAAACATCAACTGTGAAATCACGTCGATGTGTTCCAAAACTGACAAACAAGTTGTTAGGAATTGCTTCTTCTTTATATATGTTTGTAAATAATGCATTTTTACACAACGAAAAACTTCCCAAATATTGACTGTAAATTTTTGTGATTTTACTTTTCATTATAATTCTTTACTAGATTTTTTCTTCAAGTTCTTCAAGCTTTCAAATTGTTCTTTGTATTCAATATTCAATGAAATATACGTTCGGGATTTCCTGGCACTAAGTATATCCAAAAGAAGTTTAACACTCAAAATAAAAATTGTATTTGAATAACAGTGTCGACTTTAACTGTTTACTGTAGGAACGTATTGTCAGCAGTCAAGAAATGCGCATAAATGTTTTGACAAAGATGGAACTGGAAAACAATAAGCCATAGCTATAATCTGATTTTTGAGTGATGCAAAGTAACCGAAGTGAAATATTATGTAAATAACGCATGAATCTAACCACAATGTCATATAACTATTTACTTTATTGCCTGTTCTTCTCACAAACTGCCGGTTTATACAGGGGCCAGCTAATGGTATAATGTGATACCGAAATGAACGATGTAAAGAATAAAAAAAATCATCTAACTATAGAAAACGTTTACTAAAGATAAAAATACAAATGCCCTAACATTTGAAGCATAACAAATTGCGACATCTCTAGATCCTCATGTACTTGTTAGATGTTTACCTTTAAAAAAAAGGGAATTCTTTGCCATAAATCTTATAGTCATTTAAAACATAGCAAAGAGCACAACATTCACACAAAATGATATTATAAGAGTAAGTCTAGTTTGTGTCTATATTTTCAATAGCTAAGCTTTATTTTGTGACTTGCTTGTGCACTTTGTTACTTTAGCTTACAATTAGCTCATTTTTGTTTTACAAATCTTGCTTATGAAATCATTTTAAGACATCAAAGTTAAATTGTGTTATCAAGGTTGATCTAATATATTCACATTTTTTGAAAATTGTTCTTCTAATACTAAGTACCCAGAAATGCCCTAACATTTGAAGCATAACAAATTGCGACATCTCTAGATCCTCATGTACTTGTTAGATGTTTACCTTTAAAAAAAAAGGGGAATTCTTTGCTATAAATCTTATAGTCATTTAAAACATAGCAAAGAGCACAACATTCACACAAAATGATATTATAAGAGTAAGTCTAGTTTGTGTCTATATTTTCAATAGCTAAGCATTATTTTGTGACTTGCTTGTGCACTTTGTTACTTTAGCTTACAATTAGCTCATTTTTGTTTTACAAATCTTGCTTATGAAATCATTTTAAGACATCAAAGTTAAATTGTGTTATCAAGGTTGATCTAATATATTCACATTTTTTGAAAATCGTTCTTCTAATACTAAGTACCCAGAAATGGAATTATATTTTGTAAAAATGAAATCAAGCAATGTTCTATTTTTGTGCTTTTCCGGACCAAATAAACCAAAATATTCGAGTTGCTGAAACTTTTGTTTTCTATGCTATGTTTTGTATACTGTTGTTCATATGTTGGACGGTTTCCTTTTTAGCCATGGCGTTTCTAGCTTATCTTTAACTTATCGTATTGTATATCCCTTTGGTAGCGTCTGCCTCTCTATGTAAAGATGACGGTGTCTGTAGTGATTTTGCAATTTGTTATTGTTCTTTTTAGATCTCAAAATGTTCTTCAAAAATGTTATAACGGTAAGTCTTAATTTTAATACACATATAACATGAACATATATGTGCAGTTGTGTGCGTTACATGATTACACTGTCTGTATCACAAAAACATCGTATAACTTTCAAATATACACACACAATGTTTGATCTCTCTATATATTGTTACTATTTACTTTTTTTAGTGTGAATTTCGATTGTTCTTACATTCGGTATTCCTTCGTCAATCTTTAGTTATGTGTGTATCATTTGTTGGCTGTTATTATTTTCTATTTAGTTATTTTGTCTGTGGTAATTGTCTTTCAATGATTGAAACAGCTTTATATTTGCCGTAAAAACTAACACGTACTTAATTTTAATTAGCTGCTATATGCATATCAGAAAAGAGGTATTAGGTTGGTTTTTTATCACTCATAGGGTCATTATTAGATGTTTTATTCAATTCTCAAATGTTTTATTTGATCCTCAAATGCTCTTCAACCTTATACTTGTTTGGGTTATCAATATTTTTGATTTGAGCGTCACTGATGAGTCTTATGTAGACGAAACGCGCGTCTGGCGTACTGAATTATAATCCTGGTACCTTTGATAACTATTATTCAAACTTAATGTGATTCGAAAGATATAAAGTATCGACAATTTTTCATATTTCCATAGAATCAAAAAGTATCCAGCGTTACAAAATGCTTTGAGGGTCATTGTTTCAATTGCAAATTTTATTGCCAAATTTGTCTCCGAAAGACATCATTTACCAAATGAAATTGTGTGTATTAGAAAATCAGTCGTTGTCTAATCAACTACCGACGGTTATATGCATATAACCACACATAAAAACTTTCTAGCGGATCGAATCAGTCAACTAATGGTGTTTTTTCTTGTTTCACTTTCAGTTTTGAAATTATTTTTCTTTTAATAGCTGGATAAAAGTGTGTCCTTTTCTAAATTCGCTAGAGGTATAGGGGGAGGATTGAGATCTTAAAAAAACATATTTTAACACCTGTCACAAATGTCGAGCCTCTGGCCTATGTTAGTCTTGTATCCTATTTAATTTTAGTTTCTTTTGTATATTTCTGATTTTATTACGTCTTTTTTCACTGAACTAGTACATGATTACATGATCTTGTTCAGAGGGCAGCTGAAGACCGCCTCCAGATGCGGGATTATATCGCTTTATTGAAGACCCATTAGTGCCCATCGATGGTTTTCTGCGCTTTGGTCGGGTTTTTGTCTCTTTGACGCATTCCCCATTTCCGTTCTCAATTTTATTAACAAATATCCATATATACGATTTAAATTGAAAGTCTCATGAAAACTCATTCATTGGGGATGAATTATTCCCTTGCAAGTGAATAATTCATCAGCAATGTTTCTTTTTCTATCTCGTTGCTAATGCCCATTTAAAGATGTTCATTTTAGTCATTTAGGATGATTACTCGAAGTTTGCCAAATTAGTAAAAACTAATGTACCTAGCCATAATGAAGCTTATATTATTTGTTCATTAGTTGGACTTTTGGGATGTATGGATGAATGATTTTTAAACGCCCAGTTGTAATGTACGTGCAAATACAGGAAGAAAACATAAGTGCAATATGAGTATGACCCCTCCTGTTTTAGTAGATCTGTACTCTAAGCCAGATTTTCACCTTAGCGTGACCCTGCTCGTAAAAATCCGGTGATCGCAATACTCACTGAAATAAATTATTATCTGCTTGTACATGTTATACCCGTGCTCAATATCCATGCTTCTTTGTTGATTATATACTATAAGGTGACAATCTGTAAACTACGGCTTCAAAACACGACAATTAATGAGCTGCCATATTTTCACTTCATAACAGACAGAGAGAAGAAAATACGATTATACTTTTTTTTGCGTACAAAATGATAAAATCGTGCACAGAAGACTAAGTTTGTGGTATTTACAGGCATTGGTTCAAAAATTGGATAAACATTATTTTTCACCAGCCACTCGTTTCATATGACTTTACAGATAATAACAGCCCAGATAAATGAGAATATTTTATATTTTACAATATTATAGGTATTGGTTTTACTGGCTGCAGTAGAAGCACATTACTATTACAAACCGAAGAAAACAGGTAATATCAGATTTCAATCCAATTTTAATTTTCAATGTGATCTTAATAATTGTTTTTACTTTTACTGACGTCAAAGCAAAACAAAATAATCACCCAAAAAAGTATTTAAAAATTAATATTGTAAACAGAAATAGATATAAGGAAAAGACTGAGGTAGATTTGTTGTAGTTATATTTCATTCGTCCAGTGTTTATCAACACAAATTACTTTTTGTTTTGTTTTGATCGCATATTATTAGCTACCTAAAAAAACACCAACAACAAAAAAAAACTTTTGTTAATTCGATACATTTTCGAAAATTCAAGAACAACGTTGGACGAGATATCCAGCAGATTTACAGCTGCCCCCTCCTAAAAAAAACACCAACTGTTTTTTAATCCATTTTCATAGTTACCCTGAACTATTTGTATATAACGTTAAAGAAGTGTAAAGAAATATTTTAATATTCTTATCAGGAATACTTTACTCTGGTTTATTGAAATTTTGAAACACTTTCGATTTTTTTCTGATATTTTTTGTCTGTTGAAATAGTGAGACAAAAAATCACAGAAAAATTTTCTCCCTCTTTTGTATATTGAGAGAATAAGAACTATATTTCTACTTTGCAAAAAATTGTGTATGAAATACAATCTAATTGGATATATTTAAAATTGAAGATGCCACATGTAATGCAGTTGCAGACGTCATTTTTGTATACGATACCAGTGGAAGTATTGGGTCACCAACAAAACAAGCGAATTTTGACGCTATGAAAGACTTTATGATAAATATTGTGAATGAGTTCGACCCAGTAGGAGCTACTGGTACCCAATTTGCAGCTCTGTGTTTTTCGGTAGATCCAAAACCACATTTCTACTTGAATGATAATAACAACGACGCTGATCCACAACAGGCAACTAAAGATGACATCCAGGCGTTCGCAACTGCTCCAAATGGCAAAACAGCTATCGGGGATGCATTAAAAGTATAAATTTAAATTGGAACAAATATTATTGAAAATCAATTTATATAGATTCGACTAATAATGTGTAATTACAAACGTTTTTAATTATAATGACAAGAATCTGGTAAGTGTATTTTCTTTTCTGTGGACAGTTATGACATATCTATTCTGTATACTACACTACCTCATAATCTTATTATCAATATTGAAATGTACCTATTTGATTGACTTGTCTTTTGATAAATCAGGTTTTCCTGTATCTCTTTCTGTTGTTTCAATTCATTTTTTAAAGAAATAATTTGGAGAACAGAAATTACAGAAGCATCATATTATATAAAAAGAACGTTACTAAAAGTTAAGTGCAATACTATATCATATTGCATGTGCGTAAAAGCAGCTCCAAATTATTGAAGTCATCAGTGACAATAATATGTTTAAACAGTTTTGCAACCTTTTCTTTACCAGGAAAGGGTAAAGTCTATTATAAGTTAAAATGGTTTACTACTGCCCCACACATATCCATTGAGGATTAGAAAAAATCCATATGGGGGATTATCCTTATCCTCAATGGATCGGAAGAGTATCAGTGGCGAACCTATTGACGAATTTATCGGGTTACATTGTTAGCAAAGATGTTACAAATAGACAATGAATTACGATACTAGTTAAAATAATAGTATATGTAACGTCATGATACCCCTATGAAATCAACGGACTCCGTACGAACCCAAAAGGGTTCACCACACGAAGACGTTAAACCATTCACATCGTCACTATTTTACTCGAGATGTAATACATTCGTAGAATATATATTGCAATAATATGCTCCTGCAATATAAACAATCCTCTCTGGACAATTTCCACCAACATTATACAATAATCCAATACTATAAAATATTTATAATTGTTAATAAGATTATGTTCATCTTAGAGATGAATTATACTGTCAATTAATCTGTATATGACTTTGGTCTTTTACTGTTGTCTATTATACCATAATAATGGTTGCATACAAAACCAACTAAACAGAACTTTATTAATATATTCATGAGTAGTCCAAATATAAAGTGAAAAAAAAACATAATCCACTCAAATATCCCCCGGCAACGCTAAAGGAGTTTGGAAACCTTTTTGATATCTATACCGGAATCTGTCATCATAATGGTATATTTTGACATTGATAATAAACGGCAGTTCATTTCATATATTTCTAATTTTTTTCTTCATTGATCGTTGTTTTTTTTTTCCGTCTGAATCTTCAGCTATGGTATTTCTAATCGTAAAAATATCTACAAAATTGAAATTAATGAATAAGTATTCAATACCCGAATATAATCGGCCAGTTTTGTTTTCGTGTAGAATATCAGTTTGTTGCATATTTCAATAAAATCCATACATTAACAGTCATGAATTAATTCTAATTACTATAACATTTTAGGAATTAAGTACCAGTTTTCTGACCCCAGCAAAGGGTATAGGTAGGAATTGTGCTCAATGTTTTGTTATTGTAATAACTGATGGTGAACAGAATGAAGGAACGGCTGATCCTGTGGAAGAAGCTAATAAACTAAGACAAGATAAGGACTGCATGGTCTACGTAGTTTCAATTGGACAAGCTAACAGTGACCAATTGGAGAAAATAGCTGGAGGCCAAGCTAACGTGTTTAGTGTCGATAAGTTTAATGAGTTGAATACACTTGTTAAAGGACTTGTGCAGGCTGCCTGCAGTAATTCGGCATGTGGTAAGTAACAATTCCTCATTCGAATGAGACCTCATAAATCTAACGAGAAAAAATTATATAAAGAAATGTACTATGATCAAGTTCTATATTGTGTTTTTCTGAAGTAGAAAATCATATTTTTAACGGATTCTTTTATTAGTTTTCAAAGGTAGCAGGCTTATAATTTGATATGCCAGACGCGCGTTTTGTCTACATAAGACTCGTCAGTGACGCTCAGATCATAATAGTTAGGAAGCTAAAACAATTCAAAGTTGAAGGGCAGTGAATACTCCAAATTTCAATTAGTTGTGCAAAATGCCGCTAAGGTAATCTATGCCTGGGGTAAAAAAAATCTTTAGCATAATAATATTTCAGAAATAAGTAATGCGTATGTGTGGAATTTCCAAGGCGTTGTCAACATCTTATTATTTTTGAATCATGCAGTACTTCATTAAAGGGTCAGTTGTTTTAATGTTCCCGATGTTATTAAATCAAAGTATTCATGCTCCACAGAGCTAAACATTTGTAGGTAGAATAAATATTTCCCATTTCGGTCCATTTTTGATATTATCCACCCCATGATTTGAATTGTCACAGTAGCTTTTTTCAAACTTGTGTAGACTACTTTCAATAACAGGGAAATTCTTCAGATAAGTAAGCACTAATTAGCAGCATCAGTATTTCTACATTTTCAGTAGGAAAATTGCGATACTCAAATACAACAATTCCTTCAGTTTGTGTTTAAGATAGGTTCCCCTCTTTTATTTGAGTAGTATTATAAAGCAATTTTTTAACCTCCAGAATATTAATAATCCTGTGAAACGTTTCTTCTGTCAAAGTATCTATACTCAATTTAAACAGTTGTCTACCTTGAGAGTATTGATACCTTTGACAACATTTTCATTTAACAAAACCTTGAAGATTTTGAGAAAAAAAAGTACCTTCCAGTTGGTCTACGATTAGTTGAGCTTTTGTTATTCTACGTCTATAAAAATGTATATTTCAATATTTCCAATCAGTTTAACGCATGATACACACATCAGAGGTAAAAGGCTTAATCAGTTGAATTTCAAACTACTCACCAAGAGCCAAACAATAAATTTAAGCATTCTGTAAGCATGATGTTGATAAGTACTAGTGTTGGGTATTAAAACATCGCTTTTATGCTTCATGAATGCGAAATTAGAAAAACATTGTTGTGTATGTTCTTCTAAATATTCAACAATATTATTAAAAGTGTCATCTCTTTCCCGTCTTTTCTAGTTGCAGTACTTTTTGGAGGAATTGAGGAATCTCACCTAATCTTTTGAGCTTTACAAGACATTTTGTAATTAACAAATATAGTAATTAATTGTTGGTTGCTTAACGTCTAGGGGCTAATATTTAATGCAAAAAAATTAAAGAAAATCTGGAGAAAGATTCCTTTCCCTGGATCTACGCCAACAGACGTCAATGCCCATGTATGTTAGAACAATGTTTATATACTAGTAATTTTAAGTCATACAAATGCTAACGTATTTATTCTAATTTCCACACATTTTTTTAATTATTTTTGACATACTAATTCAAATTATATAGATACTGTTTATAATTGACATTATTATTTGCAACCTTTTAAATGCTGCTGTGATAGTACATAGACGGTATAAATTATCATTTTATACACTGAAATACAGCCCATATTTTCTACTGTCAGTTTGGAGGTATAACTACTAGAATATAAGTTGAGATTTTTTTTATCCATCAACCAATAAAATTGAGAAAGGAAATGGTGAATATGTCAAAGCGACAACCACCCGACCATAGAGCAAACAACAGCCGAAGGCAACCAATGGGTCTTCAATGTAGCGAGAATTCCCGCACCCGTAGGTGTCCTTCAGCGGGCCCCTAAAATATGCATAATAGTACAGTGATAATGGACGTCATACTAAACTCCGAATTATACACAAGAAACTAAAATTTAAAATTATCAGTTGTACATCTAGTATTAAGATTAAAAGAATGCACCAAAACTAAAAAAAAATGTACTACAAATAAGAAACTATAACATTTAAATACATAAACCCCAAAAGCCAAAAGCCAATATTATTATGTTAACAGATGTATAATACAAAAATGAACATTTATATATTTATTGAAGTTTAACGAGGATAAGAATGCTAGGATTTTCATTTAGTATATGATACAGGCCATTTGTTTATATTTTTGTGAGACCTAGGAGTAACTTGAATTTACCTCTTTCATTGGACCTTGTATAACTTGTTCCAATTTGCATGGCTGTTGAAGTTTTCCTCTTTGGAATCGATTACAATATAAAGATTGTATTTCCTGTTATGATTTCATCGATAGAGTGTTGCTGCTAACAAGGAAACTATAAAACCGAGAGTTCCATAAAAGTGAAGTTAAAGTCATCCCTTCGTAAATTTTACGGACGCTATCACGAGTTGGTTGACCGTTATTGAATTACCGTTTCATAGATGGTATCGGATATGTAACTACAGCCCCCTTTCTTTTTCCTGAATGTGACTTGCCGAATTAGACTACTTACCGGGTTTGTAATAATACGAGCAACACAACTGATGCCACATGGGGAGCAGGATTTGATTAGCCTTCCGAAGAACCTGAGATCACTCCCAGTTTTTGGTGGGATTCGTGTCGTTTAGGCGTTAGTTTTCTATGTTGTGTCTTGTTTTGTACTAATATTTGTCTGTTTGCCATTTTTTGTTAGCCATGGCGATGTCAGTTTATTTTCGATCTATTATTTTGACTGTCCGTTTGGTACCTTTCGATACTCTTTTAAGATGTAGTATTAGCACAGAGGTCTGCAAAAGAAATATTTTATAACTCATTTTTCCAGTCTGTGATTGCAACAAGAGACAATTCGTAGAATTTGTCTTGGAGATAGTCTGAATTAATTCAGCCTCTCATTGTATGTCATTGTCTATATCTTGTTAATCCGTAAGTGAATTTGGTACTACACTCTGTGATATTCTGAGCTTTACATATGGTTTGACACTTTATGTACAAACTTTCTCTTCAACTTTGTATTTGTTTGGCTTTTTAACTGTTTTGATCTGAGCGTCACTGATGAGTCTTATGTTGACAAAACGCGCGTCTGGCGTATTAAATTATAATCCTGGTACCTTAAGGCTTTGATAACTATTTAGACATATCTATGTTTTTTTGTGTGTCGCATGTTGAATATGTCTTTCAATCATTCCAATAAGTCTGTATTCTATTATTGGTAATAATGTATATAAGGTTAAACATTAAATTTGCTTGTTTGTATTTTTCAGTCGCTTTTCCTGATAATAATGGTGGACATGGCAATCATCATAATAGAGGTAGAAATAATAATGTTTTACATGATATTTTTCATATTTTGAAAGACAAGTAAATAGGTTTCATTTCTTATACCTCGGTATGTATTTATGTATAGAATCATCAACGAATATTTCACTTTCGTTCACAAAGTGGTCTGAAAAAGTTTATTAACCGGTTTTTACTTTTCAAATAACATAAAAAAAATGTGGTGCAAACTTTAAGATAAAACGTTTCGTTGGTTATTCAGTGTGCACCACATTTTGTTTATTATTTCTTCATAGTAAAAAAAATAATGACTCCTTAAATGAATGTAAAATCAAGGAATTGTTCGTGAAGTAAAAAAAAAAATTGGGAAAAGCATTCGAAAGATTGAGATTTTTACAAAACATTTCCTTATTGGTCTTTGAAAACAATGTTAGGTTCCAGTATCGAAATGATTTTTCAATGACAAAAAGTGCCAATTCATGTGATTTAGATGAATAATATAAATTGTACATTTATTAATGTAACAAACTGTCAGTTGAATTATTTCTGTCGTTGTTTATGAGTAAGATTTATTTTGAAATATCGTGTTCAACCTGGATAACTGATATCGTATTTATTCATATGAGCTTATATGACAAAGCAGATACAAGGAGTATATAGATAGACATTATTAAGATTATAACTTTCGTTTACTAATCTAATGTAGGAAATCGTATACTGATTCCTGTACCGATGCCAATCATGATACCAGCAGATTATCCTGTGAACAGAAATCAGAAGAATGATTTGAAAGATCTGATATCTTTGATAAAAGGCACTAAACATGGTTATGGATACGGCAATAAATTCAAACTAAGTGTTAAACACCTTGATTTACCTGGTCGAGACCCAGTAAAGACCCAAGCAGAACCTTAGATAATGGACACGTCGTCATGTTCATTTACGTCAAAAAATTGACATTTTATTTGCTATATATTTTGTAAAGTAACTTGTTTTGAAAAAGAGACACAAGGCTTTTGAAATATTTTGATTAATATTATTTTCTTAATAAGCCTTGAAGTGATTAAATAAATAGATTTGTATTTTTGATTTTGAAAGGATATGAAAAAAATCAAGTTTACATTAATGCCAAAATTGATTCTTTTTCTGAACAGTATCTTTAATTGAATTCAAGCGTATTCATTTTTTGAAAGAAAACCATTTGAGATCGTTCTAGCTACATGTATCAAAGAAAATATAATTGTTTTACTTTTGATTTTCAGATCTTCAAGTTAATAACCCTCATCATATTGTTATTTTTCAGCATGTTTTGCATAGACATACTATTGATGTAGACTAATTAGTAAATAAAATGTCAATACAAATTAATAGTTGACTTTACCAATCTTTCACCTTCACATGCAGATGCAGTACATATATATTTAGATTGCGTATTTTTCTCTTGCTTGGCTCCTCAAAAAAAAGATTTCCGATTACTTCAAAATAATACACCTGGAGCTTGGTGGATAAAATGATGCGTTGATGCAACGCAGTAACAAACACAAAAGGAAAAAACATAAATGGGTAGCTGTGGCTTGTCTCATTAATAACGACTATAAACTAAAACTTTTTAAAACAGATAATTTGTCATTTTAGCTGTATGTTTAACATTGTCATAAAGCGTGGAGTTTTGGCTAGCCACACAACCAGGTTCAACCTACCATTTTCCCTTAAATGTCCTGTACCAAGTCAGGAATATGGCAGTTGTTCTCTTATAGTTCGTTTATGTGTATATTTGCCTTTCCGTTTTTTTTGTGTTTTTTGTTTTTGTTTGTTGCACTTCAGTGTTCTGTTGCTTCGTTGTTTTCCTCGTATAGTTGATGTGTTTCCCTCGGTTTTAGTTTGTTGTCCGGATGCGTTTTCTCTCAATACATTTATGACTTTTGACCAGCGGTATACTACAGTTGACTTTATTTAAGATTTTTGTTTATGTTACTTTGTTCTTTTCGCAACCTTCTTGTAACAATTCACTTAATAACATCTCTCCAGCTTCTGTTAATAAAACTGGTTTCGTATCTTTACACAAAATTTGATTATACTTTGATTTCAAAAATGAATTAGAACTACATATAAAATCATTTGAAGAAGGGAAATGTTTGCTGTTCAAATATCTCTCTAGCATTTAAACTGGACAGAACTCTGAGCACAACGACAGTTCTTTGTCTGTAAACGTCGGTTTTGAGAACAATTAGTCATGCAAAAGTGTGAATCGTAAAATTGTTTAATTCGAAACTTTTAAATGAGAAAGGTTACTTTATCTTAAAAATGCTGCGTAGCTCAAAAGAACTAAATAGCATAGTATGTTGTCTGTTAGATGAACCAATGTTTGCTATAATTTTCTTTATTATATCTAAAGGAATTGGTTCTTTCTTGCCAACTGATTTTGATAATAGGTTCAATCCTCTTTCTACAATTGTTGACCATAATTCAATGAATAAGTCATCAAAGATACCAGGATGAAACATTTATATTTACGCCAGACGCGCGTTTCGTCTAAAAAAGACTCGTCGGTGACGCTCGAATCAAAAAATGTTTAAAAGGCCAAATAGAGTACAAAGTTGAAGAGCATTACTATACAGGTTTTTATTAAATATCCCCATTGATACTTTCAATTGTACCAGATATGATGAAAAAAGACAGTTGTCATTAAAGCTGGCATAGGACACCAATCGTATTTAGAACACCAAAACTAAATCTTTTTAAAAGCATAACAGTACATGTGTACTGTGTTATTGCTATTGCATTTCTGCTATTCGTGAAAGTTTACTTTCGTTGTCTCGTATTGACAGATTTTGAACTGCTTGTAACTATTCTCAACAAGACATTGAATCATCGACAAATATATTACCAAACGTTTTACAAAAACGTTAAGACAGGAATAAAACGAATGAGGTGCGAAACAAAATAGTATTTCAAAACCCAAAATGGCTTACTTAAACAGCAAATATCAGCAAACATAAATGCATTTTGAAAATAATAAAACTAACAAGCAAATTTACTATTTCAATAGGCTAAGCATGATTATTTGTATGAAGTACAAAAGCGTATTGACACCTACACATTTCAGGAAAAATAAACCTGACTACAGTGATAAAACTTAGAAATATAAACCCATCACGGGATTTGTTGATCTCAAAACAAGAAATTAGATTCCTTTAGGTGCACATTATCAAATTATACATAATGCCTTCTTTCAGAACCCTATACAGGATAACCTATAACGGATAAATCATGAATACAATTTCTATACTTTCACGGGCAATCCAATCACACGATTCACATCTCAAAATATCAAAAAAGGACCGGTGAAACTTCTGATCCCTGTAACAACGGTAAGAACTGAACAATATTTGCTAGGTAAATCTAAATATGACAGCAGAAGATTAAAGGAAAAATGATCAGCGACAATATATTATAAGAATCTGATAATTCATAAAATAAGCCACTAGTTTGTCTGCTGTCGATGATTGTTTTGACAAATGCACCAACAGGGTTTTTCTTTTAAATAGATATCAGAAGATGTCGACTGAGTGCTAATGACACATCTCTCAATCCAAGTCACAATTTGTAAAAGTAAACAATTAAAGTACGGTCAAAATACGGAGCCTTGTCTAATACCGAACAGCAAACTATAAAGGGCCCTAATCATGACAAGTGTAAAACAATCCAAACACGAAAACCAACAGTCTAATCTACGACAAAAAACGAGAAACTCTAATGAACCACATCAACAAACGACAACCACTAAACAAACACTATATGATTGGCAAAACCACCTAATGATGTCCTCTCTTGTACAACCAATACAACTTTGCTTTTGCACTTTTTTTAAATGTACTTCTTACTTACTAATCAATCTAATATCGTAACAATCATCCATAATTATATTAAGACCAGTTATATGCGGAAACGTCTATACCTCCCAATCCGGGGAACCAATGAGAAAAAAACGTAGGTAATTTGTTCTCGTTTGTATCGACGAATAAATCACAAGGAATTGGAACCCGTAAACTGTATATATCTACTTATGATTATCTAAAATGTCCCAATCGACGAAGTCAAAATTTTAAAAATGAAGTCGTATATTTGTTTTTCGTCTCTTCTAACCGATTTGACAATTTCTATTGCGAAAATTGTAATTCAGTCTTCAAGCTCCAAGCTAAATAAATCTTGATGACATTATTATTGTCTGCATAATTTTTTACGAAATGACCATGAAAGTCTTGTATCAAAAAAAATAATGTTATCAAAACATTTTCTATAGCTTAAACTCTTTTGCTTTTCATCAGTTGTCTACATTTTGTGAATAACTTTCGTAAATATTTTAACTGCATAACTTGATGATACAAAACTACTGGCATCAGTGAAAACTATTTTATATGGCAACACGGTATTTGAAATGAGGTTTTTTTTTTCAGAAATTGCGTGGGATGTTATCACATTTTTTTTTGTATTCCAATACCGGCTTGTGGATATTAAAGTCATAAGAAACATCAAAACAAAACAAAATAGTGCATATGTTTTTTTTATAACTCAATGGATAGTTTTCATTATAAAACTTGTGTACATATACTTTTTTCTGAAGAAATTTCTTTAATTTATTCATATTTAGAAGAAGTTTACTTTATTTTAATTGCTTCCCCGACATATTTTCCGTATGCAAAGTGACCTCAGTGTGACGCATCTCGAAAAAATCCGGTGATCACAATACGCATGAATATCCTTAAAATAGACTATTATCTGAATTTACATGTTAAACACGTGCTCAATTGCCATGCCTTTTTGTTGATTTTTTGTCGATTGTTGACAAACAGGTGACAATCGTTAAACTTCGGCTTCAAAACACGAACTTTAATTACCTGCCATATTTTGTCAACAACACTGACCGATTGAAAAAAAAATTGACGATTATACGATATTTACACGAAAAAGATGATAAATTCGTGCACGGAAGACTAAGTTTATGATGTTTGTATGCATTGGTTCAAGAATTGGAAGAACATTATTTTTCACCGGTCACTCGTTTCTTATGACTTTAACATTTGTATAAATATTTACTAATTCTTTAGCAAATATTTCCTTGACTTAAATTAAATAGATTTTACCAGTAATTTTGAGTCGTTTTCTGACTATAGGTAAAACAATGCAATGTACGTCAGCTTAATGCAAAATTTCTTCTTTATTGCTTATGACTGACCTCATACCGGTATAACAACATAACTGTAGAACTAGCTTTTACGTTTTCACGATAATAAGACAAAGTCGCTTGAAGACTTGTATTAAGGTCTAAAACAGAATTACTTCTTAGTATGTAAAGAAATAAAGTTATAAAGAGTATGATTAGATTAGACATGTCATTATTATAGCATATATCATTTGTTGATTGCTTTTGGTACGATCCATAAATCTTCTTATGAAAATACATATCAGTCACTGCGTAAATTACTTGGTGATAAAGATGAAGGTCTTTATATTTTCTGTGGGAAAGACCTATTGTATGTCTTCTGATAATTTGTTTCCCGCAAAACCCTTTTCTTGCGGTATATAGTTTCGCAAGATGTTGCTTAGAAATTTTGGATATTATATTTAACAGTTATTACGCTTTTAAAACTCATATTATGTATCCGAAGACATTTTTATAGTAAGAGTTGTCTCCCCAAACACAACGTGTTTGTGTATTTCCTCCGTAAAATCACAATCAAATGCTCTTTAATATTTGTTCGTTACATAATTATTGGCTGATTTTTATCGAAGCGATCCGGTGAAATTTTATACAATTTTTCCTAATAACATCATCTGTATAAGAACATTTCATACAAACTCTAATTGAGCGGATGTTTGGTGTGTATGTATTCCCATAATGAGTATAGGTTTTTTTTATATAGGAGTAACAACGGTCATTCGACAAGAACAAAACAAGTTACACATTCTTCATTTATTTAAGACATTCTTGCAAATATTGTGCTGACTTGGTAACAAATAGTCAAATCAGTTATTACAGAATCACAAAGAGATTGTTGAGCTACCACTGAAAATCGAAGAAAAATAATGCATTTATCTCTTTTATAACCTGAAATATTGCAGATTGATTTCTTTTGATACAGATGAACATTGTCCGTTTATAAATTTTGAAATTATTAAGAAATTAAGGTTTCAACTTCCACAGGCAAAGTTGACTTTAGATAAATTTGGCTATTTATGTCAGGCATTTTTGACATATAGCTCTTCAACGGTTTCGGTACTTACACATCTTCGGGTTTCAAATGTTTGGCTTTGAGCGTTCCTGATGAAGGTAAATCCAGAAAAGCGCTTCGGACGCAAGAAATTATTAAACGTGTTGGTTTCATCTTTTTGTATAGAAAGCACATAAAACCGGCGAAAACCTTCTAAAATTTATCTTTAAATCATCATATCTCTAATTCTACTACATTGAATTTTCTTTAAAAAAAAAAAAAGCTGTAGGCTGTTGACACGTAAAGGAGTAGGTCCGGTAAGACCCCTTTTTGGCCCAAGAATTTAGCAGTTTTACAAAATTGTTAATATGTAATCTTTGAGTTATTTATAAGAAATTATAATGCAATTATTTTGTATCAATGGTTCTGATTGGATGACAGTTAGCGTAAAATTCTCTATCGCCTTGTTTGTAACTAAGGAAGCCGACATTTTGAATTGCTGAATGTATTGGCATGTAATTTCTACAATAATAAACTAAAAAAAACTCACATGTTGCACCTAAAAATCTTCTTTTTATCAAATTTTATTACATTCTGAAGCGGCACAGAAGCCAGAAAACGCCCGGTGTTTATATTTGACGCCGGAAACATACCTATGACGTCACCTAGTGTAGGGACCAAAGAAGATAACATCTTTTCGTGGAATTTTCTTTAATGAAGATTTTACACTGAAATAATGATTGCAGTTTGATTATGAACTTGTTTTGCATTAGAATAGAGATAACTGTATTGTATTTGAAGCTTTGCGGACGTCCATCGGTAGTTTTACTGTCGCAAATACCCGTTTACCTGTCTCCGCTACGCGTCGCCAGGTAAACTAAATTTGCGACAGTAAAACTACCGATGGACGTCCTTAAAGCTTTAAATACAATACAGTTATCTCTTAAGTAGAATACTTCCGCTACATAAATATGGGCTGTTTTTGACAATACTATATCGGGTACTAGCATCATGTCATGATAAATAACTGAAATCTTCACAATTTTAGCATTTTAGTTAAATTTTAGACCGTCTTAATACCGCAGTCCCACTAGGCCACGATCGCACTACGATCTGTGAAAAAATGCAAAATTTGATGATCGTAGTACGATCGTGAAGATCGCAGTAAGTCGTATCACGGTCATTGTGTGGTCTTCAAGATCGTGCACGTGATGAGCGTGGCCAACTTTGAACATGTTCAAAACAATCGTGGTGCGATCGTGGCGAAATAAGGCCACAGGAGAAGCGTATTGAGAGCGCAATAAGATCGTAGTAAGATCGCAAAGGTCGCTGTACCTTTGTAGCGAGAGTGTAGCGAAAGCGTGATTCTATTTGGAGAGACTGCGCTACGATCTCACAGCGACGATATTACGAACTCACTACGACCATCACGTTTTCACCGCGACCGAACTACGCTTCCACTTCGACTATACCACGCTGTTCACGACCACAGTACGATTCTATCACGCCCTTCTTACAAACTAACTACGTTCATACTACCACCATCATTCTGATTGACATTTTCACATAAAATATATTAAATCTCTCCAGGTTTTGTTTGTCGGTATGTAATTAGGACTTCTTGTCCATTTTTCCTAACAGCTAAACCATGCTTTTCGTTTTTATATATAATAGACCGTTGGTTTTCCCGTTTGAATGGTTTTACACTAGTAATTTTTTGGGCCCTTTATCATGTTTATAGCTTGCTGTTCGATGTGAGCCAATGCTCCGTGTTGAAGGCACGGTACCTTGCCCTTTAATGGTTTACTTTTATAAATTGTTACTTGGATAGAGAGTTGTCTCATTGGCACATATACCACATCTTCCTATATCTATTGAAACATCTGTGTCATATCTGATATCGTTCACTAAAATATCGTCATTTGAGCTTTATGGACCAGCAATAGGTTGTAATTTAGGTTGGATTGGTTGGTCCGACATCTCTACTTGATCAGAATTCGTAACTATCAGATCTCCCTCTGCATCTACATCAACCCCTACCACCACGCCCACGTGTTCTAGTAAATTTTGGTGTCATGACTGTTTCCGAGAAATCTACGTATTAATCAGAAATAGAAGGAATGAAACGCTATTGATATGGAACACGAGGTTGACGTTATTGTTGAGAACGTAGTAAGATCACGGTATGAACGTAGTATAATCGTGGTAAGAACGTGCTATAATCGCAGTAGAAGCGTGGTAAGATCGTGTTGCAATCGTATAACTCTTGGTGTGGTCGTAGTGAGAACGTGACGAGAGTAGAAAGATCTTGATAATCGTAGTGAGGTCGCAGAATAAGCGCGTTGAGAACGTGGTATAATCGTAGTGGGATCGTTGTAGAAGCTTAATGAGGACGTAGTAGCATCGTGAAAGCAACGAAAATTTACATTTTCATGCCACTCATACCGCGACCTCACCACGATCTGAATGTATTTTAGATCGCGGTGAGCGTGGTGCGATCGTGGTCTAGTGGGACTGGGGCTTAACTGAAAGTGGCCAGATTTGTGTTTATTCATAATTTTGAAATATAAGTTGTATTTGATGATAATTCATAACATATTTAAAGGTTGAGGATGAACAAGGATGCTGCCACTTTCATTGTAGACAAAAAACATCTAAAAAATGACATTTTTGGCATATTTGATCGGTTTTTCATGTTTAGGCTTGTATTGGAGCGTATTTAGTGACCAAATCAGTAAAAAATTTTCACTTAAACTTATTGGATCAACTGAAGTAGACACTTCAGTGTTTAAAAATTATCCAAAATCTTTCGTCAGATGAACCTGAAATTTGAGGCCAAAATAAGCCCTTACTGGACCTACTCCTTTCTGTTTTAATGATATTAAAAAATCATATGGTCACCGACTTCGGTTTCTTTTTGTCTAACAATCAATTTCTTACCTTGTTGGTGGTAAAAAAAAACCATCAAAAATCAACGTTTTACGGCCTGCAACGCGATGACGTTACTATTATTTCGACATTTTATTGCATGTTTTCAAAAGGAACACAACTATGAATAATCAATACCATAAAAACGAAGTCGGTGACCCTATCTTTATTTTGTACCATTATAACAGAAATCTGTACAGCAACAACATATAGTTTTTTTATGAAAAATCTATGGAGTAGAAGTAGAAATTTGATGATTTTAAGACCAGTTTTTTGGCTGATATTATGTGATTTCTATACAAATATTCAACCATTTTGTAAGAATTTAATCAGTAGTATTTCAAATTATAAATGTGACAAATGCATTTTTTTTTCAATTTTCAGTTGAAGTTCATCGAGCTAAAGGTGTATGCAAAATTTTACTGAAATCCGTGACAAAGCCTATTCATGCCACTTGGCCTTAAGCCATTATTATAACTATTTCTACACGTGGTTGTGTTAAATATCATTTTCTTTTAAAATTGTTCACCTATTTTGATTTAATTACCTGATTACGCTGATATGTGAAACTGTGTTTTTTGCCTTATGAATTGGATTTTGACAGGTTGAACTTAAAGTTTACATATTTGTAGTTTTTTTCTGTTCTGCTAAGATATTCCCAAAACTTAGAAATATATATGAACAATTGCAATTTAATATTTAAACAAAGAATTCGGTGGTATAATTGTACTGCAACTCGGCTCGTTTAACTTAGATATATTAATATGGATTCATTGTTATTCGTTCGATACCAATTTGCGTTTTTTGTTGTTGTAACAAGTGAATATAAATTCAAATGTCCAATGAATTACAAATTTTTTATAGACTTTGTATGCAGAGTTTGACAAAACCACGAAATAATATTTCCAAGAAATTGTAAATTTTCCTCAATCCACGAAAATTAATACCAACGAAAATGAACCAACCCACAGTATTGGGACAAGCGTTAAACATTTGTAAGTAAAAGAGGGACGAAAGATACCAAAGGGACAGTCAAACTCATAAATTTAAAATAAACTGACAACACCATGGCTAAAACTGAAAAAGACAAACAGACAAACAATAGTACACATGACACAACATAGAAAACTAAAGAATAAACAACACGAACCCCATCAAAACCTACGGGTGATCTCAGGTGCTCCGGAAGGGTGAGCAGATCCTGCTCAACATGTGGCACCCGTCGTGTTGCTTATGTGATAACAAATCCGGTAAATAGTCTAATTCGGTAAAAAGCGTGTTTTTTTTAAAATATATTTTGTTTCGTTTGAGGGCATGAAGTGTGTTACAAATATTAGTGGACTGTTTAATAGCACGATATTCACGACTGGCTCTGTTACAAGAAAATCTGAATCATGGTTAAAACGAGGAAGGACAGAGTATTGAACAGCAGTTACGGTGTAAATATATGGAATACGCCAAAAAGTAAAATATATATCATCAAAGAAATATTAAAAAGATATGAAAAGAACATCCCGATGAACTAAGTGTAAGACAACACGGTCGAAAGATTGGGTCAAGTGGAACAAAATCCGACGCGATAAGTTACGTAGAGAAAAAGAAGGATAAGATACTAAGGTACAGTAACAAAACAAAAATAGAAAATTACACCTTAACCACAAAAACAGAAAAACAAACAATGAAACGAAAATGTAGTTCACCACACAATACATCCAAAACATAGGATTCAGTACACTGGACCACCAAAACCTAAACTTTCACAGCCATCACTATTTACTTAGCAGATAATTCTTAGCACCAATAAATATGAAAATGCATTTTAAGATGTACTTAAAATCTACAACGTAAAATAGATAATACAAGTCAGAAGAGCATTAGTTAAAGATCTCAAATCGAAAGAAAATAAACCTAGAATCTGCTTAAATTTTGAAAAATAACCAATAATTACCTAATGAAGTCTTTTATGAAATGAAAAATTATGTTATGACTCAAAATATTCACCCTGTATCACGGGAAAAACACAATGAGTTTGAACATCAGACAAAAGTTCCTACGTACATGCTTATTGTGTAAACTTTACAGTCATGTTGATCCTGATTTTCAATTATTCCGATTATTCCAATATTTTCAGTATTCTGGGGGTAACAATTATTCTGTAGAAACCAACAGCTCATTTTACGCTATAATATAAATATAGAAGCCATTTTAGCAGCTCCTAAAAATACATTTTAAAAGAGGGGTGAAAGATACAAAAGTGACATTCAAACTCATGGGTAAAAAATAAACTGACAACGCCATGGCTAAAATAGAAAAAAGACAAAAAGACAAATAATAGTATCAAGACACAAATAAAACAAATAAACACTAAGCAATACGAACCCCATCAAAATATGGGGTGATCTAAGGTGCTCTGAGAGGGTAAGCAGGTCTACAAGTGGCACCCGTCGTGTTGCTCATTTTATTACAAATCTGGTAAATACTCTAATTCGGAAGGTCACACTCGTGAAAAGGGAACGGGATTGTTGTTACGACATAAGGAACATATCCGATATATCATCAGACTGAGTGAAACAGATATGTCATAACGGTTAACCAACTTGTGATTGTGGCCGTAAAATTCACAAAAAGCTTGATTTCAACTTAATCATTTGAAAATCTTGGTTTAATATTTTCTTATTGAGCAGCAACCCTCTTTCATGGAAATCATGATAAGAAATACAAACCAAGAAATATTATATCAATAGGAAGATATATACTTCGTAAGCAGGCCCTGCTTGAATGTTGCTACATCGAAATGAAAAATTCACAATTGAGAAGCTGAAATCATCTCTTTTGTCGTATAGTTTTGTAATAAACAGATCCTTATTGTCAATTTCTAGATATAAGTCAAGATTGATTTCACGATTTTAAAAATTCATCATCATCATGTCAAATCGTAATCGCGAATTCAATAAGATTTTTTGGGACAACGAACCAAATCTGTGAAAAAGAATTTGAAAAATCTTGTTCACAAATTCGTCATGTATTTAATCCAAAAATATGTGATAACGTATTAAAACTGGTGATAACGAGTTACATAATTGATGATAACATCTTTATCCATGGAACCGATCCCTCAAATTCGTGACAACGAATTTAATCTGAAATCACAAATGGAATCAATTTATGATAACGAACTTAATACGTGATCACTAGTAATAATGTGTTCAAGATAACATGTATTATCGTTGTCACGAATTTCTGAAATCGCGAATTCAAAACTTATTTCATAGGTGTCCTTTATGAGCTTCAATACTTAAAACGATAAATGTTTTATTTTTAAAGTAGTTTGACAAACACACTTCATATGATAAATCTACAACAACGCTACGTATTACTATACGTACTGTGTGTGTTGTAGTAAATAACAGGTTTGCATATAATTGCACCTTGTGCATATAAATATAATCTTCATATATTTTAAAACATCTAGTTTTCCAAGAACAAGCTTATTGGTAATATATCAAGAACCGATTCTGTTAACATTTTGGATATAGTTTATAAAACTGCTCTTGAAAACCGTTCTCATGGGCGTAGAAAAAATCGCAATCAAAGAAAATTTCGGACCAACCATACAAATATTTCGGACCTAATTTCTATTTCAAAAAACAACGGCAGACATTATCTGTTAATTAAGCTCTGTTCTTTACCTATAAATAAATTAAATAAAACTTTAGAGGATTGCAACACAATTTCATATTGCAGTCCTAAGTATGAAATCGTTCAAATTATAATGGCATATTGTTTTTCTAAACTGTTTCCCAAAATTGATCGCCCTGAAGATCATAAAAACAATTCATTAAAATAAAGCATGCCAATAAAGGTTTTGATTTTGTAAATATTGTCGGTATTTTTAACGACCATTCTGTTAAAGAACAAATTCCTGGATATTTTGATAATACTGAACTCCCTCTTATTTGTTATATTTACAAGAAATCTACCCGGAAATATGTGTTTAATTATAGGCAAGTGTGTAAAGATGTAAATATCAGTGAAAATTACACCTATATCATGTAATTGCAGTAATTCTGAATATACTTATGGCCCTTACCATGTCATAACAGGAGACATTAACATCGTATGCGACCGAGAGTTGAAATCATTCTTCAGTAAAGGACCTAAATATCGTCCCCCGTCAATTATTAATTGGAATGAATGTCGTAATATTATCCACGAATCACTCCGTACTAACGGTGTGAAATGTGTAAAACGGGAAAAAGCTGACAAAAAATCTTTGGGCTCTTTTTTTAATTGAGTAATAAAGATACTTGTTATTCGTGTACAACATTTTAAAGAACATTTACTCTTCAAAACAACAATAAAAACCATATTTTGCGTATCAAACATAAACTAAAAGAACTAGCCAAGGAATTCGTTAAAGTCCCAGCTGATAAAGTTGCCAATAATATTATTGTTTATCGTAAATTTTACATTGAGGTTCTGCAAAAGGAAATCACGAATTCACCAACATTTCAACTGAGTTCATTTTCAAAAATGACATCTGTAACTAAAAGGTAAAATCACAAAAATACTGAACTTAGAGGAAAATCTAATCAGAAAGTCCCTAATCACATGGCAAAATCAAATAACAAAACACATCAAAAACGAATGGACAAGAACTGTCATATTTCTGACTTGGTACAGGCATTTTTAACTGTAGAAAACACAATCTTAAAGCTTTATCTTTACAAGCAGAACCAAATACATGTTCAATGAAAGTCCCAACTATGTACTGGCTTCCGAAGCTACCCATAACACCTTACACATATAGATTTATTTCATCTTCAAGCCATTGTTCCACTACTAAATTGTCTATTCTACTTACTAATACACATGGTACAATCACAAACCGGATAATAAATTGTTCTACCCTATATACCACTTTGCCTCATATTCCTATTATGAAAAAAACCACATCCCTAATTAATTGAGCATTTAAAAAGTCAGAATGCCAATAAAGATGTTCCAGCTCTTTTATGTCATTTTTTAGTAGCAACAAAAAAGAGAACTATGTCAATTTGACATGCTTTGATACTATCATGACTATATTTGCGCTTGAATTTTTACTTGATAACATATCTGGTTCGCTTTGGAGATTCCGTTTATCGTCAAGTTATCGGAATTATAATGGGGAATAACTGTGCGCCATTTATTGCGGACCTGTTTTTGTATTGTTATGAGTAACAATTTATGACTTAAATCAGCAAAGACCCATCAAAACAACATTTGATTCAAAAATTTAACAATACTTTTAGATATTTGGATGATGTTTTTGCTCTCAATAATGACGACCTCAGTATGTATACTAAAGAAATTTATCCTGTTGAATTTACTTTAAATAAAGCTAATACTAACAATGACCGCTGCCCTTTCCTCGATCTTGATATCTATATCATTAACGGGAAGCTTAATACACACATTTATGATAAAAGAGATGATTTTTCATTTCCTATCGTTAATTATCCATTTTAGACGGTGGCGTTCCCTTGTCACCATCTTATTGTGTTTATATATCTTAGCGTGTACTATTCGCTCGTGTATGTAACAACGTATTAGATTTTAGCGAAAGAAATTTATGTATTACTGAAAAATTATTCCACCAGGGTTTTCGATATCACAAAATAGGCAAAACCTTAACTATATCTTATCATCGGTATAAGGAAATAATTCGTAAATTTAACTCAACATGCAGGCATCTTATACGTTCTGGTATTTCATATCCAAGGTAATATTCTTTACAAAGCACAAAAATGTCAGTTTTCACCTCATAATCTAACAAAACAGACTTATTTAGAAGGGATATAGTTACGATACTGTTGTCAAGTAATTAAAGATTGCATATGTTGGCTTTAATAGTGATTCATCTATAGGGTCTTTGCATCGGAATTAAATACATTCATTCTAAAACCAGTTGTTGGCATGCACGGGTTATGTTCTTCTCATGTATTTCATAATGGTATAATACTAAACCCCTAACAGAAGGGATTGTGCCTGATATTCATATGATGAAGACATAATCTTTCAATCAGTTTACGAGTCAGGAGCTGGCATGTCAGTAACTGCTAGTAGTTTGTTGTTATTTATTTATTATTGGCATTTTGTTTATTTTCTTTTGTTGCATATTCTGACATCGGACTCGGACTTCTTTAAACTGATTTTTACTGTACGTATTGTTGTGCGTTTGTTTTTCTACATTGGCTAGAGGTATAAGGGGAGGGTTGAGATCTCAAAAAAATGTTTAACCCCGTCCCAAGTCAGGAGCCTCTGGCCTTTGTTAGTCTGATATGATTTTTAATTTTAGTTCCTTGTGCATAATTCGGATTTAGTATGACATCCATTATCACTGAACTAGTATGAATTTTTGTTTGAGGCCAGCTGACTGAAGGACACCTCCGGGTGCGGGAGTTTCTCGCTACATTGAAGACCCATTAGTGGCCTTCGGCTGTTGTCTGCTATATAGTCGGGTTGTTGTCGCTTTGACACATTCCCCATTTCAATTCTCAATTTTATTACGAAAGGTCAAGGACATTGGGTTCTTTTAATTTGTAATTTTAATCATATTTTTATAACAACAGAAGACTTCCTGATAGGATTACATTTTCCGGACTTATGAAACAAAACAAAGTGCATAATGTCGTCAGTGCTGAGTAATTATAACCGTTTATATTGTGAAAACAAAACCTGTTACAAGGATTTAAACTGAACCTACATTAAAATCCCATTAACATTTTTTATATTTAGTTGTAGTTGATAACCTTAGTCGTGTATCTAAAATATAAGGAAGTAAAGTCACAGCTTAGTCTTTTATTTAATGATTGTTTTTGTATGTAAAGACCTTATTATCCTGTCGATAAACAGTATAGGTTAAAGAGGGATGTAAATAAAAGGTTAAAGAGGGATGTAAAAAAATAAGTAACTTAATATACATAATCAACTGAAGATGGTTTTCTAGCCTGAACATGCTGAACGAAAATCCGTATTTTTCACAAGCATTTAACTCAGAAAAACAAACACATATATACCTAGATATAACGTTTAGGTATAGATGTATATGAAAAATAATATAAAACCTCTCCTTTCCTCTCCTCTCCTCTCTTCTTTATCAACACTGATAAAACAATGCGCAATTTGCTGACAGAAACTGAAAAATGTCAGCTGTCATTTCTGGCGTAAATACAAAATTTCATTCTGGTATCTATGATGAGTTTATTTACAACCACTGGGTGGAAGCCACTGCTGGTTGAGTTTTAATTCCTCGAGGGTATCACCAGCCTATAATCATTATTGATATGGTCATATCTATAGATAAACTGTTTACAAAAACTTTTGAGTTTTTGAAATACTAAGTCTTTTCTATCCCAGGAATATATTACTTAAGCTGTATTTGGCAACACTTTCAAGAATTTTGGTACTCAATGCTCTTCAACTTCGTACTTCATTTGGCCTTTTTAACTTTTTTGGATTCGAGCGTCACTGATAAATCTTTTTTTAGACGAAACGTGCGTCTGGCGTAAATACAAAATTCAATCCTGGTATAGATGATAAGTTTATTCTCTAGGTATAACTTTCTCGTATATTTCATTAAGTATTGAATATTGATAATATATCGCAATACACGAAGAAGTTAAAGTATACCAGAATGAATACTATGTCATCTAATCTAGCATTATATAATGATTCCAATTCAGCAAATATCTAGTATTAATATAATGCATATCTGCCGTTTTAAAGTAACAACTAGTGTTGTCAACGGTTAACCGGTTAACCGGTTAACCGTTCGAACGACCGAATATCGAATACCAAAAACGCTAACCGGTTAACCGGATTTTTTTTTTTCAATTTTAATAGATTTGATAAAAATTTATATTGAAATCATTTCAATAGATGCGTTTTCTTTAAAAAGTGTCGTCGTGGTAATTAACTTGACTGATCAATTGTCCAGTATATTGATTGGTATTGTTAATCCAAAAATATAAAAATTATAAGAACTTATCTCTCAGCTCGGGGCTAGATCTTAAGGAAACATAATTAGTTACATGTTTTTAATAGTAATTTCTAATCAGTAACACGATTACATTTTACGATTTACTTCATTATTTCATTTTTGATCTTATATTGTGTAGACCTACATGTACATCTCAATGTGCAATCTCCGTCGTGCAAGTCTTTGTCATACTTTAAACTAAATGCTAACTCAAAAACTGTAAAAAATCAATGTCTACTTGATGGTACGAATAACAAATTTAATCAATTTGAATTGAAACATCTCACATTATGTTTTTGGAGACAACAAGACAAAATGGAAGAATTATCGGTTTCAGACATATTCAAATCTACGAGATCAAGACGTTTTTTTTCAATCTGAAGTAACTACAAACGCCAAAGCCTTTGATATCATGTATTTGATAATGAACTTAGACAGGAATCTTCACCGACCAGCCTTATAATACCAAAGTACAAACTTCAATTCATTGTATTATAAAAACGTAAATGTATGACTTGGATGGAAGGTAGTCACATTGACACTCATACCTCATCCTCTTATATCTATGTGTAGGGTACTATTTGTAAGGCCTTCGAACATCAACTTTAACTACCGGTTAATCGGTTAACCGGTCGAACGATTATACGAGTAACCGGTTAGGCAAAAGTGTACGATTTGACAACACTAGTAACAACACACTATATTTTACCATCGGATATTTTTATGTTACTGATACATGAACTATATCCTACTTCACCGAAAACAACACCTCACATTCCTGGGCATCACATATATAAATGTCTTTTTGATATGTAATATGATGTGTCGTCAACGGTCGAATCATTATGCCGAACCTATAAAAACTTGCAAAAATAATATGCTTGTTTTTTTTTTAATAAATTCCAAAGTTTGATGGATATGAAAATATGATCATTCCTCAACCTCTCCCGTCAAGCAGCTAATCCATGATATTGAGCGTCCGTATATTGAGCTGTGTAAAATGTATGATTACGCATAAAAGTCCGATCAAATAGGATCGAGCAATTTGGTGACACCTAAACGGAAAGTTTTGCACTATCTACAAATGAAACAAATCTTTTAACAACTCTTTGGATTATGAAAATAATTTGGCTCTTTTCTATCTCCATTTACAATTGAAATTCCAGTCTTTTATTCGAGCGTCCAATTCTGTTTCCATAGATATAGGAAACAAAGATAAACAAAAATCGAAATAAGAAACAAAGTACGCCACAGTTATGGAATACTTCATTTACTTATAATTATTCGCCTCCGTGTAAACTATCTGATTAATATGATCATGCAGATCATGCCGAGCATGCAGTAATTTAAATGTTTGAACTAAATGGAAACAACATCAATTGAGTTTCAGAAAAAGACCAAGCGATATTTCAAAGTGTGAAGTTAATTGAAAATTCGCATTTTTTAAATTTCTTCACGTACAAAATTAATGAAATTGATCTATATTTGGATTGAGCATGAACATTACCAGATTACTTCATTGTGAACACGTATGAAAATTTTATCATTCTTTCGGGTGTACTTTGAACCTCCCGGTTTTTTTAATTGTTTGCTCACTAGGACGAACTCTTTTAAACGTTAAGGGATATATTTTAAAGACAAGAAATCAATTTGTTACACTTATATTAATCAAACCAAGTAGTAAAATTGTTTTAATAATTAATCTATATTTGATCTGATCATATGGTTCAATAACTCTACAATGAGCACCTGTTACACAGTCGACCTATATAACCTCAGGTTTGCCCACAAAAAGGTGATCTTCATCAATAAAACTTGAAGAGGTGCTCAATCAACAGTTACGAAACTCTTAGGAAAAAGAATTTAGACGTGCTAAGTCAACACACACAGAACACTTGGTAAGAATATATGACTTCTTGAAATATATTTTATATGTTTACAAAGTAATTTAAAATAATGAAAATTGTTCAAAATATTTACTTGAAATTCATGATAATTTCTTCAATTTTATTTATCGTGTGTTTGTTTGTTTAGTTATTTAATCCCTTTACTCCGCAAGCATGAAATTCAAACCAAGTGAACAACATATTAGCATGTGTTAAATTAAGTATACATATTACAAAATATATGTGACGATAAGTTTAAACTTTTTGTACAGTAAAAAAAAATGTTAAGCAACACAATTTGGTAACAAAGACATCAATTTATATGAAATTAAGGACAAATTAGTATAGTAAATGTAGTAAGATTATTTTAAGAAGTTAGAACCTTTTTAATGACAAAACGGTACATATTTGACGGAGAAAAAAATATCTTATAGAAAACGTTCTAGTAAATAGTAAAAATAGAAATAATTTGAAATAAAACAAAAGTTCGCCTCTATGTCATCATTTTCCTCCTAAAGTAGCGAACTACGAGTTCCTCAGGCTATAGAAGGGTGTGAAATTTGTTTAAAAGGTTGCTATACGAATAAATTCCCAGAGTACCAACTTTTGAAACACTCCACAAATTGGTGACACGAAAGATCTGTCGATTGTGTATGTACATGATATTTTACAATCTTTTTTTTATCAATATGCAGCAAAGATTATCATTTTTAAAATTTCGCAAGCTTCTGAAGCAATACTCTCGATAAATACTGAACCTGATACATCGTGTATTTGCATTTATATTTCTAATAATACAGTTGAACAAATGTTTCTTTAAAGTACAATTATTATTTAGAAATAAGTTTTGATCAGTATTGTGACTGGTATTGTTTTATTATTGACATTCTCGACTCTATCAAAAGAAAAGTGAATTTTCTTTTGTTTTCGTTCACTGGAAATCCAACTGACGTATTTATACTGCTATGAAAACCTTTTAGTCGGCTATATCTGAAATGTCCATTATTTTTTTCTTTCTCTTGATTATAGTGTTTTAAATGTACATCCTTTTCCATGTTATTTAAAACGAATTTGGGAGGGATTTCAATATATATTATCATTTTGCATTGTGAATGTGTTGTATCTTAGAGGAAAATGATATCTCCTTTTTATATATATAAATCCAAAATATAGATAAGTTTAATAGCTTATTAAACCAATATTGTCGTAATTGCTACCTGCATATAAACTTCCTTACAGTATATAAGTTATGTTGATTTGCTTAATGTGTTTGTTGTTCTCATACCCTGAGGACCTTCCTGCACGAGGTCTCGAATTGATATAAAACTTGATATTTGAAATTCGACAAATTTGTATTCGACTAAATATTGTGTTGATGTACAAACCAACCGTCGACTTTTACTTTAAAATCATTCGAGGATTATACATGTTATAACAGAATGTCAGTACTTTCTTATTTTCTTTTTTGACATTGAAAAAATCACAAAATTTAGTGTAAATAGTTCAAACAAGCAACATTTTCGTCTACTAAGGTTTATCCAACTTACGATACCGTTGTTAACTGAGGATTATCCAACCATCGATTTAATTTTTTTTAAATGAAGATTGTCAAGCAAACGATACAGCTCTGAAAAAATAGAAACAATCAAAGTGAAAATTGCATGCGTGCGAAGCGCTTTTCCAGATTAACCTTCATCCGGAACGTTCTAAGCCTAATATAAGAAAGCCGAGGATTTATAAACCGAACCAGTTTAAGAGTAATGTGACAATGTAAACATTAAAATTTACTAATCCATCTAACGTCAACGTTGCCTGAGGGAGTTGAAGTCTCACTTTCTTCATAATTTCCAAATTTATAAACAGAAAATTTAGTAAGATTCTATATAAGGACAATAACAAACAAAACCAAGGAGTAAACAAAGACTCACAAAACCAAAGGACATTTACATCAACAGTTATAAATAATAATTAAGAAACTACACGAACTCCACTAATAACCGGGAGTGAAATCAGGTGCTCCGGAAGGGTAAGCATTTTCTGCACCGTATACGGCATCCGTCGTGTTATTTCTTTGTGTAGTTCGGTAATGATGGAAGGTTATTATGACTGAGGCAGAATATCAGATATGATTTCTGACACACTTTTGTCATAATGGCCAATCAGCTCATGATGGCGACCGTAAAATTTCTTGAGTGATGACCTTAATTTAATTAATCAGCCCTGTCTTACCAACTTTTGAGAAAGCAATATTCCTCGTTCAACAAAATCAACGTACTTTGAGCTAGCTCTAGAGTAACGTATCACTTGAGACACATATACTCCATTTGCTGGTGCCGCTGGGATGTTGCGAAACAGAAATTGACTATAGGAAAATTAAAATCATCGCGTTTGTCATAAATTTTGGTATTCAACCTACCATCAGTAGTCATTTCGAGAAAAAGGTGTAAATATGAAGCACATTTATCTGTGTCGGTAGTATCTATAATTTCAAGTTCACTTGGATATATTAAATGTAAGTGATCAATGAATCTATTATTATTAAGAGACAGTACATCATCAATATACCAAAAGGTGAAATTAAAAGACTGGGCTAATTTCTTTTCTCCTTTCTGTACAAGCCCTTGGATAAATGCTGCTTCATAGGAATATAAAAACAAATATGCAAGTAGAGGAGCGCAATTGGTACCCATTGGGATTCCAATAGTCTGTTGGAAGATCAAACCTCCAAATTCAACAAATATGTTGTTAATTAAAAAGTCCAGCATGGCAGTGATATCCTCGTCGGTATATTTTTTCCTTGACCTTGTATGATTTTTTTACAAAAATCATGTCATTTCCAGAAGTACTGACTTGATGATTTCCTCTTGAACTGATAGTTCAGCAGCTGAGGTATTGACTGATAACTCAAAATGGCCAGCCAACGATACAGTTTGTGAGTGAAGATTGTTTAGCCAACGATACAGTTGTTTATTAAGGATTGTGTAGCCAACGATACAGTTGTGTATTAAGGATTGTTTAACCAACGATACAATTGCTTACTAAGAGATTGTTCTACCAAAGAAACCAGTCGTACACTGGGGATTACCAGCCAACAATACAGTTGTCAACTGATGATTGTCCAGCAACCAATAAATATTTTAACTGAGGATTTTCCAGTCACCAATATAGTTGTTTACTTAGGATTGTCCAACAAATACAACAGTCGTGCTATTGGGATTGTCCAGTCATCAATACAATTGTTAACTGAGGATTGTTCAGCCTACAATATACTGTTAACTGGGGCTTGTCCATCCAACGATATGGAGGAGAGCCAGGCAATGTCAAGCAACTGATAAAATTTTAACAAAGAGTTTCACAGATGATACAATACCCTTCCCTTTTCACGAACCTACATAATTGTATTATTTAACGGGTTTGTAATAACATGTGAAACACGACGGGTGCCACATATGGAGCTGAATCTGCGTACCTTTCCAGAACACCTGAGATACTCCAAGTTTGTGGTGGCTTCGAATTGCGTAGTCTTTCGAAGATGTGTATTGTGTACTATTATTGTCTGTTTGTCATTTTCATTTTAGCCATGTCGTTGTTAGTTTATTTACGATATATGAGTTTGACTGTCCTTCTAATATCTTTCGCCCTTTTTCAAGACTGTATGAACCGATACAGTTATCAAATGAAGAACGTCCAATAAGTGATGTGGAAGTTAACTGGCGATTTTCCAGTCACAAATGCAATCCTTGTTATCGTCAAAAAAACGGTTGGTAACAAGAGGTGTCATAAAAAGGATAAAAGACTTTTACGAAATAATGTAAGATTTACATGTTTGATTCTCTAATAATGTTATGCGTTTCTGAAGCTTCGCATAGTATTTTAAAAACAGTTTGAATGTTTAGTTTGATGTAAGGGTAATTAAATAAAAATTTCGGGATCATGGTTTTTTGAGCGATCTTTGTAATCTGCATTCTTTTTCAGATATCAAAATGTTCTTCCTTACTGTAGTTAAGGTAAGTTTAAATTTTAAAGTAGTGGTTGAATACCTCCTTATTATTCCAGTCTATGTATGCCAATAGGTCTGAAAATATATTTGATTTCATTAATATTGTGGTTTTTCTTTATTATGAGTGTTGACTTTATATATGTGTTTTTATGTTGTACTTGGCACGGCTTAAGCAAACAACTAATTCACTTAAAACAATAGCAACATACCACACAAAAAGAAGAGCACTATCCCCATTATGTTTGTCGTAGAGATAACGTTTCTATTTTATATAACTTTAACAAAATATTTAAAATGCACTAAAATTCTTTGAAAATTAAGATATTTTATTATCAGTTTTGACTTCTTAGCATTGTGAACCCAAACAAAACCATTTTTTTCAAAATTTATTAAAACTTTTCACAAGACAAAAAAGGGTGATATCCGTTTGACATGACTCGGTACCTATACATCCCGTCAATGTGTTGTTTGTAATATCTTTCATTTTTGCTGGTGTGTTTCGTACGTGTGACTTTTTGTGTTTCTTTGGTACCTATGACGTGGCTCTTTACTTTTAAAGATTCCGCCATAATGTTAGTGTTCTGTTATAATGCAATTATGTTATTGTTCTGTTATAATGCCATTATGTTATTGTTCTATTATAATTTTGTAAATATTGAGTGATAAAATTATTTCACTCGCGTAGTGGTATATACATATCTGGATTCTTAAAAATTCTAAAGATCTTCTGGATAATTTTAAATCTCGGTCTTTTTCTGAAATTAGTTTTAACAAAACTTTTCATTTTTCAACCCTGTATACCACCATTCCCCATATGAAAATATAACTTTGAAAATACTTTGAACGACAAAATTATTTTATATTTCTTCCTGTGTGACGTTTACATTCTGACGTTAAACACGCGACTCTACACTATATAGCCAGAGTTGATGTGAATGCAGTCACAGGACTTCAAATATTTCAATCCTTTATAGGTTGATTTAATATGTATACATATGTAAGTAAGCAATGAATGTAGTTGTTAAATTTTATAGATACTTTTTGTGCCTATTTGTTAAATATTTGTTGTTGTTTTTTGTTCTAATTGCGATTGTGACACAGTGATGACTGTTGTACTCCTATTTTGACAATTTTACCGTTTATGTTTTGTTCGCGCATCGTTGTAAATATAATGGAACTTGATGCGACTGTCATACAAGTGAGAGGTTTAGCGCTATAAAACTAGGTTCAATCCACCTATATCTACATTTGAAAACCCTATACCAAGTCAGGAATATGACAGTTGTTGTCCATTCGATTGATGCGTTTTGTCATTTCATTTTGCCATTTGATTTGGGACTTTCCGTTTTGAATTTTCCTCGGAGTTCAGTATTTTTGTGATTTTACTTTTGAATAAGTTCTTTCCTGCTCAATTGTTTTTTTTCTAATAACAAATTTAGAACTGGCAAATTTAGAATTGACAAATTTCTAACTTATGATTATTGACTTTTTAAATGAAATCCCCATTTTGGCAGCAAAATAATATTTTCACTTTAAATCCGTGGTTTGGTATCAATTTTATGAGTGCATTGATCTAGTTGCTTGCTATTTGTTAGCAAAATCAAGAAATCATGAAAGTACTATGTATGGAAGAGAAATTGTGCTTTTTTTGTTGTGTTCTTGGGTATAGTTAATCAATATTTACTTACACAGTATACTCATACTTTTATTGCTGACTATGTATGGGTTTGTTCATTATTGAAGGCCGTATAGCGACCAATAGTTGTTAACTTCTACCTCATTTGGTTTACGGTGGATATTTGAAATCATACCACATCTTCTTATTTCTATATTAGCCATTATACATTATAACAGCCCAGAGAAATGAGAATATTTATATAATGTTTTACTTATCGTATAGGTGTTGGTTATACTTGCCGCAACAGAAGCGCATTATCATTACACACCGAAATGTAATGCAGTGGCAGACATCATTTTTGTATATGATACCAGTGGAAGTATTGGAAATCCAAACGACCCATCAAATTTTAATGACATGAAAATGTTTATGACAGAATTTGTGGATTTGTTCAACACAGTAGGAGTCACTGGGACCCAGTTTGCAGCCCTGTGTTTTTCGACATTACCAATTAAGCATTTCTACTTAAACGAAAATAACAATGATCCTGATCCTAAACAGGCAACAAAAGATGACATTGCTGCTTTCCCAATTGGTCCAAATGGCGCAACAGCAATCGGAGACGCTTTACAAGTATAAAACTAAAATAGAATGAGTATCTATATTTATTGATATTTATCTGGATCTGATTACCTACATTGTACATGTAATTAAACATTCAAAATAAGGGTATGATTACCATTCCTAGGAATATAATATTTAGGTCAAGTGTTTTAATCTCAAAGTATACAAAGTATAAATATTGAGTATTTTGAACTTGATAGGGAGTCAGTTACTGTGTGAACTCTTGATTACGTACATTCGATATGCAAACTGTTTTGAAATTATTACCTAGCAGATATCAGTTCTTATTGGTTGAAGTATGCTTTGGCTAAAAGTTGATCGGTTAGAATTTGAAATAGATATATAATATCACAGTTTCTGCATGTAAAGAACTCGTTCAAAAACTCTTTGTTTCCATCCCATCAACCTCCAATCACCTATTACATTATATATGGTTTGATTTTTCTCATTGGTGTATTTGGTCACGTGTTTTCCAATATTTATTTGGTATTCTTTCACTATTTTGCCATATTCACTCGACGTTACTATATTAAGAAAAGATATTGACGCTGTGTTACTAAAAATAGTAACAAAGCGTCGATAGCATTTCCCAAAATAGTAACATCGAAGTCAATATCTTTTTCAAACTTAAACTATGATCTACATAATTAATGTAATATAAAAATTAAGGACTTTCTCTCAGTAAATACTTTATATATGAGCCTGTTAGATAACACTGAACCTCGGGCTTTTTCATCGGTCAATATAGTCTGAACAGGTCCATATATAACGTAATGACCTCGTCAAAATTCCATTATTGATAAGTATTCAATGTGGACTTGGTTATGAACACTCGTGTTATATTTGCCACCGAACATTTAAACAAACAGCAATCAATCAAATCCTTTTGTTCATATGTATACTGGTATAGAAGTTGTTAATGAAATACAAAAACATATATGTCATTTCAGACATAGTTATTCCATAGATAATATATCTAATCAGTATTTCCAATGTTTTAAAAATCGAATAAACGATTCAAAGTTTCACTGTGAGTACAACCAATGAATTGCAAGAACGACACCATGAGGCAATCAAAATTTAACAATAACAGACAATACCATGGCAATACCATGGGGGGAAACTACAAAAGGGCAAAAAGCAATAACAAAACATTACGTAGCAAACTGAAGACTGAGCAACACAAATCCAACAAAACATAGGATGACATATACGATATATAACAAAAGAAGAAAATATTGATATGTGAAGGATCATAATATTTCAATCTTAGTAATTTAATTTTGTACAATATTTGTTTAAATCTAACTTGCTAATGGCCTTAATCTGGTATCTGCTCTTTGGTCGGGTTGTTGTTGTTTCTTTTACATATCCGCCGTTTCCATTCTCTATTTTATTGCTAACCTTCTATATCTTTTAATTTCGATTTAGATATTTGTTTCGCAAACTCCAACAGTAATGTTCACGACTGTTCCAATAACTTTAAACTAAATAAACAAATAATAATTACAATGATTGCAATGAATTACCATGATTTCGAGGTTATATAAACGAAGGCAACAGCAGTATACCGCTATTCGAAAGTCATAAGTCACAAACAAAAATCGAGAGAAACACCCCAACTTTAAGGTTCAAAACTTGACCAAATTACACTACTGATAAACTCATTCGATACGCACGTTCGTTAATAAATGTGTTGTTCGGTCACTTGTTGAATATTGTTTTATATTTGAATTATTCGATAAATTATTTCTTAAGTATTCAATAACCTTAAGACAATTGACGTGTGTTGTTTTTATGTTGAATATTTATTGACTTGTCTGTTTTATCTCAGTATACTGTATATATATTGTGACTTTATTCTGATTGCAAAAATATTTTAGGAAGTCAGTACCGATTTCCTTACTCAAGCGAATGGAATAGGTAGGACGTGTGCTCAGTGTTTTGTTATTTTGATAACGGATGGTACACAGAATGCAGGCGTCGCTGATCCCGTGTCAGAAGCTAATGGACTACGAGCAAAGAACTGCATTGTCTTCGTAGTTTCAGTTGGACTAGCAAATAGTCCACAAATAGAGGCAATAGCCGGAGGTCCAAATAACGTCTTTAACGTAGATCAGTTTGGTGATCTAGAAACCATTGTTCAAGAATTTGTGCAGGCTGTTTGCAAGAATGCAGCATGTAGTAAGTAAAATATTTACATTGGCGTACGACATTATGTACATACAATGTATAAGGTAAAAAAAGGAATAATGGGAGTGATTGACCAACATGTGGGTTGTCCTACTTAAATATAAAAATAAGTATTTTAATGTGTTCAAACAAATGAACATATACGGCAGAAAATTTAAGTATACGATCATTTCCATCTCCCTTTGGGAGAGGTGACAGGATTGTAATATGTGGTATTGTCCTATTTCAAAGAAAAGGAGAACAAAAATATGTTGGTTTTTTTCCCGTGATTTTCAGAACAACATTCAAATGCTACTTATTGTCCTTAAAACTAAATTGAAAAATGTATTATGTTTAAGAGAATGATAGTTATCCCGTGTACAATTCTGTAAGTTCAAACTTAAGTGCATTGAAGTCGCCATTGTAAGATGAATATGTTAGATTGTTCGGTGTATATACCATTAAAAAGCTATTGTTAATAAATTGACATGTATTACTATTTTGACAGTTTTGCTTTCAGTATGTCTCTCTATGAATGCCAATTTAGGACCTCCCAAAGATCTAATTTGAATTTGATATCTCAGAACTAGATCGTTATCACGAATTGTAGAATTAAGGTAGACGAAATAGCAAAAATAAAAAAAAAAAGTTTTACTGATTGATCTTTTTTTTTAAGTGGTCATCACCGTCATATGATTGTGAAAAAATGTTGTCTTGAAAATTACTTTAATTTCTGTCGTAATGTTCGATTACATACAAAAGTATGGAGTGGGTCATTTCAATTAAGTCTCAAAGTCGGTCGATATGTCGATATCAATACCAAAAAGAGAATCACGATTATGTCTGTGCTGTAACTATAAAAACATTAACATTGTCGAAGACGAATATCATTTTGTCCGATAAACAGACATGTGAGATCACATTATTCATCAAAATACTTTTGTCTTTAATGTCTGTACGCTAGACCAATTGTGTAAAGCTGGCAATACATTTCAGGTAATAAAAATATAGTTTAACTTGGACAGCACTGAATATGAGATGTCATATTATTTATCAACATTGTAGAATTTGTGTTCTTATCTCGTGTTTATCATATTTATAATAAATATGTTTTTATTGCTATAGCATGTATATGCTTTTTTGGAAATAAAATTATTTCAATGTTTGGTTTGTCATTCGTAATCACAGTTCGTGATAACTTTTGAAATCGTGATTTCTTGTTCACATATATATCTCGGTCCTTAATTTTCTTTTAAAGCTATTTAATACCATGAATACCTTACAATATCGAAGTAATTACCGAGAACTTCATGTAATTCCCAGTATTACGATACAATTTTTAAATAAATAGGAGGAATCTAATCGAACTTTTGAGTATATTAACGACATTTTCTTTAAACAATTTGTTTTAGTTACTAACCTCACACAAGTGTATCTGATGCCAAAAACTAGATACCAATATTTGCTGTGAAATAAAAGTTTGTTTAATTTTTTTAATAACTAAAATTTTGAATTTTCTTCATTATATAACGTCAAATATTTACTTGATTTTTTTAAGCAACTGACTCTGATAACAATGGTGGTGGATATAGCAACAATTATAAGAAGACTTACTCACATGGACATTACGGAGGAGGTATTTATTATAAGTTACTCATAGTTTATTTAATAATTGAATGCTTCTTTTTGTAAATTTATTGGGGTGTAAAAGCGTTGACCGAAGTACATTTTGTATGAAGCGCGGAAGCGCTTCATTCTAAAAATGTACGCACGGTCAACGCTTTTACAACCCTATAAAGTTACAAAAAGAAGCATTTAATACTTATAATTACATTTTTAGCTATGATTATGAAAACACGAATTTTATATATCTTATTATTTAATTCACCTGTGCACTTTATTGTTGGAGCACGTGTTATCATGAATGAAAAGTTGTATTGAGCAATGCAACTGCTTACGGAAAAACACGTGATGTGCAGTTAGCCAATCAGAATAAAATATTATAATGAAACATACATCTAATGTAATTATTCATATTTTAAAGTAAACGTATATATAATGTAAGTAAAATAATTAATATAGAACTGTATGACCAACATCTGGATTGTGAACTTTTAAATATAAAAATAGTTTAACGTGCTCATACAAAATTACCTCAGCTGAAGAAAATCAAATGTAATTATGTTTATTATTTTTCACTTTTGCATTTTTCAGATAAAAGTACAAGGCTTCTTGTTGACCTAAAAAAACAATTAACTAGAATATGTGTAAAGCAAATTGTTGTTCTTTGACATATTATCGCCCAATTTTTGGACTTTGACTTTGAACTCTTGTACTCTTCTATGAAAGAATTTCACAATGCACAATTTTCCAGTTGAAATGTTTTCCATATACAGACTATATTTTATTATGTATCGTACGATGTTTTGACTTATAAGTATAAATGTTCCTCTTGTATCTTTCTCCTGTCTTTTTATGATATGTATTGCCACCTACCGTTGTTAACCCTTTGCCTACATTTTATCTATCTACATAAAATTATCGAATTGAATGAAAAGAACGTATATATGTATTTACCTGATTTAGTCAACGCTTTCTGCTGTTCCGTTGTAAATAGCTATAAGACAGTACTCGTATTTAAACGTTGTACGTGGAACCTGATGTTAGTATAGATAAAAACAATTTTGTCACCTGTTTTATTGAGAGGAGAACTAGTTTTTTTTATCAACTGATTTAAAGTAAGTTGATTTTGTACGTATTTGTATCATCTTTATGTTCAAGCCGTTGGAGACAAAGAAAAACCAAGTAAAAAAGAGAATGTTTGGTCGTAGCAATCCCAAATCTGAGATCACCCCAAGATTTTGGTATGGTTCGTGTTGATTAGTCTTTAGTTTCTATGTTAGGTTTTGTGTACTATTATTTGTCTGTTTGTCTTTTTCTTTTTTAGCCATGGCGATGTCAGTTTGTTTTTTATCTATGAGTTTGAATTTCATTCTGGTATCATTCGCCCATGTTTAATTGAATACTGCATGTGTAACCTGCATACGTAGATATGATTGTTTTATTATGTTGTTTGTTTGATTTGTATAATTTCAGACATTTATTGTTTGTATTTTAAGCTACTAAACCTAATTATAATGGTGGATATAGCGACAATTACGGGAAGAGTTACTCATACGGAGGAGGTAGGTATTGACGGGTTTTCTTATTTCATTTCATACCTTAAAATTATACTGGTATATTTGTTTCTGGCATTCATTAGAATGATGTATTCTAAACTAGAGGTCCGTCATTTAAAGAATTTGTATTTATATAAGGAGAGTATTACCGACATCTGGATTGTGTTCATTTTAGATTAAAAAAAAATATTTCAACGTGTTCAAACACCATTACATGTACATCATGTTCATAGGCAGCAGAAAATATGTTTATGTCAATATGTGAGAGGGAAATGGGGGGAAGTGTACCATTTTCAAAGAAAATAATGCATGTTCTTTATTGTTTAACAACAACACAAACTATAATGTAGCCGTCTTTAGTAATCTATGTTGTGTTTTGTGCTCTATTATTTGTCTGTTTGTCTGTTTGTCTTTTTTAATTTAGCCTGCCGATGTCAGTTTATTCTCCACTTATACGTATAAATGTCCCTCTAAAATTTTTTGCCTCTCTTAAAAATGTATTTCCATCTTTTGCCCAAAACCTTCATTACATCTTTCTTAACAGTTCGAAATGAATAAAAAGAACTATCAAATCTACACTTTCTGCGCTTATGATATATCGAAATGCCTATCGTGCAGTACCCAATCAAAGAGAAAGTTGTATCGTCGGTCTTGTGTTCTTGATTATTTTTGTCACCTGTTTTGTTGCAGCGCCAATTGTAGAGTAATATCCAAATTGTAGAGCCAAGGCTCCGTGTTGAAGGCCGTACTTTAACCTATAATGGTTTACTTTTTTAAATTGTTATTTGGATGGAGAGTTGTCTCATTGGCACTCACACCACATCTGCCTTTATCTACTAACTAATATCGTCACATCTTCTGTCAATTACAATGCAGGGTTTAAATTGAAGTATGTGTGTGTGTGTTTTTCAGTTCAGTCATCCTGCGGTGTATGTTGTATTTTACACCTTGTGTTCGTCCATAAAAGAATGTGTATTGACAACATTACTTTGATAACCTCTCCAAAATTCATCTACGTTCACTTTCTACGTAGTCAATGGCCTATACTGAGCTTGATGTAAGATACTGACACTTATTATCCTTTCACGGATTTGGCTATACTTTTTGAACCTTTTGGATTAAAGCTCTTCATCTTTTATATAAGCTTTGGATTTCAAATATGTTGGCCACGAGCATCACTGAAGAGACATGTATTGTCGAAATGCGCATCTGGTGCAACAAAATTGGTACCGTTAATTTTATTATTGAAGACTGCATCAGTAACCTGTTGACATATCTGTGTTTTCTCATGTTATTTTGTGTTTGATTTCCTTGTCCTGGATGTTCTCCACGTTACACATATGCTTTCTTATATGATGTCAAACGTTTTATGTTTGATTTTTAAGCAACTTACCCTAGTAACAATGGTGGATATAGTGACAATTACGGAAAGAGTTACTCACATGGAGGAGGTATGTATTATCTGTTATTAATGTTTTATCTCATAATATTTCAAAATACTTTCTTAAACTAATGTAAATCCTTTTATCACTAGGTAACTGGACAATGCGACATATGCATTCAAAGAATACTAGTATATAATGAATTAGCATTAAGATTTTTATGATAATAGTCATTAACCGATAAAAGAGGGACGAAAGATACTAGAGGGACAGTCAAACTCATAAATAGGAAATAAACTGACAACGCCATGGCTAAATATGAAAAAAACAAAAAGACAAAAAATAGTACACATGACACAACATATACAACTACAGAATAAGCAACCGTGCTCCGGAAGGGTAAGTAGATCCTGCTCCACAAGTGGCACTCGTTTCTCATGTTATAACAAATCCGGTAAATAGTCTAATTCGGTAAGGGAGCTACCATTTGATTTTTATGGGGGGGGCTAGGATGAAATTTGAAAAAAAAAGGCAGGACAGGATTTTTGAGTAAAAAAAAAGGCAGGATGAGCAACTTGGCAAAAAAAAAAGGCAGGATGACATATTATGTATAAAAAGTCAGGATAAACTAATAAAAAAAAGGCAGGACCGAATAGAGTGAAAAATAAAAAGACAGGACCGAGATCACAACTAAAAAAAAAAAGGCAGGACAAAATTTTTCATCCTAGCCCCCCCATAAAAATCAAATGGTAGCTCCCTAAGTCACATTCATGAAAGATGAGGGGATTGTAGTTACGACGTAAGGAACATAACCGATATCATCTATGACACGGTTATTCCATAACGGTCAACCAACTCATGATAAACTCGATTAATTACTCGTAATTATAAACAAACAAATTAACGGTAATTATACATTATCAAAGGAATGATAAAGGGACCACCCTTCACCAAATCCTTTAATGATGAAGTTATCTACTAAATTAGTCAATGTTAGAACCAACTATATATATTATGAAAGAAATAACAATTAATTTTAAACAGATCGATACATCTATAAGTACTGTTACAGATAAATCATATGGAATTTCCATGTAACTGTATGAAAAGAATGTCTTTTTAAGTTAAATGATGTGTTCGCTGAACTAAAGAACTGATATTGGTTTAACTTTTCATTTGACACACGTCTAAATGTATATAATTATGCTTACTAGTATATGGAAATACAGATTAACATTCAAATGAGTATAGTTATAATGTCCGTTTATTCTGTTTTAGTGAACACCAATATGAATCCTGCACCAATGCCTAACAGGACACCAACAAGCTATCCTAAGTATTTAAATCAGAGGAATAATTTGAGAAATCTGATATCTAGATATGGTTACGGATATAACTATCAACCCAAACCCAGTCATAATCACTACGTTTATCCTGGTCAATATAAGAAGTGAAGACCCACAATGGGAGGTGATGGACATGCTTATTCTTGGGTGTAAAATCAGTAATTATTAAAAAAAAATCTTTTTGACTTTATATATCTTATTTTTTGTTTCACACGAAGAATTATTTACTGATGCAGTACATGGAAATTGAATTGCATACGAATTTCAAATAAATCATGTATTAGTTGTTTTGGTACGATCTAGGAAACTTTATATCAATAAAATTAACGTATGACCGATATATCAATTATAAATATCTAATGAGAAATTTTGAATTATTGCTTTCAAAGGGAAGGCATGTTGTCAATTTCATTCCCAGAACTTTATTTTCCAGTGTTCTGTCTAGTGTGTAGCACAGTTACACTAGTTATTTCCATACTATACATAGACAAAAAGGATTAAAATCATAAAAGAGGGACGAAAGATACCAGAGGGAGAGTCAAACTCATAATATTCTTATTTTATTTTTAAAACCGACAAGGTAAAAGTAAAAGTAACAGTATTTGGAAGATAAAAATATTTTGATGTTTGTCCAAAGTAGTACGTACATTGTAATCCTAAAATTCACAATATTAAAATGTAGTAGGATTGCCAAAGAGACAGGTCCACCAATCGGACGACAAATGTCTTGAAAATTAATTCATCAAAAAAGATTAACATATTTGTTATGTTTAGTTGCAGCAGTATTCTAGATACTCCACACATTACTACAAGTACAAGCGGAGCAACACTGCTCATGTCCTTGTTTGTTTGGTAATAAAATTGAGAATGGAAAATGGGAATGTGTCTAAAGTACCAGTCTTAAAGTTGAATATGCCAGACATGCGTTTCGTCTACATAAGACTCCTCAGTGAAGCCCAAATCAAAATAGTTAGAAAGCTTAACCAGTATAATATAAAGTTGAAGAGCATTGATTACCCACAATCCCAAAAGTGGTGCCAAATACGGCTAAGGTAATCCAGTTCTTGGCTTTTGCAAACATTTAATTTATAAAAATGACAATATTATTGATGTTCATGTCAACACCAAATTCGAAATGCCGACTACATTGCATTGGCTGTTGATAGCCTCGGGAACGAAAAAGACAACAATCCGACCAAAAAGCAGAAAACAACCGAAGGCAACCAATGGGTCTCTGTGATTGCGTACAATATATTCGAAAAGATTGCGTGAAATACAATAAGAAATTCTTTCTATAATATGTTCCTCGTAAATAGTACACCTGTGTCAAGTTAAGCATGATAGTAAAAGCAAGAAATGGACTCAGTATACAATTATATCAACTAGGAGAAATACATACTTCATATAAACGCCGCCTTTCCGAAATGGATTTGGTAAAAAAATATTGTATAAGTTTAATTCTCGCACGGCATTAAATGTTAGTATGGTAATAATGCAGACCATATTATATCCATTGTATCCTTTGTTTCAAGTAACTAATTTGTTTGAAGACAGACCTACCATGCTGCCTATAACTAAATATTTCGGCGTATAATTTGTCTACTCTTTAAAATTCCTTCAGTAGTTTTTTTTTATTATCATCTTAAATTATGACTTAATTTATTTATAATACAGGTTACATCTTCTGACATCAGACTCGGACTTCTCTTGAACTGAATTTTAATGTGCATATCGTTATGCGTTTACTTTTCTACATTGGCTAGATGTATAGGGGAGGGTTGAGATCTCACAAACATGTTTAACCCCGCCACATTTTTGCGCCTGTCCCTAGTCAGGAGCCTCTGGCCTTTGTTAGTCTTGTATTATTTTAATTTTAGTTTCTTGTGTACAATTTGGAAATTAGTATGGCGTTCATTATCACTGAACTAGTATATATTTGTTTAGGGGCCAGTTGAAGGACGCCTCCGAGTGCGAGAATTTCTCGCTACATTGAAGACCTGTTGGTGACCTTCTGTTGTTGTTTTTTTCTATGGTCGGGTTGTTGTCTCTTTGGCACATTCCCCATTTCCATTCTCAATTTTAAGAAAACGGGTGTCAAAAGTTGAACATGAAGTGCATTTTATAATCTTCTTTGATTTTTTTTTATTGTGAACTGTTTTACTTCTCTTTGTTTCTTCCCTTCTTTTGATAAAATATTGTTTCCACTTAAAATGTTTAATCTTAATATGCTAATTTATAAAGTTATGTGCATATGTCAAAAGACTAAATTAATATCAACACTGAAATAGTACTTAAAAAATTTACGTAATTCTTCCATAGATATAAAGATTTGGTTTTGAAGTTTGGTTGTACCTGTAAAAGACTTATTTCAATCGGTATAGCACATCCTCAATTTTACGGAAATGTTGTGGACCATGCCCAGAAATTTAGAAACGATCCTGGTAAACGTATCGATCCTTTAGATAAACTTATCCTAAAAGGTTACAAATTCAACGTTAACACTGTAATTAAATCATTGAATATTGTTTTTTATTGGTATTAATATTGATTTTGTTATCGGTAAATTAAAATCAAACTAAATATTATTGTTATATACATATAAAATACGCATTTATGGACCTACAATCTGTCGATACCTGTATCTTGGCATTCATTTGCACAATGTCAAGTTTTTCTCTGACTGTTTATGACGTCTTTAACCTAAATCCCTTGGATGTTGGATGTGTACTGATTGTAATTTAGTCTTGGATGCATGATTGTTTTTATTATTTGTTAGTGGCTTTGAACTAGATGTTAGCAACTGCCAATACTCTCAGATCAGTGCGTAGTGTTTTTTTGTTGTTGTGATATACAAGTACCCGACCACGTTCACTCCTTGTTTTATTTATATGTATTTCTATTTATCTATCTGATGAGTTAAGCCTTTGTAAACTGATTTGTATAGTTTGTTCTTATATTGTACTGTTAAACCACTGTCCCAGGCAAGGAGGAGTGTTGCCGGGACTCGCTAACATGTTTAACCCCGCAACATTCTGTATGTGTGTGTCTGTACCAAGTCAGTAGCCTGTAATTCAGTGGTTGCCGTTTGTTGATATGTTACATATTTGTTTTTCGTTCATTTTTTGTACATAAATTAAGCTGTATTTGTCATTTCAGGAAATTTTATAGATGACTATGTGGTATGGGCGTTGCTCATTGTTGAAGGCCGTACGGTGCCCTTAAGTTGTTAATTTCTGTTTCATTTTGTCTCTTGTGGAGAGTTGTCTCATTGGCAATTATAACACATCTTCCTTTTTATAAGCAGGGTACAAAGAGAGGCGAAAGATACAAGAGTGATATTGAAACTCTTAACTAGAAAATAAACTGACAACGCCAGGGCTAAAAAAGAAAAAAAAAGAGAAACAATAGAACACAAAACACAACATAGATAACTAAAGACTGAATAACACGAACCCCAACAAAAACTGTAAGGTGATCTCAAGTGTTCCAGAAGGGACAGCAGACCCTGCTCCACATGTTGCACCCTACGTGTTGTTCATGTTAGAACAAATCCGGATATGTGTTTTATTCTGTAGGTCACATTCAGGAAAAGGGGACGAAATTGTAGTTACGACATTAGGAACAATATAGTTAAGAAAGTTGGATCATTTTGACAGACATATTTCATTGTTTGATTTGTTTCAAGCAGAAACGTTAACCCTTCGTTAACTCGTATGAAGCCAACCAGGTTAGCTTACAGTCATGACGCCACGAATCTTACATATAGAGCTTATCGTGCTTTTCACTTTTAGTTAAGCAGCTAACCACACAAATCATGCAAATGGTGATACAAGCATGAAACTTTGTACGAACATGCCTTTAGGTGTATGTAATCATATTAGGGGGGTAGCCACGAAAAAAAAATCATTCGATCATGGCGGCCATCTTGGATTTTCGAAATGACGTCTTCACAGGGAACAGACATCATATGTATGGCCCGTTTTGCTTGTATTGTATCCAAAATGTTACAAATTGGAGTAAATCATTGTTATCTTAGATAAAGTATCACTTTCGGTCAAATATCGGTCGATAACCCACTCTTGGTTTTATGAATATCCCGAATATGAATGTTTTATAACCGAAATAATGTCAGTCGTTATATTCCACAAAATCTTCGACTTATCTTCGATTGCGACATTAGGTTCAATAGGTTATGGACAAATAGAGGGAGTAATTTTATTATAGTTAACCTTTTTGAGAGGGTGTGTTCTCATTGTTATAAGACGTGTCTCGATCGGTACTTGTCTATCCACCGTTCATATTTTTAGTTACGAAGTTTTATTTGCAATTCTAGATCTGATCGGATATTTATTTGAAGGAATTCTATCCCTATTACTAACACAGTTCTATAATAATACTGTTGTTAATACATCAAATACCATAATTAGAAAAGCTATCTTGAATTTTATACAATTTCTAGAATTTTACCTGTGACGTTTCTCTGTGTTGCGTAAATTTATTCATGTTACAGACATACACTCTTCGTGCACTTCACTAATAGTTGATTAGTTTCACTCGGTTATAGTTTGCTGTTGCATTTATTTATTGCTCAGATAATATTTGCGTTATTGTTCTATAAGTTCATTGTTGATTAATTTTGTTTATATAATAGTTACTTAGTTTTTGAAATGGCGAAACGAATTCGCTTATCAGCTTTTTCAGCAGATAGTTGGGAAACTGATTGGATAACATGTTGTTTGTGTCAGGAGGTCACAACAGACCTACTGAAATCGTCAGACAAAGGATATACAATGTTAGGCAAAAATATCCATCTTTTTCATGAATTAAATGCCCTCCCAATTACTCTTGATATTCGGCGATTAAACCACGGAGAGGGTTTTGAAAGCACAATGAAAAAAGAAAATGCCAAGTACCATAATTTGTGTAGGACAAAGTTCAATAATACTAAACTTGAGAGAGCCCAGAAACAAAATATGTCACTGATACCATCTGGAAGTTCTAGTGATTGTACGTCTCCTAAACTTTTTAGGTGTACTCCTCGTTCTATTAAAGATCAACAACAAAATCCAGTTGAAAATGTGCATAAATGTTTCATTTGTTATAAAGAGTGACCTTTATCTGTCTTAAAAGAGGCAATGACAATGAAACTAAACCAACGACTAGTGGGTTGTGCAACAGCTCTTCAGGATAAACAACTGTTAGCAAAGTTGAGTAGTGGTGATGTTATATCACAAGATATGAAGTATCACCCGTCTTTTCTCGCAGCTGTATATAACAAAGAGAGATCAAAGAGACAAACAGAGATCGAAGCAGATGCACACAGGAGGAAACTATAATGAAAGAAACTTCATTAGCTGAGCTGGTCACATACATTTTTGAAACTCAAAGAAACTTTGAAGAGTCGGTTGTGTTTCGATTAGCAGACCTTCCAAACCTGTACGAGGAAAGATTGGCACAGCTTGGTTCTTCTTCTGCACAGGTACATTCTACTCGACTGAAGGACAAGCTATTGCAAAAGATGCCAGAATTGGAAGCACACCTAAAGGGCAGAGATGTACTTTTATGTTTGAAAAAGATATAGGACCAGCTATAGCGTTTGATTGTGATTATAATGACACCATGCATATGGCAAAGACGGCCGAAATGATTCGCTGCCAATTAGCTACAACGAAGACAACATTTTCTGGATCCTTGGTCTCTGAAGATGTCGATGATAGCATTACTCCGCCTTTGTTACAGTTGGTGAAAATGATAGAACATGGACCTGATATCAAATCACAGTTATTCAACGTTTCTACAAAGTCTGACTTAGCTGTGGCCCAACTTTTAATGTTTAATTATCACCCAAAAAGCCAAAAGGTTACAGTACAACAAAGACATTCAGCTGATCGTGAGACACCATTTTGTGTGTATCTTGGACTATTACTCTTTGCAAAAAAAAAAACAGGAAAAGACATCTTATAGATACATTATTTCAACATGGTTTATGTATCTCTTACGGTCGGGTACGGGATTTCAACTCAACTAGGTGAAGCTGTTGTTGAACGTTATTTAAATGAAGGTGTGGTATGCCCGCCTTTATTAAAGGGCAAAGTGTTTACCACAGCTGCAGTCGACAACATAGATCACAACCCAAGCTCAACAACATCAAAATCATCTTTTCATGGGACCGGAATCTCTATTTTTCAACATCCAATTAAAGATAATATCGGTGTTAGAAGGGATGAGTTAATATACCTACACATAAACCAAAATCTAAAAAGGTACATGAACTCCCTGCTGCTTATATGAATATAAAACCTGCATATCTTAAAACAAAACCAGAATCTCTTATTCTGCCTGAATGTATTACTAATATACTTAACCACAATTATATATTCATGAGTTTACAAAATGAGTATGAGTGGCTAAATACGGTGAGGTTAACAAGTGAAAATATTACGTCCGAAAATATTTCATGGTCATCATTTCATTCTTCAGAGAGACGTGGACCAACTGTTGAAATGAGCCTTAGCTGCTTAATGCCATTATTTCAAGAACAAGCTCACTCAGTTGCTACCATAAAACATTCGATGGATAAGCTCAGGGATGTTGTGTCGTTTCTTAATCCTGGTCAAACTCCAGTGATTACAGAAGACCAACCGCTATTTGTTTTGGCAAAGCAAATTCAATGGGAATGGCCAAATGAATACGGTGAAAACAAATTCCTTGTTATGTTCGGTGGATTACATATTGAGATGGCATGACGTTGGAAATACTTAATGATGTAACCGAGGTTTTTAATCGATTTAGTAAGAAACCTGTATTGGTCAGTGACGCTGATATGGAGTTGATAGAGGCATTTATTGTGCTTATGTACGACAGAACTACAACATTTGGCATCAACGAATCCAGACTTGAACTATTTGCACGCAAACAAAGACAGTATGACACCATTGGACCCACTAGTGCTGCACTGCTTGATCGTACCAAACTAGCTACATACCGAGGTGGCCATGTATGGGGACAGGCAGTCACACATGATCAACATCTACCTAGTCCTGGTGATTGGGGATGGGTTAAGGAGAATGCAGATGGAATGTGGATTCCTCATTGGACACTGTTGGAAATCACGCACAGAAGAGAACGTTAACGTAACGCGGCATTATTGTATATCCAACGTCGTTTACTTATAACGTTATCTTGTACTTCAGTTATCAATACAAATTCATACAGTTTAGACGTCTTTGTTATATTACATGCAGTTTTAGTAAAACCACTTTACGATAGACACAATTAGCAGCAATTGCTGCATCTTGCCAGGAGTTACACAAATGTGGTTGCAAGAAAACTTGTTCTGGTAATTGTAAGCGTTACAAAGCTGGCTTGACCTGTACAACGTTGTGTTCATGTAGCTGTTAAAACGGAATACATCGGAAAATATTGTAGATTATTACACTAATCATTCCTCCAGCATGTCTAACATAATTACCGATATATCAAACGGAAATTTTGATCGTATATCTATACCACTATTATTTCACTCGTCGAGTGTACGAACTTTTTCGACCCAAACCGGAAGTGGTGATTTTTTTTTACAATTGTTGTCTGTTTGACATATTTTTATATCATTTTATAGTATCTCAAATAGTTTTCATGACATATATAGCGTTGAAAATGGTAAGAACAGTTTTTCAATCTCCACGATTGAGCAAAATGATGTCAATTTTGAATTCAACATGGCCGCCGTGCAAAAAATCGAAAACATGTTGGCTACCCCTCTAATATGATAAAGTACTTCCTGATGAACGTCTATGCCAACTCCCTTGCTTGTATCACCATTTGCATGATTTTGTCAAATTTCGGTACTAATTAAGCCGCCCCACTATTTAGACAACGTCTCTTTTTTTTTTAATTAAGTGCCACAAATATCATCATAATGGCATCATCCAAACAATTAAAGTGTTTCAACGAAATGTTCTCCCATTTTAATTACTATCCAATTTTGAAATCAATACAACCAAATACAAATTCAAATCAAAATAAATCTCTGGATATGCCTTGTGTGCCGCTGACAAAATCTAAAAAAAATGTTTTCACTTTTTTTTTTTTTTTTGTCGAACTGTTTTAATTCAATTTTGACATATTTCCCTATGCCTTGGATAAAACCATTGAATTCCAAACAACAAACCCAACAAACAAGTGTAATCTTACATATATGTATCTTTTCCAGAAAAAAACGTAACTAAAAACAATATATCACATGGACAACAGTAGCAGCATCGTTTGCCCAAATAACTCAGTGATCTAAGGGGACGACCCTTTGATATTCGGGGGGGGGGGTGGGGGGTGGGGGGCAGGAGGATTTTGAAAATAGATAACTCAGCCTTGATAATCACAAAAATAAATGGTTTGTTCTGTGGTAGTTTGAAAATAAATTACCTGACTTGCAATGTATAGAAAATAAATAACTCAGCAGGTCTAATCGAAAGTATATGAGATGGCACCAGATTTCTCATAAATTCATCTTTTTTCCCAAAAAAAATCGGGAAACACTTCCCAATTTTTTTAATAACAAAAGTATAAATATTATTTAAATATACTTGAAATGTCTGAAAATTGGTTTCATTTAACTTGAAGTATATTGTCTCAGGAAACCTTACCTCACCTTTATTTTAACAGGGCCGTAACTCCATGTAGGAAATTTCAAAACCAAACGCTTGTCTCCATATCAAATTGTGTTCACGGCCTTGCAAGAAGAAAGTTCTGTTTTCCCTCAGACTTATAGTCCTGATTTTTCGGGATCAATGTTTCTTATTTATTTGTCTTTTGTTCATTGATTGCCCTTCTGTATTCTGTTAGTGTTGCATTCCTTTTGTAATCTAGTAATTTTGTTATGAACTTGATCATGAGTTTAAAAAAAAAAAACAGCATCCACAGGCTTAACTATGTGAATTCCATTTTTGCTTTATCATGCACATTGGTCTTTTGATGTTTTCCTTACAAACTTCAGTCTTACACTGAATTTATACATTTTGCTTTGAGACCAAAATATTGTCAAAAAATTATTAAAACAAAACTTCATTTTCAGATTATGAAAGGGTCTTCCGAACACCCAGAAAGCATGATTTTGCATCATTTGTTCTATAGCTTCTTGGGCCTTCAGTGGCTCCAAAACCCTTCAAAAAAATTTTTGCCTCGCTCCTCTCGGCATAGTAGGTTTGACAAAACATTTAAAAGTGCCTAGTTATAACTTAACTTAATACTATGTGTATATGCAGTTGGGAATTTAAAAGGTTCATTTCTGTAGAGGGGGATGGTTAATCTAATTAAATGTTACATAATGACTTGACTATACTATATGTATTATTTATAAACAAAACATTTAAAAAATTGTATGTTTTTCGAATATCAAAAATATAGTTGTGAAAATGAATAATCAGTCCCTTGCTTTAATGAAAATGAAAAATCTTGCTTCAATAGTGCAGAAAATGAATAATCTGTCCTCTTAGTTTGCAAAGATAAATAACCGATCAAAAAACAAATCCTCCTGCCCCCCCCCCTCCCCCCAGAATATCAAATGGTCGTCCCCTAAACATGCTAAACGTTTCGAACCCTGAATGAAAAAAAAAATGTTTCTTTCGAAAGGTTTTATTTTAGGGCCATTATACCAGAAATCAAGAAGCACTTTGCCTTAACTTTCCCTTTAAAATTCATACATTTTTTTTAAAGTTTAATCGTGGTTTAACCCTATCTGACGGTTTCAAATGCAAGTGAATGTGGAATGTATACTAGCCGGGTAGCAGAAGACTATGCAAATCCTTGCTAAGACGGACACAGATGACCATGATGGGTTTGCATGTGTATTATCTTGATTGAAGTAATCTTTGTATAGTACTCAAAGTGTATTTAAAATCGACCCACTTTATTTGAACTTGGATGGATATTTGTCTCATTTGCAATCATACCACATCTTCTTATTTTCATAATACATCAAGTTATTCATGTGACAGTTGTGCATGTTTCTCTTCTTTTTTTAAGCCACCGGGATTCTGTTCTTGGAAAACTTCATTCTAGAAATAAAGAATAGGATTCAGATGCACAATTTTATATTATTCATTAAGTGTTGTTTTTTTTTTATTTGTCAAACACTATTAACCAAATGATGTGATTGTCGCTACTATTTTCTCCACATATTACTATAAGATAAGATATTTTTATTTCCAATTATGGGCCCCAAAGGGCATAAACATTACAACATCAATAATTTTTTATAATACAATACAAACAATGAGATAAAAATTAAAAAAAAAAGTTAAACGAGAACTATTTAAGTTCTTAAAGAATACGTAGATAAAGAATCTATAGTATGTTGGTTTTTTTTAATATATGCGGGAAGTCCCGTCTTCAACACTATTCACTACGGTAGTGATCCATTATTTATAGTGGTTATTTATAGAAGAAAATGCATACAATGAACTGAACTGAATAGCTGTATATGTGATAACATATATGATACCGATTTCAAATTGAAAAAAAAAAACAAACTTTTATTTATGTCCTTTCTTGTGATATGTTTAACTTGATGTTTAAAATGTTATTGGATGTTCCAATTAAAGCGTTTTAATGACAGCGATCACCGGATATTCAGCGCGAGCCTGTTAATTTACTCAGCAACATGACAGCCAGATACGACAGAGCAATTACAGTTTTTTCGCCGGATGGCCACTTATTTCAAGTTGAATATGCACAAGAAGCCGTCAAGAAAGGCTCCATGGCTGTACGAAAATATTTTAATCTTCATATTTAGGCTAAGTCAAATTGTTTTAGTCCTTCGAAACAGTAGACTTTCTAAATTTTTGCATTGTCATCTTCCATTCTGCATGCACTATATCAAATTGAAACCCAATGATATGTTAGAACTAGAATAAGCAAAAGACAAACCAGTTTTTCAAAACAATGAAACTTATCATATCTGCAAAATAGTCTAATTAATTTAGATTGTTAAAACTTCAATAGATTGGAAATAAACGAAAATGTATAAAATTTTTCAGTTGCAAACTTAGATCGTTCAATAGGTGTAATAAGGGTCTCACTAATTAACGACCTTTTTAGCGACAATAAATACAGTGGAATCTCTGGTGTCCGCACGGACGGTTATATCGCGCATTAGCTGATTTCTTCATATCAGCACAATAACACAAATAAAATAGTTTTTGTTGTTGTTTTAGCCTTTCAAAGGGATAAAAAAAAAAGGATGAAATTGATAAGTTGAAGAATTAATATTAAACTGCAATCCTGTGAAATACTGTAATTGGCCAATTTCCATTAAAAAAAATTACATCATCAGATCAAATTGGGTCTCACAAAATAGTGACAAGAAGAAAAATTTAGCAGCAAGAAAATTAAAAAAAAAAACCCATTAAAATAAATATGTTAAAAAATATGTATGGACATTTTTATTTTAATATACTGTACATGCTGTAGGGGCAGTAATAAAGTGATTTTCCTTTTTTTTTTATTACATGTATATTGATCATTTGATAGATAAAGAAATTAAACATTGGTGAAGAAGAAAGGGATTGTATATTTTTTAATATGAGGCAGGCATTACCTGTGAAAAGGGCTGAAGTCCGTATGAATTATTTTTGTTAATTCAAAATGGTTTAAAAAGACACTGAAATACCGTAACGTTTCCGATTTTGGTTCTTCAGGTTGTATGGGATTTTAGTTGTGACGTTATTTATGTTACATGTATGACGTCATATTCAATGTAAACAAAGAAACACAACATCCGGTTATGTTTTTCATATCAAAGAATTATTCAAAATGAAATTAGTATTGTGTTCCTTCTTATATTTTACTAGACTGATAAATATATATTTTACTCAAAGTCTCCTGACAACGAGACTGGAAAAAGGAAGTAGTTTCTGTGCAAATGGGGGAATTTTAAAGTCTGAAAATAAAAAAGTTAACAATTTTGAGTTCATCATTGTTCATTAGTAGAATGAATTTTCCCAATTTTTTTAAAATTTATTTTTCTACCATAATAGGGGACTTTGTCCCCATATTAGATAAAATACATTTAAGATCATGTATGTTCTGTATTCTGCAAAGTCAAAATAAATGAGTCATGATTACACTAAGTCTCAATGGTTTGCCTGTGGTCTGAACAATTAATTTCTCATTTTCAAAAAAGGATGTTTGTCAGAATTCATATTGATGACAGTTTGCATATATTATCATCAGCAATATTTTGTTTGTTTATAGATTTTTTTTTATTATTTATATGATCAATGTTAAAAGTGCTCAAACTGCTAGTTTAATTTATTTATATTAATTTATTTGTTAGGTTGGTGTTAGAGGTAAAAACATTGTTGTCCTTGGGGTAGAGAAGAAAGCTGTAGCCAAACTACAAGAAGACAGAACTGTCAGGAAAATAGCATTATTGGATGATCATGTTGCTTTAGCTTTTGCAGGTTAGTTTAAAATGTGTTGCATGTTTAACACTTTTTACAACAGTACACACATGACCTGTAATTCAGTGGTTGTCTTTTAATTTGTTTATGTGTTACATGTTTGTTTTTCTTTCATTTTTTTATATAAATAAGGCAGTTAGTTTTCTCGTTTGAATTGTTTTACATTGTCATTTCATGGAATTTTATAGCTGACTATTCAGCTTTGCTCATTGTTGCCCCGTACAGTGATCTATAGTTGTTAATTTTTGTGTCATTTTGGTCTCTTGTGGAGAGTTGTCTCATTGGCAATCATACCACATCTTCTTTTTTATGTATGACAAAAATACATTTGTGTACTTGTAAATCAGACATAGTGTTTCATAACATAATCTAAAATTACTCTTGTTAAAATGGTTTAATACTAGTAATTCAAATGTGTTTCATATGTCTCTGTATGGTAAAATTGTACTGAATAGTAAAACTTATACAAATATATATATATATGTACATGTATATTCAACTGTCAAAAGGACTTCTTGCTATGTCATGTATGTTGAAGACCAATTGATGGCCTTGGTTTTTTTTCTGCTTTTGTTGGGTTTGTTATACATATTGAACATGTAAAAGATACATGTACATGTATATGGAATTGCATAAGTAATAAAAATGAGTTGGACAAGATTAACTGCTGTCCATCATATTTTCTTTTTTGTAGTATATTGTCCAAAGCAAAATAACATTAAAGAATCTTTCTTATAGAAGAGAGCTCGAGGCAAAAGCCAAGAAAGGGATATATTTTCATGTAAACATGTCAGTCAAAAACAAACTCACAATGACAAAAAAAAATAATTACCAATCGACATTCAAAAATACACAAAACACAACAATAACAATAATAATAATAACATCATGAACATAGAAAACTAATAAGAACACACACACACACCCTCAAAATCTGAAGTTTAAAAAATAGCTATAGTTACATATTCCCACCACATTCATTATCAAGTTGTTTAAAAACTAATTAGGCGAGTCCTTAATTTTTTCAATAAAAAATATATACAAAAGTCATGAAAGTGGATGCACAACAAGGAAAAGGACACTGGTTTGGTAAATAGTAACTCATCATATACATATATATGTAATATTTGATTTTATTTTATGAAATTCTTTTACCTGTGTGATTTTGTCAGTCATTTTGGGGAATATTTAAAGTCGGTTCTGTTTGGTAACTTTTGAATTGACACTGAAGTTTGAACCAAATATGGATATATCATGATCACCCCTTCTAATTTTGTGTAGTTTTTGGTTTAACTCATGTATTTGTGAAAATTTGAAACCGATTGAAAACAAATATCAACATTTGTCATCTTAATACACATTGATTTATTTTACCATTGTTGTTGATAGGTTTGACAGCTGATGCTAGAATTCTGATAAACCGAGGACGTATAGAATGTCAGAGCCATAAGTTGACAGTAGAGGATCCTGTTACATTAGAGTATATAACCAGACATATAGCACAATTAAAACAGGTAAATCAACTTATACCTGATACACGTTTAGCACTTATTCAATTGTAAAATATCTTTCTTGGAAGTAGAGAGGGGTAGTATAGATATAAAAGAATTCAAAAAGAAAATAGAATGTGTAAATTTTGTAATATTTATAAGGTTAAATATGAAACCTAATTTTTTTTAAGAAGTGAAATTATTAACTCTTTACGAAAACAGCTTGAGAAAGACCAGGAAGTGCATTACGTAATGAATAACACAAGAGTTTTGTACTGGTTGATGTTTTGTTTTTGTCAAAGCAAAGAACGGTAAATTAAATATTTAGTCTTCAGTTTGGTTTTTCTGAGTCCTGACGAATGCAAGAGCTGAATTCAGCCATTTTCTGTACCTGAAAGAATTTGAAAGTACTAAGAAAAAGGCTTTAGTTGAACTTCACTGATCTAAAATGACTTTACACAAGTTTTTTGTCCCACCTAGCTATATATATATATATACATGTAGGGATTATGTTTTTTTGTTCGGTCTGTTCGTCTGTCTGTCCCGCTTCAGGTTCAAGTTCTTGGGTCAAGGTAGATTTGATGAAGTTAAATTCCAATCAACTTAAAACTTACTAGTACACATGTTCCTTATGATATGATATATTCCTAATTTTAATGCCAAAGTAGAGTTTTTACTCCAATTTCACCGTCTACTGAATATTGGAAATGAAAGTGCAAGTGAGGCATCCATATACTTTGGAAACATTCTTGTTCTATTAAATTTTTGGGTATGACATCATAAATATGTTTATATATACATTTTAAAATATTATGAATTTGTCTTTCAGAAATATACACAGAGTAATGGACGACGACCATTTGGTTTGTCAGCATTGATTATAGGTTTTGATTTTGATGGAACACCAAGATTATATCAGACAGACCCCTCAGGAACATACCATGAATGGAAAGTATGTATTGTGTATCAAAGGAATATATTGTGTATGATTTGGTTGTTTAAAATGTAAACTGAATAAGCACTTAGGCCAAATAAAAATATATGTGTGGTTCCAGTAACCCTACGTATACCGTCCCTACTTTTTCGGCTTAAAAATAGCCTACCCTAAAGATTTTTTTCGTCATTTTTCATTAAGCACTGTTAAAGTCAGAATGTTGCTCCCATAGACTCAATGTAAAGAAAAAACATAAAATAAAATAAAACCCTACCTACATTTTTTTATACCTACCCTAACTTTTTTTCAGATGTAACTGGAACCACACATACTTTTTTATTTGGCCTTAGTTCTTTTAAGGCCAGTTACAACTGTCTTCATATCTTTGTTTGGCATTCAACAATTAGAAAAAAAATAATCCCATAGACTATATACGTATTAGAAACAATCACATGTATGCATCTTTTGCTACTCACTTACCATACATGGATTGTAAATAAACTCATCATTTATACTTTTAATTATATTTTTTGTCCAGTTCTTAAATATACTCCAATCGTGGAGTGAAAACAAAATGCAGACGATTTAAGTGCATACATACTACAAATTTGAAGTTTACAGGTATATAATTACATTAGTTGTATGTTTCATTATAATACTTTATTCTAATTGGCTAACTGCACATCACGTGTTATTCCTTAAGCAATTGCATCACTCAATAAAACTTATCATCCATGCATATGATAACACATGGCCCCACAATAAAGTGCACAGGTGAATCAAATAAAAAAATTATAAAATTCGTGTTTTCATGATCATAGCTAAAAAATGTAATTATAAGTATTGAATGCTTCTTTTTGTAACTTCATAGGGTTGTAAAAGCCTTGACCGTGCGCACATTTTTAGAATGAAGCACTTCAGCGCTTCATACAAAATGTACCTCGGTCGACGCTTTTACACCCCAATGAAGTTACAAAAAGAAGCATTCAATTCTTAAATGTAATTCATCATTGGATTTAGTATGAATGACCATGTATGTTCTTAATTCTTGGAATGATGAAAAAACAGACTTACATTTCACAATCTCTTATTTTAATTTTATCCCCGAAATCAAACATTACATACGTTTGGGTTTGATAAAATCACTTAGGCTTAAATTAAAATATTGTTTGTTTGCAGTTTACCGACCGACCCTTGAAAATCCTCCCGACTGTGAAAATTTTATTGCTTTAAATTTGAAGAAATTTTTTTTAATACTTCTATTGACGCGATCCGGAACTTTGGGTCCTTTCCGGAAATGATTTAAAGTCTGTGTCAATTACGCATTTCAAGTTCGGTTTTTCTTAGCTTCCCGTCAACGTTCATGTGACCATTTAATGATAAAGCACATGGAAATTGTTTACAGGTATCCATGAAGTCACGGAGAAGTACTTTACGCTGTCGTCTCGTGTCAATTTTAAGACAAATAACAAACAAAAAAGTTTATTAGTAAACTGTTTATACAGATTCAGGCACATGTAATGATGTGTCATTATGTGTGATGATATCATTGACGATGATGCAGCGGATATTCATAACTGACACGATAACCATTCTGTCTCAAACAAATCGGGTACAGAATCTGTGGAGCCTGACTTTATGGAACCAATTTCAGTGGTTAAATAATTCGACAGCAGCTTGAAGTATGGCATATTTTCTACAAATCGTTGTGAAGACGACAAAGATGAAACCACTCCTCCGTGACTTAAATCTTCATGGATATCTGTAAACACGCCTGTACGGAGGAATTAAGGGCTCATTTGAAATGTTAATGAATATAGATCATGCCAAATCAATAAGAAGCAACCCTAACTACACAAAGATGTAGAGAAAATGAATGGTTAGCTCGAAAAATAAATAAACTCTCTCTATATTAAATCTATCTTCGATTGCAATGAGTATGCTCCTTTAGGATAAGGGGGGCTGCCCCACTCATTGCAATTATTCTCTTTCTTACAATATTTAATATACCCAAACTGTGTGGCCTGTGTGTTCAATTAAAACATGTCCTTAGGAGCTATGCTGCCAATTTTTTTTATGCATTAAAAACATTTCAGTACAGACCATTTACTTTTAATGGGGTGCTATGGATTTCACCCCAAACTTTAGATTTCTTTGGTTTTCAATAAAGCCTGGCAAAAATATAACCTTATCACATATAATTAAATATTGTTAGAAATATGAAAACAGTCGAATGTCTTAATACTTTTTTTTCAATTGAGGAAGATTCAATGGTTATTTTTTTATTTATTAAAAATACACTCTTTAATACATTGTCTTATAAATCTTTAATATCTACATTTTTCTGATGAAAATACTCTACTCATGAAAACATTCTAGTCAAGAAGCATACATGTCTGAATATATTTCTTTAAAACAGTTCTAGTCATAATGACATTCCTCGTTTATAAGTGTTCCAGTATTTAATAATTATACCATATTTTATGTCATAAATTGGATAATGACACTATGTTAAAGTTTCAGTTTTGATTAAAAAGTTTTTTATCTGAAAATGCCTGTTCATTTGATGTTGGTTTTCAGCATGTCCAGTGTTTGTTGTTTTAAAATGTTTTTTTTCTTCACAAGAAACTTGGTTTAGTGTAACTGCTTGTTTAAACTGTATTTTGGCTGATAAAATAAAATATTTTTCCTACCTACCGACCCTTCAGTCTGAAGGTACAGTCGGAAAACTGCAAACAAACATATTTTTAAGGTTGGCCTTAGTCACTTTAGAAAGTGAATTTGAAATGTTAACCTTGTATCGCATAGACAAAATATTTTCGTCCCCTTCATTGATATAATTGAAAGCTACAGTTTCATTAGGTATTGATTTTGATACAAAATGAATAGAATTACCTTTACATGCAAACTTCAGTAAGATATAGTAATTATGTTGATTACCTTCCCCCTACAATGTGAAGCCCTTATGTGAAGTCTAGGTTATTTTACACCTTTGTAGTAGTGTTTACTCCATTGTTTGTGGGAAAAAGTATTTCTTATAAGCTTTTTGTTATTTATTTTTTTGGTCTGACATTATTAAACATGCTAAACATGTTAAAATGAACCTGCAAGCAGTTGATTCCTGCCAACTTCTGTCGAAAGCAATGCGATATACAAACTTTTGTCCAGTGGAAACACAACTTGGTATGAATGTTCTGAAGGTATACATTGATGTAACAGTTCTCCACCTTAATTATGTACAAGAAAATATGGAAAATGTCGTCAGTTTATAAACAATATATAGTGTCATGGCTCTCAAGTTAACATAACAATCATCACGGAGGGTTGATTTGATTTCATATACTGTACATTCAGAAATTATTACATGCATTTATTATTGCCATTTTTGAAAAAAAAAAAAAATTGAGATTAATTATTACAATTGCAGGAAAATATGCATACAGTTATATGCATCAGATTCCAGAATGTCTATATGGGACTTCATATTGGTGCAATTCTCACTCAGTAGCATTATTCACATTGATAAAAACCTCACAATTATTTCTGAGTTTACAGTATAAATTAAATTAGTTCACCTTTTATTAGTAAAAAAATACAAATTTATTTTAGGCTAATGCAATCGGAAGAAGTGCTAAGACTGTTCGTGAATTTTTAGAGAAACATTACACAGAGGAAGTAGCAGCTAATGACAAGGAATGCATCAAACTGGCACTGAAAGCCCTGTTAGAGGTGGTACAATCTGGTGGAAAGAATGTAGAATTAGCTATAATGAGAGAAAAACAACCTTTAAAGGTAAACCAGGAAACTAAATGATTTATTTTTACCTTCAGGTTTTGTTTTATTCAGAATTAGATATATTGATGAAAATGTTGGTTTTAATAGTAGTAGTAGTTTAAATAAGAGGGAAATATTTATTAAAATAATTCTTTTAAAGGTTCATTGTATAACATGATAAAATAACAAAATAGTTCAATCTTGTTATTCCATCCAAAATTGTGCAATAAACTCTTTACTTTGTGTATTGGTTGTATTTTATTTTACCATGTTTACTGAATAGCAAATGAAATGAACCACAACTGTTTACCCGTTTTCATGCTAAATTTCAAAGAACTCTCGCTTTCTCTTTCACACAATGGATAAAGTTGGACAACTCATTGTTTTGTGGACAAAGAAAGCAAATTTTGTAAATTTAAAAAGTCTCTGAATTCTTCAGTTCTCAATAAAGCAAATTTTTAACCCAAAAAAAATTGAAGAGAAAAAAATGTAGCCTGCTGAGAGTCTCAAAAGAAAGGGTAGAAATTGATTGTCTTTTGTATCCTAGTCTCACTTTATCCCAACATATTGTAGAAAGTGTTGATTACTTGCTTTTTCCGATTTTTTCATTGTAACATCTCCAGTGACCATACTGTTGAGATTATTTTCATGAAATTTATGTAAACCTTTTTTTCAATTTGAACATTACCTCACGAAACAAAACTCTCTAAATATATTTATTTGTGTAACTTAGTTATATTTTTAGTTAAAGAAAGATAAACATCTAAGTAACTACTAATAAATGAACGTCATGGTTAATTAGAAGTACTGTGGATTATTATTCGTTGGATACCAATTTTTGTTGCAATTCATGATACAGGTGAATCATGAATTCCAATGTTCAAGTTTATACATTTATTTCCCGTGCCTGAGGGAGATATGAAGATTTGTTCACCCAAGAATATTCATATTTCACGAGGGCTCTGCCCGAGGGAAATATGATTTTTCGAGGGTGAACAAATCTTCATATCTCCCGAGGCCAAGAGAAATGAATGTTTTATTCCACTGCCTAAGCTTTGTATACTATCTGAACTTCAAATATTAGTTTGCATACCGGCATTTTTTCAGACTAATTCGCTTGTTTTTATTACTGAACACGACATACATATTGATAAACAGTACGGATAAACATTGATTATTTAATTAGTCTTTTTGTTTTAACGTCTGAAATAAATTTGAACACGATAATGATATTTTGCTATTGCTATTTAGAAAATAAGAAGTTCAAGACGTTATGTACATAAACCGCGCATAACGTCGCACGATTTAGTCCTGACATGTCAGAGGGGAATATGATACTCAGAGGGGAATATGATACTCAGAGGGGAATATGAAGTTTTGTTCGACGTCACGTGTCAAAGTTTCAACCAATCAAATGTTGATTTCGCTATCAAAATCAACATGCAGTGGAATAATAAGGCATATCTTATTTTTTATAGGGTTGTATGCAGACTTCAGCAAAAGCATGAAATTAAATACTGTGGATTCATTTACTTTTTTTGGGTACTAATTTTCATGGATGAAGGAAAACTTCCATGTTTGTGGATATTTAATTACTTGATTTTGCCGAAGAGTGCATACAAGCCTATAGGAAATTTGTAATTGGTTAAACCTTTAATTTCGGGTTTCACTAATACCCACGAAATCCATAAAAATTTGTATGCAACACAGCATCAAGCAGATGTCCTTGTTGACTTTAAATATGATTACTTATAGATCTTTAGACCTAAAATAAATAGATTTATGAATTCTTTTTATTTGATCATGTAAAATAAATATCTGAACATTGGCGGATAGTTGTGTCATTGGCAATCATATCACATCTCATTATTTTATAGTCATAATTTTGATACATTATTCAGTCTGCATCTAGACCTAATATGTCCAGATAAGTCAGGAAATGAGATACAAGTTATATTGAACAATTTGAGTTATCTCTCTTTGTACAGACTCTTTTTCTCCCATATGTATATAATTCCTAAAATAAAGTTTTTATATTTGTTCATTTGATTTTTTGGGAGGGGAGGTGGAAGGGGTCCTTTGTTCTTACATTGTTTATTTCATTAATCAAATAATTGTCAAATCTGTATGATTTTGGTATGTGAAAGCTTTCAGATGCAGTAAAATTTTATCAAAATACTATTTCTCAATACAATCATCAATTCATTCAGACCACATGTACAAGGCATGGACATAATATTTTAACAGTTGTCAAGTGAAAGCTCTTTAACCTAGCAAGACAGAATATAGATGCTGGGAAATTTGGTTCATGAAAAGCATTAATGCAATCCTTGATTTCATGTTGGGTCTTTACTTCTCCCTTGAATTCTAAGATGTGGTGACCTCTGAGTAGAAACAACCACATTGTATGGCAATTAGTATTTAAATGGCAACATGAATGTAATTCACAAACTAATTCATTCATTAGATACATTCTTGTTTACAACTATTCTCTTTCTTCATTCAATAAATGATCTTTTAATTGTCTTTTAAAAGTTATAACCTATAATTTGATTTTCATTTCAGATGTTAGAATTAGATGAAATAGAAAAATACATTGCTGAAATTGAAAAAGAAAAGGAAGAAGAAGCAGAAAAGAAGAAACAAAAGAAATAATAATAGTGCTATTAATCTGACTTATCATATTACAGGAGTTGTTCTCATTGTCATTGTTATCATAATAAGTGATGATTTCCTATTGTGTGTTGTGCTCTACAAGGTGTCACATTTTAGGACATTGAAATTGCACGTTACAATAAAATCAAACAATTCTAACACATTTTGATTACTGCATGACTTATAATTTTTGAACACTAAAGCAGATTAAGTAATAAACTTCCATTTTGTGGGCTTCTCATGAACAATTTAATTGATTCTTCTCTCATTTCTAAAGTTTTAAAGAAAAGTTGTATTTTTTTTAAGGAAATTGAGAACGAAGTAAATTCATTGATGATAAACCTTGATGTTTTAATTATGGATTTACAGGATTAATTGATATATCACTAAACAATATTGTTTTCCTATTAGCCTTTACATACAGGATTCCAATTGTGCCTTGAAAAATAAGAAAAAACTTTGATCTTTGTTCATCATTCTAGGTCTGGAAATGCGTAGTCAAATTTTGTCAACACATCATAGGAAGTGCATTTTTTATCTTCTTCAATTTTTGATGGGGAAGGATTTGTTTCGCCATGATGCCATCTCAGAGACAAGGTTTAGGTCGGATGTTTCCTAGGAGTGTTTTTTATGTTGGTAAATTGTTTAATTTTATGATTAGGTTAATTAAAAGGGAACCACCACAATTGTAATCACTGCTCATTTCCATGTGGATTATTTGGCCATTTACCCTCAATCTTGGACTGTTTAATTTGAAACTTGTGATCAGGTCAGTTGAAGTTAAAGTGAATGATATTTTTGCAGGCAGGTGTTTTATCATATCTTATTTCAATTGCTATTGAATGGCTCGTAGCTATCAATCATGGTTCATTGACTTTGAAACTTTCACATAGTTTACATGTTAAATTGGTTTTGTTTTTGTTTTTTTTGGTATACATTTATTATGGAAATTACACACAGGTGAGATACATATTTGTGTCCACATTTCATTTAGGTCTTTTGGTTTCTCTGCTCATTGATGAATATAAAAAAGAAGATGTGGTATGATTGCTAATGAGACAATTCTCCACAAGAGAACAAAATTAACTTAAGCTTGCCTCAACCAAATATAATGAAACTTTTTACACAATCCTTATTACCATAAAACTCCGATCAAGTAAGAATCTGGGTTACATCACTTATATCATTACTGAGTTATATATTAATGTCTCTTTGTACATAATGTGCAAGCCATCATCTTTGTCCCATACATATTCCCAATTAATTTTGAAAAAAGGTTAAGCATACAAACCTGATTTGTGTTTTGTTAAACATTTGAAATGTTTACAAAAGTGAGCACATGTTGTAAATGATTGCCAATTAGACAACTACCAAACAAAAAAAATATAGGTTCAAATAAAGTGGATGTAAGTAAAGGTTGTTTACCATCAGCCATAAAAGACAAAACAGAACCCAAACTGAAAGTAAAAAAATCCAAATAAAAAAAGGTAGAAAATCATTATGCCTGAACAGTCAAAAATTAATAATGGATCTAAGACACCTTAACATAAAATTGTCCTTATTCTGATATAGAGCTGATAGACTTTTCTACCATTTTGATAAACATTTGATCCACAAGTAGTTCACTGTAAAAAATCTTATTGGGATAGAGCAGCCTGAGATGCGATGTTTTATACGCACGTTTATGGGATGTATTATTAGTCTAGTCAAAATAAGTGAAAAATGTGGCCAACCTAAAAATATTCCATAGAATTATTTTTGGAATTTTTCGATTCTAAAAAGGCATTCTTTGTATCATACTAGAAGTGTACCAAGAGATTTTAGTGTGAAAATGGACTTTTTATGTTGAGAAATAGAAAAAAATGTTAAAAATAGTGAAAAAATGGGAAAAGCTGGTAAAACATTTATTTTCGAAGATAAGCATTTCAAAGCAAAAGTTTTTCAACAGTTTATACTGTGTTTATGAAACTAAATAATAAAGAAAAACATCATTTAGGTGAAAATATCAATTTTGTTTGAATTTGAGATTCACAAAGAGTGAATTGATTAAGTTGAAAAGACCAGAACTATATCATATTCATTTCAAAACTTAACAGTAATTCTTAAATGGGTAAATAATGATTTTGGGTGAAATAAAGCAAAATCATCCAGAAATCCGCCTGTCCGTCCATCTATCTACACTTTGCACAATATCTCAAAATCACTTCCCCTTTTCATGAAACTTTGATGAATTGTTAAAATCTATCGACCCTTTCGATTTTTTAAAATTTTTAAATAGAACGTTCCAAGTTAATGGATTTTATTTCTAAAAAATAGGTGAGTTCCCAGTTTTCTGACTCGCACTCAAAAATGCTTTGAACTTTTTCATGAAACTTTGGTGAATTCCTTATGGATAATGAAATAAGCTCCCTTTTATTTTGTTTTATATATCGGCATATATATTTGAATTTCTGATGAGGCATCACTTCCCTTTCGGTTTTAATATATTCTGGTTTTTGGAGTTTTTGGGACTATGTTCACGAAAAAGGGGAGGGGGATTTTCTAGTTTCGGACAATTTTTCAAAACGCTTGAGTAATTTTCATAAAACTTTGATGGATTGTTTATATCTTAAATAAATTATTGATATGATATTGCGTAGTAATGGAACTTTATTCGTTGAACAATCGTCGAAAGTTGTCACTTTTCATAGTTTGGACGGTTATAGAATTTTATTAGATGAAAACTATAGGCCACCAACTTATTTAAACTTGAAGTAGCTGGATAGTGCCAAATCATTCATGTTTTGTGTCAATGAGTGTGTATGTTATTTTTTTTTTTAATTTTCTATGAGGTCCTAGAAACTCCCGTTGAGCAGTACTCACAGTATTTCTATTTGATCATATACATTCATTTAAAGCATACATACGAGCTTAAATTACGACGGACGTATTATGCGCTCATGGCCAAACCCTTTATTTAAATTGTCTGAAAGAAATACACTACGGAATAACTGTATTCCCGGGCCTAATGCTTGGATTAAACAGGTATAAATTTAATAAATAAATGTCAGAAAAAACCAGTGTGTTATATTTGGATGTAATATCGGTCATATTAGTATTGCATTTGAAAGCATCTTAAACAGATTCACCACAATTTGAATTCATACCTTGCAATTTCAATATACAAGTTAACAAACAGGTTGTAAAAGCATGTATAGAATTTTAAGATGTGCGTATTTAAAGATTATACATTATATTGTCTCAAATTGTTTCTATATTTTATATGTCATTCACTTAAACTGTAAAACAATACATTCTAATACCTTTTTAACGTGTTTATCAATTAAAGAAAAAATCTTTATACTTAAAGGTCAAATGTGAACACTTAAATTATAAATGACTTGATTTTAAATTTTTGATTGTTAACAGTTCTTGGTTGAGTTAAATTGTAAAGCTGCGTTTTAACTTTCAAACTTACAATTTTAACATGATATTTGATCAATACAATACATTATACATGTGATTAATCAAATATTTTCTACGTGTACTATTGTATACAATTTGTTTTTATACTATTTTATGTATTAAGATTCAAATTCTTACAAAGACATGTTTCTACCGACTCCTCCTGAATGGTACACTCGTCCAAACTGGGTTGCTGGCGTTTCCTGTTTTTCTGTTCTTTCTGTAATACTTCATGTTATTGCTGTGATAGCACCGTACTGGGGAGTGTTTAGTATTTCATCTCTCGGAATAACAACATCAGTTTATTATGGACTATGGTCGAAATGTACTGCAATGAACACTGCAACTACAGTTTGCCTTGATTGGACTCCTAGTACAAGTTCAGGTGGGTTTATCAATGTGTTCTACTAAAGTATTTGTTGGTATGGCTATTAACTTTCAGCTGAAATTCTTTATAGGTCTCTAGTTTTATATTATAAGCAAAGGGGTGCATTAACTCCAAGAAACATTCAGCACATGTGTCATGCACATTGAAACGTGTGAATAACTTCATTTGAAAGGGGTCTTAACTAATATTATATCGGATATTCATCTCATTTTCTTCCGGACTAGTTTACAAAACAGAATTTATCAAATACAAAGATTATAGTTTTGTACCCCATACGCGTGTTTTGCCTTAAAAAGACTCATCAATGACGCACGAACCAACAGTGTAAGAAATACCAATTAAAGTACGAATTTGAAGAGCTTTTAGGACTCAACATTTCAAAAGGTTATGCCAAATACAGGTAAGGCAATCTTTTCCTTGGGTAGAACATTCTACAAATGTAAGTATTTCGAGAAAAAAATCAAATAAATTACTGTGGATTCATTATTATTCGTTGGATCTCAATTTTCGTGGGTAAAGGTTAACCACGGAATTAAATGTTTAAAGATTAAAAATTTTCCTATTGCCTTGTATGCAGACCTCGGAAAAACCACGAAATGAAATATCCACGAAAATACATGAATCCACAGTATTCTTAACGAACATATTACTTATACATTTTAGGTGCACTGAAAGCGACACAAACTTTCGGAATGATTGGAGTATTAACCGCCATGGCTGGTTCTTTCATATTTGTTTTAATGGCATTAAAGAATCTGATGTCTAAACCTGCCATAATTGTCAACATTATAGCATTCTTTGTCTCTGGTAAGCTACTATTTACCGACAGTGAATTAAGTCTCGAACAGCCCATTACTGAAATAGTTATTATGGTATAGCGTTTCTTGAAATTTACACAACTTTAAATAAAGAATCATGAAAAGCTACCTGTTTCCCTTCACGATATACAACATGCCAACATTTGGTTTGAAATTTTACAAATATTTTTTTATTGAAAAAAATAATCATATATATATATCCGTATAGGAGTATCGATTACATGTACCTTCAATGCTTGTTGGAATTACATAACTGATTCTATTTATAATTCAAGTTTCGATGGGCTGCATGTATTGTTTTGAACTTGTTTAATGAATATATAAATATGAATGTTATACAATTATATAATGTAATAAGTACTCAGGACATATCCCCTAGATCTAAATTTCAAAGTATACTAAACTTTTCCATTGACTAACCGTAACATTTATTTTGCAACAGCCCTTTTTTCAATTTTCAGCTGCTTCCAGTTTCCTGGCAATCATTACATTCGTTGTTACATTTGTGATGACTCCAGATTCCGATAGCCCTTCATGGTGTTTCATACTGGTATTTTTCCCTACAGTAATTACTGGTTTGACTGGAGGTTATCTGCTCTTGTTCGCTAAAAAGAAAGGTATATTATTTCAAAAGCCTCGAGAACCTATTGAATATATAAAACCTCCAGCTTCAGCAGGCTTACCTACGAAGTCGAAGATAAAGGTCAGGACGATCAATGAACCACACCCAGTAGACGAGGAAGAGGCTAAAAAGAACAAAGAATTAATTGACAGTAAAATCATATGAACTGGTTTTCCTGATTGTATTTTTCATTATCATACATACCCGATTCAAATACATGTATTTTATTTCACGGTTTTTTGTTTGTTTTCTTTAAAGTGACCAATTCTATTTAAAAATTTAGGGAGGATGATATCAATAACCGGTATAAATATTTAAGACGTAGCTTGATTATTAAAAAAAAAATATATATATATAAAAACCGAAAGAACTACGCCAAAAACATACATAAAATCAATCATTATTGGTGTTTAATGACACTTTCAACACACTTGACTACATCATGAGTCGACGGCCATTGTTTAAGGAATAATATTCCGAGCGGGGTTCGAATTCAATTTATCATATAAACGTTTCCTTACTACTGAGATCCTACATTGGTTGATTAAAATAAGTTTTTTTGTTTACAAATATATATTTTACTTTTTACTGAATTACATATCAATTAAAATTATTTGTTGACAATCTATCATTTTATATCCTTATACTGACAACTTTAAAATCGTTTAATTTCTTTTTTGGTTATGCTTTTATTAATTGGGAAATCACACAATATTATGTCATAAATTAATATAAACATCAGGGGCCTGTTTATCGAAACTATCCCAAGTTCCGTCCTAAAGACACCTAAATTGGTATCCTAACGTTAGGACAATTCCTATGATTTTCCTAAGTTGAGACATGTTTGATAAACCCACTTAAGAATAAAATGTGTCCTAAGTTAGTCTTAGGACACGTCCTAATCCTAAGAGAGCTTCGATAAACAGACCCATGCAGGTGCTTATTTAAATTAAAGACTCATACCTTTATGTATGTTAAAGGAAACCACCGCAATACATAATATAAGTTGAAGCACGAGAAACTTTGTTCAATTGTATACGGGCGTTTTTCAATAAAAACGTATTTTCTTGTCCTAGCCACTTTAAAAAAAATGTGTTTGGTCTTTGCAAGTAATTTTTTGTGCAGTCAGTACATTGAATTAGATTTAACATTTTAAAGCAAAGAAACAGTTTTTAAAGGGATTGCTAATTTATTGATTCCTGAATGGTCCAAAACAACCAAAATGGCATGTCCCTAGACCGCCTGTTCAACATTCATACTCTAAAATATCGTAAAAAAATGTAGAAATAAATGTTATTTTTACTTAATATAAGTTCTTTAATAATTCAAAAGTATGTTTAGAGCCAACATATTATAATAAACAGCTTTTAACATAGGATTTTTAATTTCAGAAGGTGTGTCCCTAACAAAATGTCCACTACGAAACGAAGTCATTGAAATTTGCTAATAAACCGTTTTATAAAATCAATGTAATTTTTGTTTGCAAGAGATATAAACATTTGGGTCTTACAAAAGAAGTGATGCTTTTATAACTGCAATTAAATTGTTGGTAAAAAAAATTGATCACATCAAATGGACCTGAGTGATACCGTATTTTTGTAAATGTCCACTACAAAACGGGTCAAATCTCTATCAGTATCTGGTTTTAAAATTATGAAAAAAATATCAGTGTACAGCTTAATACATGCTTTGATGAATACAATCAGTCTTGTTACTTTTGCAATAAAGGGATTGTGGGAAAAAAATAAAACATGTGAATACGTCCCCTACGAAACGGTCACCTACGAAAAAAGTATGGGAGAAAAACGTTTCGTAGGGGACACTACCACTACCATTCAGTCTTTTTTTACTCTTTTTTCAATTATATTCGTGCAAAGCAAATACAAAGGGTTAGTTTCATGTAATTTTTATTATGTTTTTATTAACATAGAATAGGGTTGATGTCAACTACGAAACTTTTTGTCCACTACGAAACGGATTTGTTACCTACGAAACGCATCAAAATGTCCCCTACGTAACACGAGTTGTACCTTCATATGTGAAGTACTGTTTAATTTTTATCGATAAAAAATGGTTCTCCAATTCAGAAAAAAAATAGATTTTCCTAGTATATAAAGTAAACAAACTTGAATGTCTATAGGAAACATTTAAAATTGCAAACATATGTGTGTTTAGAAGCAGTTTCGTAGGGGGCAAAAGTCCCCTACGAAACAGTACTCAAATTATGAAAAAAATATCATTTTAAGGAGTAATTAAGATTGCACTTTCTGTTTACAAACAGGTCTATAATAGAGGTATTCAAAATAACTCTTGAAATTAAATTTTAGACAAGTTGATTTTCCATTTTTTTTTTAGGTCTGAAATATACGATTTTATTGAAAAACGGTATATATACAGACAAAACAATAAATAAATACATAAATTTTGTTGTTATATTTTCCTTTCTACATGTTGTCTCATGAGCTGCATCGAATCATGCAGGTAAGCATAATTACATGAAACAGCAATATTTATTATAGGGATTTGAGTATGTAATATAAAAATGAAGGACTAGAAGTAAATAGATAAGTATCAGAGATTTACCAAAACATTTTTTTTTTCATATTCAAAATTTGACAATTTTCTTATATTCTTTATCAGTAATCCGAGTTTTTGTCCTTTTCTGAGGGGACTAAGCTTTACCAGGCAATCTAATTCCCGAAATTTTGATATCTAAACCTGTAAAATAACAGGAGGACATTAAACCAAATGGTTATGGAAAAGCTTACTCGTCAGGTTAATTTCACTCTAAGATATCGTAAATGGGCTATGTTACGGATTTTGGAAAAAACAAAATGTATGTATATGACTTTGGTTCCTTGAACAAAAACTGAAAATCGACAAAAAACGTTTTGAAATTCATAAATCATAAAATCGCAAATAACAAACGCATATATCTTTTTTAAAAATTGTTTTATTGTTGATACATATCTATTAATAATAATAATAATAATAATAATAATAATAATAATAATAATAATAATAATAATAATAATAATAATAATAATAATAATAACGGATTTGTTAAAGTGTAGTTTGCAATATTTTTTTTTAATATAAAATAGTTACATTACATTTTCTATTTTTAAAGGAATACTTTATAAATAAAACAAAGCATATTTTAACATAGAAAACGTTTAACCTTTAAGGTTTTGTTAATTATAATTTGATTTCATAAACATAAACAATAACAATTAAGCAAACACATAAGTCGAATTCGAACTGACAACCGCCATTGCAAAAAGGACAAAAAGACAAGCAAAAGTACTCAAGACTCAAGAACATAGAAAACTCTAGACTGATCAACACAAACTAACCCACAAAACTGGAGTGGTTGCAAGTATTCCAGAAGGGTGAGCAGATACTGCTGCACGTGTGGCACCATTCGTGTTAAATATTTTTTGACTTCATGTTCTTGTAATTTTTTTTTCATAGACATTTGTTTTCCATGACCACCATATGTAGTTTTAGTATGAAACTAATTATAATTCAGAAAAACAATAGTTAAGGAACAGAATAGGCTAAATATATTGTTAGATTATGTAACTCCATTTCGAGATATGTTATTAAAAAAAATGGCGTAAAAAACTGACTCAAGACTTTTACCGTATACATAGCATTGTCATAATTTGGATCCTTAATCATAAGAAAATAAATCTAGAATCTGTTTTAAATCTGGTAATGGAATTTTATCAGACAATCTGACTGTTTATTAGCTACTGGATAAAATTGAGAATGGAAATGGGGAATGTGTCAAAGAGACAACAACCCGACCAAATAAAAAACAACAGCAGAGGGTCACCAACAGGTCTTCAATGTAGCGAGAAATTCCCGCACCCGGAGGCGTCCTTCAGATGGCCCCTAAACAAATATATACTAGTCCAGTGATAATGAACGCCATACTAATTTCCAAATTGTACACAAGAAACTAAAATTAAAATAATACAAGACTAACAAAGGCCAGAGGCTCCTGACTTGGGACAGGCGCAAAAATGCGGCGGGGTTAAACATGTTTGTGAGATCTCAACCCTCCCCCTATACCTCTAACCAATGTAGTAAAGTAAACACATAACAATACGCACATTAAAATTCAGTTCAAGAGAAATCCGAGTCTGATGTCAGAAGATGTAACCAAAGAAAATAAACAAAATGACAATAATACATAAATAACAACAGACTACTAGCAGTTAACTGACATGCCAGCTCCAGACTTCAATTAAACTGACTGAAAGATTATGATTTCATCATATGAACATCAGGCACAATCCTTCCCGTTAGGGGTTTAGTATCATACCATCATAACATATATGAGAAGAACATAACCCGTGTCATGCCAACAACTGTTTTTAGAATAAATGTGTTTAGTTCCGATGCAAAGACCTTATCAGTGACTCAATATTAACGCCAAAATATGCAATCTTTAATGACTTGACAACAGTATCGTAATTATATCCCTTCTTAATAAGTCTATTCAAAGGTTTTGTAAGTTTCTGAGGTGAATACTGACACCTTTGTGCTTTATAAAGAATATTACCATAAAAAATTGGATGTGAAATACCTGAACGTATTAGAAGTCTGCATGTTGAGCTATATTTACGAATGATGTCTTTATACCGATGATAAAATTTAGTAAATGTTTTGACTAGTTTGTGATATCGAAAACCTTGGTGTAATAATTTTTCAGTAATACATAAATTTCTCTCGTTAAAATCGAAAACATTGTTACATACACGAGCGAAGTCTTCTTTTGTTTTCTATTGAAATGAAAAGTGTGTGATATAGAGGAAATTATTTTACTCTGTATCGTAGGAAATCCTCAAGGAGTCCGAACAACTGACAAAACAAATCTTTAACCCGAAATGACTACATCCTTAGGCATATATATTATCTTGTTTTTATATATATATTTAATAACGTGTTTGGATAGACTATTGTAAAAGATCAATTTTGTAATGTTTTCATGCGGTCTCAATTTATCATTTTATATCCTTATATTGACAACTTCAGACATCGTTAAATTTTTAGACATCGTTAAAAATGTTTTTGTATTATTTGATTAGTCGGAAAAGTAAATATAAACCACAGGTGCTCATTGTTAAATAAAGAATCATAGAGTGCATTTCTTTCTAACACAAACGATGCAAACGGTTATATGCGCGCACATGTTTTGATCATTTGTTTCTAACATACGCTTGCAAAGTTTACGTTAACTTTGACAAACTATGAACTCGCTAGAAATGCGTCTAACGTTTGTCGTTCATCGTTTGTTAGTACACACGCTACATTTGTTTCTAACTTCAACATGTTCAACCTGATTAAACGATGTATTTGTTTCTACGTTTGTAAAAAAGTCTGTTTACCAACAACATGTGCATGCATTATTGAAAGTTCAAACAGGGTCAGTAAACACTGATTGAACGATGTATTTGTTTCTACTTTTGTAGCGTTTAGAAAACAACAACAAACGCCACACAACGTTTACAGAAAGAAATGCACTCATAACTTCATCTACGTAACAGGAAACGAACGAAATTATTACATACGTTAACGCTCGAGAAAATTGTTTCTCAGTTTTATACAGACAATACGATAGGATAAACACATTTGTTTACCATGTTTACCGTTTGACATTTGACATCTTAAGCTGTACGGAATCATGCAGGTAAGCATAATTACAGGAAAACTTATAAATAGCAAAATAACATGTAAATATAAAGATTTGTGTATGCAATAATGAATTGAACAACTAAAAGTAAATAAATAAGTATCAGAGAAGAACCAAAACAATTGAGTTTTACATTTTCTACAAAACAGAATGACATTCTTTTTATAGTGACTGACTTGATTAGTTATCTGAGCATACATAAGAAATGTGGTATGAGTGCCACTGAGACAACTCTCCATGCAGGTCACAATGTGTGAAAAAGAAACAATTATAGTTCAAAGTACGGCTTTGTTATGGTAGAAAAAAGGATAACACGCTATTTAAATGAAAACCGTGTAGTGGTGAAAGGTCGCATACTGTAACAAAAATATGAACGTTTTATTCTCTATTCTATTTCCCAAGTAGAGCAAGTACCAGGAATGAAACTCTCTTCTCCTTATTTCTTTTGGTTTAAGTAAAAACATAATACCATGCTTTTTTTATTCATAGCAAAGAAAAGAGTTTTGATATTATTCCAATTCTAATTATTTACTAAAATGTAGCATGAAATTGAAAAGTGATACTAGTATATGAATTTTTTTAAAACAAAATGAAAAAATAACTGCAAAATAATCCCATGACATTAGATTACATAAACACGGTTTAGCAGTTAAATGTGAAAATGAAAATAGTGAGAAATTCAATGTAAATATTTGGTATGTGCTCTGAGGGTCTGTGTAGGTGTCGAACATATTTTGTGTAGATTAGAAAACGACTTCACCTACAAAACAAAATAAAAACGTCATATTAGAATGTTTTACCTGTCATATATATATATCAACTTGTACACACATTTAAAAAGAATCGAAAAATATGTGTGACCATATAAATTAGTTGTTGTGTAACAGATAAATCAAGACGTAATTTATTATTATAATTTTAAGACAGCAGTTGGGTCTCGTATAGATCTCTCTCCGAACATCACATATGCTAAAAAGAAAGAAAAAGGCATGGAAAACTCCAATCATTTTTTCATATTAAGACGAATAAAAAAGGATTTATTATGATTATAATATGAAAAAATACTTAAAGAACTAAGATCAAAGCAGTTGATAAACAAAAAAGACAATCTCTTTGATTTAACCTTTAATTAGGAAATGGAAAACTATGATGGCTAGAATATGTTACAACACATATCTTTTTCCCCGGTGTTCCAGGATACATTTATTCAACTAACAAATGACTAAGTGCATGTTTATCCTTAATCATGACATCCTTTATCCTAAATATATTTTTTAGATGCATTGTTAAAAAGACTTCTGAATTCATATTCTCGACAGAAAACGTCCGCAAGGTATACAAAAGTCAACATCCGAGAAACTTGATCCTCAGCTTTATACAGACAACATGATATAATGAACACATTTAGTGTCATAGTTATCGTTTTATATTTTGTCTCAATAGCCGTATCGAATAATTTAGGTAAGCATAGATACATTTGACTGCCATATCATATGTAATTTTAGGGGATTTGTGGTTTCAATTGAGGACAAAAAGTAAGTGAATATAAGTATCAGTCTTTGAGATGTTTTCATTATTCATGTTTTCATGTTTTCACGTTTTTATGTTTGAGTTTTGATGCATTTCAGTGTTCCTTTTTTTTTTTTTTTTTTTTTTTCCTCTTATAGTTGATACATTTCCCTCAGGTTTAGGTTGTCACCCGGATTTGCTTTCTCTCAACCGATTTATGAACACCGGTATACTGTTGCCTTTAATTATTTGATCATTTTTTTTTACATTTAATTTTACAGTCCTGGTCATTTGTCCGAGCATTCGGTTCCATTTACAGCCGAACCTAACTCAAAGGACGTAAAATAGCTATATATATCACCTAGAATCAAACGCTTTCGTTTGATTTCACTTTATAATCAAGGTTTCTGTTTGTGTTGTTGTTGTTGAATTAACAGATGGTGAAGGACCAAGTATTAAAACACAACATCTGTATAAATACATGTTTATGGTCAGAAAACTATATTTATTTTTGAAACAAAAAGTACTAATTTCAATTTTGAGGCTAATATCAATGCACATGTACACGTAACTTAAATGTCTTCAAATACTGAACAATATCCTCTTTATGATCATGAAATAATATTGGGTTGTTGGGCTTATTTAAAGGTTATTATTTATTTCACACGATCATGCTGACAGTCCAAAACCATCATTTCACTTAACAAATGAACATTAATTTGTGAAACGAGTAACACTGCATAGTATTCTATACTAGTTTTACTGGTTTATATTAGATTGCTAGTTAATATTACAACTCAATATTACGATATGATACCGATATCAATTACAGGTAATCCGGTAACAATGTGCAAAACCGCAATACTTATGTTCGTAATATTGCAGAATCATTTACTTGTACCTTAAACGTGTTTCTCAATGGCTATCTCACTTGGTCTGTGAGAGGCCTTCCAGTGGGGATTAAATTAGAATAAAAGATTAAAGATCATGCATGCTCATCATGATCATCAATGAGTTCATTCCTCAAACCTTAGTTCTGAAATCCAAGGACTATGAAAAACTTTCTGTTAAAAACAAAAATGTTTAGCCACTTGCTGTTATATATATGTAGGACTCATATCTATGGTGGGTTCCAGATCTATATATTCGTCATGCCATCACAAATCTATGGCAGATATTTTACAATCAAAATCTCTGGCAAGTTTTGTAATTAACATTGATAGTATTTTCATGTTACAACCTCTTGGTCTGAAACAATGCTGATGGACTGGCTGTCATTACGACCATCCTAACAGTATCTAGAAATTTTATACTTGTGACATGAATTGCTAAGAATATCAGTAAGTGCGTTTTGTAAGTTTTGGCTTTACGTGTACTTAATTGCTTAATTATATATCGAAGTGTGAAATGTTTGAAAAAGGGTTATATTTGAAATTGGTATTTGAAAATAAAAAGGATAAAAAATATAAAGATGGAGCAAAGATATTTTAGCTATTGCTAAGAGAAAAAACAAATTTACATTCAAATTACTTCCAATCAAGTTTGCTTAACACTTTCCGTGTAATTCGCATATTATATATTGTCTTATATTTATTTCATTGTCATTTTAATTTCAGATTGTCAGAGACCAAGTATTGAAACTCCAAAGTTATATGAATATATTCTTTTGTCAGATAACAACATTTGTATTGGAAATTCAGTAACCGATAGTATTACTTTCAATGTTAAGGCTAAGAGCGATGCACACGTAGCTTTGATGTCTTCAAATACTGACCATGATCCTATTTATGAAATAATAATAGGTGGTTGGGCTAACTCAAGGTCTATCATCCGTGACAGCAAAGAAGGGCTACCGTTGGCAATGCATCATGGAGCTCTACTCAAACAAAATGTGTATAAGACATTTAACATAAGCTGGAGTCATGGCCAAATCAGAGTAAAAGATGGAAGTGAAGCGACAATAATGGAATGGACAGATACTACAAACCCATTAGACATCAGAAATATCGGAATTTCTACATGGTGGAGTTCAACAGGGAATTGGTCATTCCCATGTCAAGGTACCAACGTTTTGTTTTGTGTAGTGCTTTATGTAAACGTGGTGACAATAATCACTTTGGTGATCATAGTTGTCCTGCAGATCTATTAATTAGTTCATTCCTCAAGCTTTAGTTTCTGAAATCCAAGAACTATGAAAGACTTTCGATTAAAAACAACAATGTTTAGCCACTTGCTGTTATATATAACACTGTTTTTTATTTACATTTTTTTTTTAATTCAAACGATCCGACTTCTAGTTCAAAACTACATTTATCAATTTTATTGGTTAGTTTGATATTGGTTATATTTCATGAACCAGTTTGGAAACTTGATAGGTATACTAACATCATCCAACAAAGCTTGATTTATTAAGTCTTTTTCTCGAGGAACATTCTATAACAACACAGTAAATGGTTAATCAATTTAGATACAAAATGACACAAACAAAAACATGTTTACCATATTTCAACAAATGTAGGTATAAATGTAAATGTACAATTGCTTTATTATGCCAATAATGTAATAGTAAATCAAGTACGATATTGGTTGGGTGTTTGAGTTTTAACTTACCTAGCTTAAAGGCCAGGGTAACTACTTTTCAAATCCATTCACTAGTAAACGAATATCAGTCTTAAATAGTTTATTTTTATCTGAAAAGCTCTAAAAAAGCTAAACATAAGAACATCAAGTCATTTTCAGTTAACAGTCAATCTAATTCACTGCAATAAACTCGTTACTATTCCGATAATTAGCCCGCAGCCAATTTAGATATTTTCAGCCTGTAGACTAAACATAACAGATATTAAAAATCAAAGAGTCATCGCTATTTATTTCATTTTGCAAAGAGTTGTTTTAATTGTAAATTTATCTTAGCATTGCACATTCTTTTCCAAAACTGGTTTCGGCTTATAAAAATAATAAATATAACAATATGATACTGATATTAATTATGCAATTGTATTTAGACTTAAAACAAACATGTCATCTCTTGCAGTCAAATTTTTGCACGCATTTAGATAGTTCTTTCTTATTACCATATGTGGATCCCAACCAATACTGGTGGACTGTACTACTAAAAGCAGTACGCGTATAATGTAAGACTTGACTGCCCACTGTACATAATTAGCGGTCAAAGTATAACATGTTTAAACAATCATGTCTTCAAAATAAATATTTAGATAGAGCAAAGACATCCCATTAATATGAAAGAGAGGCAAACGATACCAAATGGACATACGAACTCATAAGTCGAAAAATAAACTGACAACGACATGGCAAAAAAAGAAAAGAAAATAACAAAAAGACAAACAGTGTTCAAAACAATTAAGATCAAGTTAACTTAAAATTTTCAATGTAAATCACCTCTTAAGTTTGATTTCATTATCATTATAATCCCAGATTGTCAGGGAAAAGAAAAACAGTATCAGAGAAATACCGAGCTCCAAGGTAAGTTTGAAGGGGGGGATTCCACAAACATCAGCCAACGGTACTGTTGGAAAACTGCTGCCATAATTCTAAATTGGTACATGGACTTTCCTAAGAAAATGGTGGGTTTAACCTGTATTATAGCCACCTTTACCTCCCACTTATATTGCAATTGTTTATAGTTCCGTTGTAATGACACCATTGGGTGTGGAATCAAAGCCAACAGCCAGAACTGTGTAAACATACGTCAAAGACATACAACACAACTGACTAACACAATAAAACAAACATACAAAAATATCTAACAAAGACGGCAAGAAAACAATAAGTAATTGATAATTAATTTAACAAAGACGCAAACAAAAACGCTGTTAGTAGTTGATATGTAGTACATACATTAGTACAATAATAAGAAAAATATAAACACAAGGATATAGAAAAAAACCCAACACGGGTATATCGTCTTTCGTCTGATTTTTACCTCTGGATTTACCTGCATCAGGAACGCCCAACGCCAAAAACTCAACAGCTCGCTTGATAAATACCGAGCTATGCATAGTTTCAAACATCACATAAGAAAACATTACCGCAAAGATAAGAAAAGTAAATACTGTCGGCTGAATAAAATGATAAACAACCTCAGCACACAGAATCTATATCTGAATATAAAAATAAGAAGATTACCAATATCACAACACATTATCAGAGACCTAGTGACATATACATTAACAACTATAGATCACCATTCGTCCTTTAAGAATGAGCAAACACTATACCGCATGGTCAGCTATAGGAGGCCCCGATATGACAATTGTTAAGCGTTTCAAACGAGAAAACTAATGACCTAATTGATATGTCAACGATGAACATTAAAAAAAGGATATACAATAACAGGACCATCTTGTATAATTATTTGTTCAGACTGAATATTTCAAGCTAATACTATATATTAGACAACGATGACGTTGCAAAGTCAACAGCTGCAAGCAGACAAATATCATATGAGTCGAAAACGTATACTACATTCGCGGATGAAATTGGTATATCGCTGCAAAGAAGAGGAAACATGCATGATTTTAAAATTAAAATAGTTTCGTTTATCACATATACTGGTACTGAGATGACAACTGAAGATAATTTGGAGGTATATACATATAAGATGATGTTGTATGAGTGCCAATGGGACAACATGTCTACAAATGAGGAGAGGGAAGCCGTATCAGTAGTTTCTTTAGTCTCTATCCAGATGGATATATTAATCGGACCATCACCGAAAAGTTTGGATTTTTGATAGAAAGTAATTTTGCTAAGGATAGCGGTAAACGTTTATTTGAAGGCTTGACATGTACAGTGCAATGTATTGAATCAGATTTCGAAGTTTAGAATATTTTAGAAATAGCTATTCTTGAAATTAATATTAGAAAATTTAAAGATGGAAATAAAAAAAAAACATTAAGATGGTTCAAAGATATCTCTATTGCTAAAAGTAATTCCAATCAAGTTTCCTAAAAACTTCCGGTGTGATTCACATCATATATATTGTGTTTATGCTTTATTTCATTGTTCCTTATAGTTTCAGATTGTCAGGGACACAGTATTGAAACTCCAAACCTGTATAAATACATTCTGTTGTCAGACAACGGCATTTGTATCGGAAATCAAGTAACGGATAGTATTAGTTTCAAAGTTAAGGCTAAGAGCAATGCACATATAGCTTTAATGTCTTCAAATAATGAACAAGATCCTCTTTATGAAATAATATTGGGTGGTTGGGATAACTTAAAGTCTATCATCCGTTATAGCAAAGAAGGGCTACCATTGGCAATGCACCGTGGACCAGTACTCAAGCCAACTGTATATAGGACTTTCTATATCAAATGGAACAATGGACAGATCCGAGTAGAAGATGGAAGTAAAGCGACAATCATGGAATGGACTGACACTTCAAGCTCATTTGAAATCAGAAATATCGGAATTTCAACAGGATGGGGTTCAATCGGGAATTGGTCATTCCCATGTCGAGGTACAAATGTTTTGTTATGTAGTTCTGTTTGAAAAGAGGCACATATAATGTACTCTTGTGATTTTTTGATTCACTCGGATCTCTGAATTTGTTCATTCTCTATGAAGTTAGTTTTTGGAAATTAAATAACAAAAAATGAATACTTTTTTTTAAATAACAAAACTGTCTGTCAAACAAATTCAACCTTATATCTAATATCGATGAGAAATTTCAAAAAAATACAAAGGTAAAAAAAAAAAATCTTTTTCTTAGCTTGTATCCATACACTACTTACAATTATCTTTTAATATAAGTTAACAATTATTCCGCTTTCCATTTGTTTGTGGATAGAATTGTTTTAGATACATGATTTTTATATTACTTATTTTCTTTGAACTGATTTTTAAGTAGTTGTCAGTAAATCATGTAAATGAAGTACTCTCATATCTGTACTCTGTGAGTGATGCATAGATATCATAGGCCTACCACGTCCTGTCTGTTTTATTTTGTTTGGTGTTTTCTTTTTTGAACCGATCCGATCAGTAAAGCCATTTTCCACTGACTTTTATAGTTTGTTCTTATGTTGTATTGTTATAACACCGTCCAATGTAACAGGAGGAGTGGCGCCTTCAAACATGTTCAACCCCTACACATTAATTTTGTGCATGTCCCCAGCCAAGAGCATGTAGTTCAGTGGTTGTCATTGGTTCACGCCTGCACTTATTTTGTCATGAGCAACACGACGGGTGCCAAATGTGGAGTAAGTTCTGATTACCCTTCCAAAGCACATGAGATCCCCAAGTTTTTGGTGGTTTTTGAGTTGCTTAGTCATTAGTTTTCTATGTTGTGTCTTGTGTACTATCATATGTCTGTTTGTCTTATTATTTCTTAGCCATGGCGTTGTCAGTTTATTTTCTGTCTATGAGTTTGACTGTCCACTCTGTATCTGTCGCCCCTCTTTTGTCGATAAATTGTTTTATTTTTGTAAACCATGCCGGTTTTTTTTCAATTGAACAGTTTCATATTTTTCATGTCAGGGCCTTGTAAAGCCGACTTTATGCATTTTCGTATCTCTGAAACTAAAAGGTTGTCTTTAACTGTTTACATCTTCTTTGTCTCATTAGCAATTATACATATCACCTTATTTTTACTGTGATCGTACAATGCCATTTGGTCTGTTTGATATTTACCATTACATCTTATTCATTAATAATAATAATGTATGTGTGACCTGCATAAGTTAAATATGTTGTATATGATAAGTTATGATTGTCTCTATAGATGTTTATGCACAAACAAAACCATAAAACGTACATCATTGCCGATTTTTTATAAAAAAAAGTACAAAACATTGTTTAATTGAAACTTAGGAAAACGGTCGTATAACTGACTTGACATAGACATTTTCATAAGAAAACGGTGAGTTGAACCGGAATTTCTAGCCTACACTCATAATTGTATAACACTATTTTTTTATGATCTGTTATATTGCCAAATTGAGTGATGAACCAAAAAGACATAATTTATTTGCAGCTACTAGTAAACTGTGTAAGCATAGACACAGACATACAAAACGAATGAATTCAACGTTTATATCTCACAATTAAACCAATTCGTTTGTCCTTGATTTAATCTGGTGCGCATCATGTTGCAAAATCTTGCATTTAATCGACAATTCCGCCAGCAAAAAAAGTTTTTGTAGTTAGTATAGTAAATCATAATGATCATGGCATATTAATCACTTTCTCGATGAAATACAAAAGCATTGGAATATAAAAACAAGGGTCAACAAAATGAAAACAACACTATGAAAGTCTCTTGCGACCGAATGGCATCTCTAGAATAGACCTAACAGCATATGGAGCATCTAAAGCCAAACACATGAAAGCTGCATGCACATATTCCGGATCACGTTAACAGTCATACGACCAATAGGAACATAATAGAACAGACATTTTTTTTCGATCAAGTTATTCACATCTTCTGTTTAATTTTATTGTCGTTATAATTTCAGATTGTCAGGAAAACGATCAAAAGATTCAGAAAAATACCACACTCCAAGGTAAATACAAGAAGGGGAAGATCATGAAACTTGACACCAACTGACATATTCCTCACTTGGTATAAGCATTTTCTGAAAATATATGGTAACACATGGTTTTATATATAGCTAGCTAAAGCTTCCACCTTTATGAAAGTTGTATAGTTTTATTATATTGACCAAAGTATGTGTGAAACCAAAGCAGATATAATATATTAATGCGAAAATGATAAGTATCTAGCAGCCAGAACAGTGTTAATAGACATCACAAGAAATTCAACATAACTGACTAAAAAACAACTGCAATTAATAACGAGTTTATAGTTGATAGTAAACTTGACAATGAAGCCAATATTTTCTTTTATATTTGATATTATTGTATAGCAATATAATATTTCCAACAGAAAGTAACCAAAAGTTAGCGTGCAATAAATTCTAATATTGCACTAGTGCAATAAATCATTAAAATTCATGACGTGATCAACGACAAAATCTTAGTTTAAACCAGTTAGTACTTTTAAATATTATATTACTATACAATAAAAGGGTTATTGCATGAATATTGGGGAATATTGTCCCTCGTAGAACATATATTGCACTCGCAACCTCGTGCAATATAAAATTCTACTCGGGACAATATTCCCCAATATTCATGCAATAACCCTATAGTATTATATAGTATATACTTTCTCAATATGGTAAAAAAAAAGAGAAAAAGGTAAATAAAATAAAATAGAATGAAAACACTACGACAAAACACCGCTTGTGTTTGAATATCAAATCTGGACCCACGTGAAACGCTGAAAAACATACATGACCTTATCTCGTCAAGCAAAAATCATACGACCAGAAAGACCGTAAAAGTGCAAAGACAAATGAAAAGGAAAATTGCCGAATAAATTAAAGGGTACATTTAGAGCCATGACTTAGTGCAACAAACTGTTTACAAGACATTTTAAATAAAATGAAGTCATGGCCATTGCAGAGTAGAATTTAAAAGTAAAGCGAAAACTATTAAATGAATCATTATTTCGATATAAAAATAAAAAGACAACTGTAGATTTGATTGTGAACGAGATAACTCTCAACTGGAGACCAAAACGAAATAGAAGATAACTGTAAGTCACCGTAAGGTCTTTAACTCAGCTATAAAAGGCTCAAAAACGACAAGTGCGATTTGCAATTTGTTAGTTCAAGGCTAAAAAAAATCAGAAATATTAGAATTTCTACAGGATGAGATTCTACACGGAATTGGTCATTCCAATGTCATAGTACAAACGTTCGTCTTATATAAAACTGGGAAGATATTCAATGATTCTTATAACACAACTTTCTGGTAAAAAAATGACAAATGAAAATCCATTTTGTTATCGTCGAAAAGTGACGACTAAATGCATGTGCCGATCTTTTGTGCACATTATAATTATGACATTTCTTCCTCTTTCTACATCTTGGACCGAATAACGCTGGTGAACTGTTCACCATTACAAAACGATTCTCACAGTGTCTAAGAATTTCATTCTTGTAGCATGATTTACTTATAAAAGAGGTTATCGTTTTATGAAAGGATTGACTGTCCATGTTCTTCATCAGCTGTCAAGGAGTAAAATATTTATATAACGGTTCTAATCGAAATTGATTTTACAAAATATAAAGGTGGTAAAAAAACATATTTCGACAGAGCAAAATCATTGTCATAGCTAACAGGAATAACTAATCTGCAATTAAATTATTCCGGGTAAAGTTTACTAAAAATACCCTCATTATCCACATGTTATGCTTTATTTTTTTTGTCGTTATAATTTCAGATTGTCAAGGACCAAGTATTGAAACCCCAAACCTATATAAGTACATACTTTTGTCAGACTATGGCATTGTTATTGAAAATCTAGTAAACGATAGTATTAATTTCAAAGTTAAGGCTAGCAGAAATGTACAGGTAGCATTAATGTCTTCAAATACAGATCAGGATCCTCTTCATGAAATAGTATTGGGTGGCTGGGTTAACTCAAAGTCGGTCATCCGTGACAGCAAAGAAGGGGTAGCATTGGCGACGCATGGAGGACAAGTACTTAATCAAACTGAATATAGGAAATTTTACATTAACTGGCGAGATGGGCGTATTAGAGTAGAAAATGGAAGTAAAGCGACCATCATGGAATGGACTGATACTTCAAGCCCATTAAAAATCAGAAACATAGGAATTTCAACAAGAGGGGGTTCAACAGGGAATTGGAAATTTTCATGTAAAGGTACGAACGTTTTATCATAAATAAGTGTTTTTTAAAAGTGGTGATCATGTCCATTGTGGTATTCTTTGCTGTTTTGTAGATCTGTAAATAAGTTCATTCTTTAAGACCTATTTTTTTTAAAAAAATGTCATAAACGATGTTTAAGATTTATCAAACACTATTTTTTTAACCATAATACTAAGCCATCTGTTGTTAGAGTCAAATTTACATGACTTATATATTTACACTTTTTTTTTATTTCACTCGACCCGACTACTAGCAAATTATGAAATGAACAAATTATGCTGGTAAGTTCGAGAAAAATATATTCATAATACAGTTCGGAAACTTATCATTACTTCATGCAGCATAGCTTGTATTTTGAACTACTTTTCGAGGCAATTCCATAATGACGAAGTAAATCCATTTATATAGGAACTCACATGATTTATACGTATGACTCGCAGTGTTTTGTATTCATACAAATTTCTTTGAACTCATACTATTGGTCAAATAAAATACGCCTTAGTAATCATGACTTATTCCAATATTTTTTGCATTGCCGAAAGCTCGAGGCCAAAATTGATTCCTCACAAGTATACTTTCACATTTTACAAGACAAACGGTTTTTGTTTGTTTTGCAGGAATTCAAGAACAGGAGAACATTATATCAAGCAAGAAAACAGAAATTCTGTTCATCTTATTAACGGTGATATTATTTGTCATTGTGACTTTCATTTTGGGATGTCTTTTTATTCGACACTATAAAAGAAATCGGGTAAGATTACCATCATCTAAAGACGAAGTTGATAGAGGAAATACCAATGAAATATATGACGAAATCGATATAGCCTTGGAAATAAATGTCAACAATAGTGTATATTTAACGCCGCCGGGAGATGATCAAATTGGAATACATGAAATGCGTGATGCAGAACAAATATCGACGTCGACCTGTAAAAAACCGATACAAAATATTGTAGAACAAAAGATGCGTGATATTTCGATGGGACATCGGATAAGATCCCCATCACCTAGAGACCAAACTGATACAGGAAGTACCAATGAAGTATGTAAAGAAAACGATATAGCTTTGGAAATAAATGTCAATAATAGTGTATACATATCGTCTTCGGGAAATGATCAAATTGAAAATCGTGAAATGCGCGATGCCGAACAAATATCGATGCCGACCTCAATGCAAACGATACAGGGAATTAAAGAACACACGATGAGTGATATGTCAATGTCAGTACTTCCGGAAACGACAAAACACGTGGTTAGTGAGACAGTTCAAGTAGCAAGTGAGGATAACCTTTCAGAACTTAACAGTAGACGCTCTTCCTTGAGCAGTGAAAGTGAATATGACAAATGTTTCAACAGTATATCAAGTTATATATAAATATTTCGGACCTAAGAAAAGCTACGAATACACCTTATAGCGCATTTAGCTAATTATCAAAGAGATGTCATCAATGGTAACTCTTTACATGGCAAAACAAATACATTCACAAAGTATTTTACTGTAAGAAGGTAGATAAAGAATTCAAAATTCATATTCTCAATAAAGTGAAGAAAGATTTTGAATATATAATTATTTCATTTATATCTCAAACTAAAATCAGTGCATTTTGAACTCCTGTTGTACAATCTATTTAACCGAGCAGAATAAAATTCGATAAGTAACATTTGTTCGCATGTTGTGTAAGTAATAACAATAATCCGTGTGCATATTGATTGTTCCTTTGAATATCGTATTATATCTGTTTTTTTTTTAAATCAAAATTTAAGAAGAAACTGCGAGCAAAACCTAAGATAAGATAATTATTTATTAACTGAATGTAGATTGCTTAACGTCCAGAAAATGACGTTTGATTATTGAGGTTTTGTGAATGGTATGATTCAATTGGTCATGAGAAAATCATAGCGGGAAATTAAATCCATATTGATAACCAGTAACATGAAAATGTGAAATGAACACAAAGCCTGTGTTTAAAAGACTGTTATATTCAGCCTCATTGTTTGAAAGATGAAATCAAATCCGATAAGACTCAATGACATAGATTACTAACACTATCATGGGTATGCGACGTGTGTGGGTGGATAAGTGGGTAAGGTGAGGGGTAAAAACAAAAATGTAAATCTCATCAAGTAAACTTTTATTTGATGTTAAATCACGAAACATCGTATTTTATGTGTTCATTGCATTACATTTCAAACAAAGTCCATATAATATCATGATCTTGGTATTCCGAAAGAGGAGTAATTTGCTATTAAAGCGAAGTAACAGACAAACGGATGATAAGCTAAATGTTTCCAGACACTCCAGATGTGTATTATCATTATCCAATAGCCGAACCAGTTGAATCATTGTCCGTAGTATGAAATAGTTGTCCACCCTTGTAGGAATAAAACGACTTTTTATATTTTCTTTAATGATTTTTACTTAATTTTTTGTTTTGTTTTCTTCTATAATGTTGAAGACTATAAAGAATAGATACAAACTTTAAATTACAAAAACGTTCAACAAGATGAGATCTACAAAGAAGTCAATTTTGCCAAAATTGTAAACAGACTCTTTATAGAAGTAATTGCACTTAAATAATGCATGTGTAACCCTTTTTTGTGTTTTAGATGAAAACGAAAGAAAATAGACTAAAATTGTAAACCGAAAAAAAAGTTATCAATGCAAGATAAAAAAAAAAAGATTTCGTCTACAATGTCATAGAGTTACATTGTCGAAGATGCAAACAGACCTAAAATATCGGCACATGCTCTTTAAAGCCTCTTAGTTTGAGTTTAGCTGTTATGTATTTCCAAAACTGGGTTTAATGACATCTCCCATCCTATTTTCGGCATACTTGTTGCATGATTTTGTTATTTCAATCTTTATTGATTGGAGTATTCTCCCCATTTTTATTCTCAAATACTTCTGTTCATTTCCATTACCGTATCTTTGTCCGTTTGCGCCGTTAAAACCACACAGTTTTAAGAAGGTGAAAGCAATTAATATTAATATATCATTTTCATATCCTTATACGGACAAATCTAAACATTGCCTCAATTTATTTTCTGGATTCTTTCATTAATCTTAAAGCATATTATATAACACTATGAATATATACATATATATGTATAACTCTAACGTACTTTTTTAGATAAAGATGCATGTCTTTATATACGTAGCAGGTAACGTCCACAGGTAATAGACAAGTTAAATCTAGGAAACCTATTCCCAGTTTTAAACATACAAAACGATAAAATGAACACATTTATAGTTATATTTTCCCTCTTTTGTCTGATCTCATCAGCTGTACTGCGTAATGGAGGTAAGCATAGATACATTTAAATTTACAGTCAAATTGGTGATTATGGATTTGTGTATGAAATGAAGGACAGGAAGCAAATTAATTTTAGAATCAGAGATTAACCACAAAAAATAGTTTTAAGTTTTGTGCACAACTCGTTAGGTTTTTGCTTTTGCATTAATGATCTTTTATCCAAGATTTCGTTTATTTCTTTGCGAATTGGCCTACAGAATAAAATCAACAGCTATAACATTATCATGATCCCTGTGTTGAAACTAATGGTGCGACCCTACAATCATTACGCAAACCCCATTTAAACAGTACTTAACCATAAGTTAAATGTTATAAGTATTTTTTTCTGGGAAATGATTTGTTGCGATAAGCATTGAATAATATTTCCAAAAATGGGACTCAATATTGGTAAAACTGTTAAAACCTTCCCAAATTATCAACGTAGAAATAAAATTGTTACCCGTCCAGGAAATTGAAAACGTCTGTAGCATTTTACAAATAACAAAATATTAGGATGAGTTCCAGTGAGACAACTATATACCAGAGACCTAATGACGTAGGTGTAAATAAATCAAATCTCTTACTTTATTGTTATCTTTACAGATTGTCAGGTACCAAGTATTGAAACCCCAAACCTGTATTAATACATTCTTTTGTCAGACAATGGCATTGGTATTGGAAATCCAGTAAGAGATAGTATTAGATTCAAGGTTAAGGCCAGCAATGATGCTCATATAGCTTTAATGTCATCAAATACTGACCACAATCCTCTTTTTGAGATAGTATTAGGCGGTTGGGCTAACTCAAAATCGGTCATACGCGACAGAAAACAAGGTAGAGCACTGGCAACGCATCATGGATAAGTTCTAAACCAAAACGAATATAGAACATTTGATATTAAATGGAGCAATGGACATATTAGAGTTGAAAATGAATGGAATGAGCAAATCGTGGAATGAAATTATACCTCAAACCCATTAAATATTACAAATATTGGAGTTTCTACAGGATGGGGCTCAACTGGATATTGGTCATTCGGATGTCTAGGTACCTATTTTTTTTATATTCAATTTGTACTTCTACGAAATCGCAGTCATACTCCATTGTTCGTGGACGTTCATTCACGTACACGTAATGCCGTAAAATCATTAAAAATGTTCGTACAATAGTAACATGCATGAGTAAGGACGAAAACAATAATTGACATTTGCTTTTTACACAATCTTTTAACACCGTACTATGGTTGTTGTCATCAATCATGTGGTTATTGGGTATAGAAACAATCCAATAGTAAAAACAAATTTGTTCTTTTTGACTTTTAAGTGATATTTAAGGATACACCAATGTAAGAAACATTACTGATGGCCAACAAAACAAAACACTCCTTTGTCTTTGTTTTTGAAGTTAAACAAGTTAAAAAGTTGAGTACAGAGATATTTACGTAATTCCTCCACCTTATTAAGAGTTTCTATTGTCAAATTTCCTGTTTACGGTCACCCATATTTGAAGACCAGACAGAATATTAGAGTATCACAAATATAAACATACAGTTATATCTGATAATGGTTAATTATTTACATCATGTGATTTAGCCCGGAACATATTAAAAGCTAAACAAATAGCTTTAAGAGAAGAAAAAGGAAACAAACCAAAGCGTTATGAAATCTAGACCGATTGGGATATACAATTTCTATTTGGAAAATTATGTTTTTGCGGCTGCAACCGACATACATTGCTGAACATAAAGAAATGCATAGACAACTCAATTCATTTATTTTACTAGGTTTATTTGGAATTAAACACTGATGACAGCCTTTCAAAGTATGCACTCACGATATATGTGTGCTGAAAATAAATCGAATAGGTTCACAATCATAAGTTTGCAAAAGGTTTATGTTATAAAAAAAAACACACCATCTAGTGTTAAATGACAGGTTCTCTTCGTTAATCGGTATAATGTTGTCTTCGCAATTTTTCAATCTTGGTTCAACATTTGTTTTGCCTATATTAATGGTTGTTTTTAGGCGGTATGTGTCATTAATATACCGGTATACCACTTTGCCATCACTTAGGATTTTTTCAAATATATTTCATAATAACAGACGATTCTTTTTAAAGTATTCGTTGATATTTTACTAGACAAATGTTTTCTGTATTTATTGCAGGGATTCAAGAACAGGAAAACATCATATTTGGCAAAATAACAGAAATTATAATGATCTCGTTAACATTGATATTACTTGTGATAGTTACTCTTAGTTTGCGTTATCTTTTTCTCCAATGTTATCAAAGAAATCAAATGAGTCCACCATCATATACAAATAAAGGGATACAGTAAATACCATTTAACACTATGAAGAAATCAATATGGCTTTGGAAACAGGTATCGACGATAGTGTATCGCAGTCGCCGGAAAATGATCAATTTGAAAATCATGAAATGCGCGATATCGAACAAATGTCGACATCAATTGAAACAATACAAGAACAGGTAGAACAAACGATGCATCAAAATACGAACACAACTTTAGGCGTTAGACATATGTAGGAAATAAACCAAATATTATTCCACTGATGTCTGATTTTTATTCTGAAAAAGCAACATCTGAATTGTAACTAGGTCTTTGTTTATATACATGTGAGTATGTAAGTTTAAATCAAGTCGATGTAAAAGTGAATATATTGGCTTATCAAACTAAAATCTACAAGGAACGGTTTGATTTCATTGGAGTTATTTTGTATATGATAGTCTCCATAACCTTCTAGAAACTATTAGTTGCTAATAATTAATTAATTTGTTTACATAATAAAAAAAAATCTATATATTTTCATTCATAATTTTAACCACACATAAAAATGTAAGATTATAAAAGGATCAAAACATTGCTTATAATTTTTCGGAAAGTATGACATAACGTGAAATAGTGTTTCGATACGTGGGACTACACCAAAATGTAGTCATTACTTCATATAAAGACTTCTATTCCAATATGTGGGACAACACCACCATGTGGTCATTACTTCACATAAAACTTCTATCCCAATATAAGAAAGAAGATGTGATATAATTGCTAATGAATAAACTCTCCACAAGAAATCAAATGACACATAAATTAACAGCTATAGGTCATCATAGAGCCTTAACAAAGCAACAAGCCCATTACACAAAGTCAGCTATATCTAGGTTTCTGACACAAAATAAATGTGGTCAAAGATTTTACAAATCTATTTCGCAATACTGTTCTAATGAGCATTTCTTCTTTCTTTCTGAAACTTTTTAAAAATAGAAATTCAAAAAATTTTGAAAAAAAAAATATGAACCCCTTTTTTGAATCCCTCCTTGGAGCAATTACCCCAAAACTTAATCCTAGCCTTTCCTTTGTGATATGGAAACTTGTGGTACAATGTCAGAGAGATCAATACACTCACACACACGTTATCGTCCAGAAACTACAAACATACTTTTTTTTGCCCTTAATTTCTAAACTATTGAAACCATAACCCAAACATGAATTCTAACCTTCTACTTTTGGTATTAAAAATTGTGGTACAATGTCAGAGCTATCAAAATACTTATACACAAGTTATCCTCCAGAAACTACAAAAATGATTTTTTTTTGCCCTTAATTTCTAAACTATAGGCACCATAACCCAAAAATGAATTCTAACCTTCTACTTGTGACATTAAAAATTGTGGTACAATGTCAGAGCAATCAAAGTACTCGTACACAAGTTATTATCATAAAACTAGAAAAATGCTTGTTTGGGCTCCTAATTCCTAAACGGTTTCGGCCATCATAAAAACCTTCAAATTTGTCTTTGTTGACCTATATATTTGTAGATCTTTATTTGTTGCTTTTTCTGTTTACAAAAATAAATCTTCTTTAAAGATTCAGCTGACAATTACGGCAATACTGTTTTAATTGCAGATCTTATTTTGCTCATCATATTTACAGCTTTCAGTTTTTAACTACACTTACACAGCTGCACATACATGTTTTTTGTTTTTGCATAATATGTCTGAAATCATGATTTAACATATGCATGTTAAAGGGCAGACACTTATATCAGAGAAGTCTTCTGTACACTTGACAAATTTGTAGATCTAGCCCTGTTGATAATTTTGTTCAGTTAACATACATGGTTAACAGTTGTTGCTTTATCTACATTTCTGTACTCTATTGTGGGCCATTAATGCATCATTAAGGGAGATATCCATTTTTATTCTGCAGTTACATGTTGTAATGTACTATTTTATCATTTATTTATCGATTTGTCTGTGCTGAGAGTTCTTGTGTTTGTCTCTGTTGTATTCCTGTCACTAAGTGTTATCATTTTTACCATATTTTAAGCATTGCAATATAAGCTGGAGGTTTGGTTAGGTATTAAACCAGGTCTCAACATGTTCAATCCACCATGACCATTAGACTGTTGGACTGGGATAAGCCAGATCATTTTTACCACTATGCCATACGTTTGTGTAACCCAGCTGGTATAATTCCAAGCAAAAGTTGGAATAAGACGGTCTCATAGGACATTGTGTACAATGATGCCTTTACTACTGTCTGAGTAAGGTCAGTTTATTTTCGATTTATGAATTTGACTGTCCCTTTAGTATCCTTCGTCCCTCTTTTATAAATTAATATCTGACCTACATGGACTTTTGACCTATTTCTTATCTAGAGAAATGTTTCCTTAATGTTCAGAAGTGTAAAACTATAAACTACACAAGCTATTTCAAATTTAATATCATAAAAAAATACAATGTTAATTTGATCATTAAATGTTATTGGTCGTACACACCAAATGCCTCGGAGAACAATTTTCAATAAAATACTGAAAGTAAGAAGCACAGCGAGTTTCATGCCTGATGTCAGTATCACCTAATGGGACAGAAAATTCATTATAGAATGTGTCTGTTGGCTTTTCTTGAGGATTTATGAACGTAGCTCGATGATTTTTATCTTCGTTAGCATTTTCCTTCATCTCATAACGTTTTCTCCACTATTCGGGTATTTGTTCAACGCTATTTTCATTCACATTAATAATTGTATGGATATTTTTACAGGAAACTGATGGTTTCATTTTCCCGCCATTACAAAGTTCTACAACTGTAGTGAATGAGGTATTTCCGACCCGTTTCAATTTACAACTAACTTCCACTGGAGCTTTGGGAGTAATAACTTCATAAAAGTCCTTCTTAATATCAACTGAGCAAGCTTTGGTAATGGTTGAGTAGTTTTGTTTCAGTAAGGTATTATAGTCAAGGAATGACTCTAGATTATACAATGCTGCCGTCTCTACTGTATTCATCATGTCAAATACCCTCCATATGTCTGTTTGACCTTTATGGAAAGAAAGGTACACAAATTATACAAGCTAAAGGGTATGCTAAATGTACATGTATGCAATTAAGTATTTTAGTAGGCCAACACATATAACATGTTTAACAATGTATAACAGATGTACTAAAGTAAAATTAAAATAAGAATGTGTCCATAGTACACAGATGGCAACTTGCACTAGAATTTTCTTCAATAAGGCAACTAATTTCAAGAAAATCCTTAGTATCACTTAGTATTTAAATAAATGTCAAAGTTCTGGTAATACAAATGTACATGTAGTTGATATATACATAATCATCACGATAATTCACCGAAGTTCTGGCAACTAGGCTGGTGAAAACCTCGGAGAGGAAACCCCTACCAGCATTGGTTTCGATCTAATGGGTGTAAACAAATTTATCAAAGATACAAAGATTATAGTGTTGTACCCCAGACGCGTGTTTTGCCTTAAAAAAAGACTCATCAATGACGCACGAACCAACAGTGTAAGAAATACCAATTAAAGTACGTAGTTGAAGAGCTTTGAGGACTCAACATTTCAAAATGTTATGCCGAATACAGGTAAGGTAATCGTTTCCTTGGGTAGAACATCCTAAGTATTTCGAGAAAAAAAAATTACTGTGGATTCATTTTTATTCGTTGGATCTCAATTTTTTTGTGGATTTAAATGTTAAAAGATTAAAAATTTTCCTATTGCCTTGTATGCAGACCTCGGAAAAACCAAGAAATGAAATATTAATGAACATTTCAGTTTTCCTTAATCCACGAAAATTGGTACCCACGAAAATAAATGAATCGATAGTTTTCTTAAGAAAAATATTACTTATACATTTTAGGTGCACTGAAAGCGACACAATCTTTTGGAATGATTGGAGTATTAACCGCAATGGCTGGTTCTTTCATATTTGTTTTAATGGCATTAAAGAATATGATGTCTAGAACTGCCTTAATTGTCAACATTATAGCATTCTTTGTCTCGGGTAAGTTACTATTTACCGACAGTGAATTAAGTCTCGAACAGCCTTTTACTGAAAAAGTAATTATGGTATAGCGTTTCTTAAAATTTACACAATTTTAAATAAAAAATTATGAAAAGCTACCAGTTTCCCTTCACGATATACAACATGCCAACATTTGGTTAAAAAAAGAATCATATATATATCCGTATAGGAGTATAGATTACATGTACCTTCAATGCTTGTTGGAAATACATGACTGTTTCTATTTATAATTAAAGTTTCGAAGGGTTACATGTATTGTTTTGGACTTGTTTAATGAATATATAAATATGAATGTTATACAATTATATAATGTAATAAGTACTCTGGACATATCCCCTAGATCTAAATTTCAAAGTATACTAAACTTTTCCATTGACTAATCGTAACATTTATTTTGCAACAGTCCTTTTTTCAATTTTCAGCTGCTTCCAGTTTCCTAGCAATCATTATATTCATTGTTACATTTGTGATGACCCCAGATTCCGATAGTCCTTCATGGTGTTGCATACTGGTATTTTTCCCTACAGTAATTACTGGTTTTACTGGAGGTTATCTGCTCTTGTTCGCTAAAAAGAAAGGTATATTATTTCTAAAGCCTCGAGAACCTATTGAATATATAAAACCTCCAGTTTCAGCAGGCGTACCTACGAAGTCGAAGATAAAGGTCAGGACGATCAATGAACCACACCCAGTAGACGAGGAAGAGTCTAAAAAGAACAAAGAATTAATTGACAGTAAAATCATATGAACTATTTTTTTTATTTTGATTGTATTCAACATTATTAGACAGACCCGATTCAAATATTTAGTACATGTATTGTTTTTCACGATTTTTTGTTTTCTTTAAAGTGACCAATTCAATTTGAAAATTTGATGATGATGATATCAGATATCAATTATAGTTATATAAGACGTAACTTGATTATTCTAAATAAAATTAATATAAAAACCAAGAGAACTACTCCAAAGAACATACATAAAATCACTTATTGTTGGTGTTTAAAGACACTTTCAACACCCTTGACTACATCATGACGGCCATTGTTTAAGGAAGTAGGACTCAAATTTAATATCACTGAGTTAACAGGCTGGTGATTACTCGTCGTATTTAGTTTAAGTTTAATAAGAGAGGTGAGGATACCGAAGTTGCATTCAAACATTAGTCGAAAACGAACTGACAACACAATGGAAAAATCTTGTCAATAACAAACAAAATTACACGTGGCACAACACAGAGATTTAAATACTTAGTAACAAACTGGAGTTGATACATGTATTAGGTGATCTGGAAGTACAATGCATAAGATGATTCTATTGCGCACGTGGCACCTATCGAGTTAAAACTTTCTTGACATGTTTTTAATTTGAATGTCTTTTTTCATGGACAGTTATTTTCCGTGGTCATGCTCTGTAATTCTAACATGATTTAAACCATTTAACTGATACAATTTGATAACATATGTAGCACTGTTATTCGTTTTAATATGTAATTGCTTCCTTAATACTGAGATCCTATATTGGTTGTTTGAATTAAGTTTTTTGTTTACAAATACATATTAAACTTTTTACTTACATATAAATTACAATTGATTTGTTCACTATTATATTTATCATTTTATATCCTTATACTGACAACTTTAAATCGTCTAATTTCTTTTTTTATTTTTTTATTTGGAAATCACACAATATAATATCATAAGTTAATATAAACATCAGGTGCTTATTGTAAAATAAAGACTCATACCTTTATGTATGTAACGGGAAACCACCGCAACAAATACCGAAGCCCGAGAAATTTTTTTCGTGTGTATGTACAGACAGCATGATAAAATGAAATCATCTGTATTTTCCTTTCTACATGTTATCTCATGAGCTGTAGCGATACATGCAGTTAGGATATTATAATTACATGAAACAGTAATATTTATTATAGGAATTTGATTATGCAATATAAAAATGAAAGACTAGAAGTACACAGATAAGGATCAGAGATTTACCAAAACCTTTTTTTTCATTTTCAATTTTTTCCCCATTTTTCCTATATTTTTTATCAAGTAACCCGAGCTTTCGTCCATTTCTGAGTGGACTAGGCTTTACCGGGCTATATAATTCCTGAAATTTGGATATCTAAACCTGTAAAATAAAAGGAGGGCATTTAACCAAATGGAACAGCTCTCACGTCAAGTTGATTTCACTCTAAGGTATCGTTAATCGGCTATGTCAAGGATTTTGAAAAAAAAAAAATGTATGTATACGACTTTAATTAGTTCGTTGAACAAAAACTGAAAATCGACAAAAAACGTTTTGAAATTCATAAATCATAAAAATGCAAATAACAAACGCATATATCTTTCTTAAAAAAATGTTATATTGTAGATACAATAATAATAATGATAATAATAATAATAATAATAATAATAATAATAATAATAATAATAACATAGAAAACGTTTCACATTTAAGGTTTTGTTAATTATAATGATTTCATAAACATAATCAATAACAATAACACATTTAAGGTTTTGTTAATTATAATGATTTCATAAACATAAACAACAACAATAAAACAAACTCATAAGTCGAAATCGAACTGACATGGCAAAAATTGCAAAACGACAAAAAGACAAACAAAAGTACTCAAAAAATCAAGAACATAGAAAACTCTAAACTGATCAACACAAACTAACCCTCAAAACTGGAGCTGAAGTATTCCAGAAGGGTGAGCAGATACTACTGCACGTGTGGCACCATTCGTGTTAAATATTTTTTCACTTCTTGTAATATTTTTTTATGTTCATCTACATTTGTTTTCCATGATCATCAAATGTAGTTTTAGATATAGGAAGATGTAGTGTGAGTGCCAATGAGACAACTCTCCATCCAAATAACAATTTACAAAAGTAAACCATTATAAGTCAATGTACAGTCTTCAACACGGATCCTTGGCTCACACCGAACAAAAAACTATAAAGGGGCCTATAATTACTAGTGTAAAACCATTCAAACGGGAAAGCCAACAGTCTAATCCATATAAAATAAAAAAAATGAAAAAAAAAAAAAACCGAGAAACGAGAAACACGTATAAATTACATAAACAAACGACAACTACTGTACACCACTACATTTAGTATGTAATTAATACTATAACTCAGAAGAGCTTAAGTTAAGCAACAGAATAAGCTAAAAACATTGTTAGATTATGAAACTCTGGATATATTAATTTTTTAAATAACGAGAAAGGCTGATCTTTTTACCTTATACATAGCATTGTCATCATTTGGATATTTAATCATAAGGAAAGAAATCTAGAATCTGTTTAAATCTGGTAATGGAACTTTACCAGACAATTCGACTGTTAATAAGCTATTGGAGTCTTCTCTTGTTTTCTATTGAAATGAAAATTTGGTTATCTAGAGGAAATTAGTTTACTATGTATCATAGGAAAACCCTAAAGAGTCCGAACAACTCACAAAAAAAACCCTTACTAGAAATATGCTTGTAGCCGCCGGACTAAAATAACTACATCCTTAGACAAAAATATCATCTTGTTTTATTATATATTTAAGGATGTATTCTTTTGACGTTTCAGTCTCGTTGATATCTAGCTCTGGAGTTATTTCTAAAATATGTAATACAAGTGAAAAATATCAATGAATTTAAAAAATGTTATAATCAAATTTAACTCTGTGAAAAAATGGGTATTTTCAATGAGTATTTTTTGAGTAATCAATTTTTCAAATTTTATTACAAATCAAGTCAGTCTTTTTAGACATTGTTTTTTAGAAAATGTGTGAGGGATACAAAAAATGATTTTTCCAGAAACATGTACATCCCACATGCCTTTTTTCTTTTTAAATTTCTAAGATATATATTTTTCCAATCATTTATAACAAAGAGGTTGACAAAAATATGAAATTTGTACTTATAACAGAGAAAAAATCACAAATTGACAAAATTGACAGCATGGTAAATTTGACACAAAAAAGCATTAAAATATGATAAAACTTTCTTTTTTTAACACCTACCTATATTTTTTTTTTAATTCAAATTTATTCAGATTGGTCCCTTGCATTTTATTGAAAGTATGACAAAAGTTTAAATGAGGAATTGTGATTTTTTTCATGATAATAGCCCCAAAAATAGGTAAAAATTGATGAAAAATTAGGAAATCATCAAAATTGGGTACTTTCAAAGGGCCATAGCAAAAAAATAAGTGGACCACCATATGACTTTTTTCTTCATCAATTGTTTTTACAGTCACATAAACCCAAAAATCAGGTTTAGAAAAAAAGTTTAATTCTAGAAATTTTGGCTCCTCAGAGGTGTACATCCTTAATTACGTGTTTGGAAAGCCGATTTAAAAAAAATCAAATTTGTTACGCTGTCATTCGTTCTCAATTTATAATTGTATATCCTTATATTGACAACTTTAGACATCGTTAAATTTTGTCTGTATTATATGATTAATCGGAAAGTAAATATAAACCTCAGGTGCTCATTATTAAATAAAGAATCCTTAATTTATATATAAGTAACAGGAAACAAAACGAAATTATTACATACGTTAACGCCCGAGAAACTTCTTTTCAATTTTATGCAGACAACATGATGAGATGAACACGTTTGTTGATATATTTACCTTTCTACATTTGTAATCCGATGTACAGACCCATTCAGGTGAGCATAATTACATAACATGTAAATATGAAGATTTATGTTATGATACATTGAACAACTAAACGTAAATTAATAATTATCAGAGAAGAACCAAAAACATTTTCTAGAAAACGAAATGGCATTTTTTTTTATAGTCACTGACTTGATTCGTTATCGGAGCTTAAATAAAAAATGTGGTATGAGTGCCAATAAGACAATTCTCCATGCAAGTCAAAATGAATGAAAAAACAATTATAATTCAAAGTACGCATTGTTAGGGTAAATAAGATAACACGCTATCTAATTGAAAACCGTGTAGTGGTGAAAAGGCGCATATACTGTAAAAGAAATATGAACGTTTTAATTTCTCTCAATTTCTTAAACCATGATGTTTAGTTAATATTAAATAACAGAGTTTTGTTATTTTTCTAACTTCAATATTTTATAGCAATATGCAGCATGAAATCAAAACGTGATATATGTCACATTTTAAAAACAAAACAAAAACATCAATGAAAGTTTATCTAACTTGAATTATCTCATGACATTAGATTACATTAACACGGTTTAGCAGTTATATATCTTGTAAAAAGTGAAAAGGAAAATAGTAAGTATGTAAATATACGATATGTGTCGGACATATTTTTTTCTTTTTATTAGAAAACGGCTTTACCTACAAAGCAAAATAAGAACGTCATACATTGTATTAGAATGTTTCACCTGTAATATATATATCAACTTGTACACATATTTAAAAAAAATCAAAAAATATGTGTAACCAAAGTAATTAGTTGGTGTGAAACATATAAATCAAGACGTAATTTATTGATATCATTTTTGGACAGGAGTTTGGCCTCGTATCGATCTCTCACCGTAAAACACATATGCTAAAAAGAAAGATAAAGGCATGAAAACCCTCAATCATTTCTTCATATTAAGACGAATAAAAAAGAATTTATTATGATAAGAATGTGAAAAAAATACTTAAACAACTAAGATCAATTTGAAATCAATTACGAAACAAGAATGTGTCCATAGTATACGGATACTCCATCCGATGGGTAAAAATCTCTAATTTGGCAGTACAATATCATATCATAGTGAAAATGTGTGCTAAGTTTCAACTTCATTGGACTTTAACTTCTTCAAAAACTACATCGACCAAAAACTTTAACCTAAAGCGGGACAGACAGACGGACGAATGGACGAACGGACGAACGAACAGACGCACAAACCAGATGACAAAATGCCCATAAATGAGGCATAACAAAAAAGACAAACTCTTTGATTTTAACTTTTTTTAGGAAATGGAAAACTATGACGACTAAAATATGTTACAACTCATATATTTTTTCCAGTTTTTCCGGAAGCATTTATTCATCTAAGTGCATGTTTATCCTTAATCATGACATCCTTTATCATATGTTTTTTAGGTGTGTTGTTAAAAACGTCTGACTTTATATTTGTGACAGAGAAAGGCATACATAAATCAACAATCCGAGTAACTTGATTCTCAGCTTCATACAGACAACATGATATAATGCACACATTTAGTGTTAAATTTATCGTTTTATATTTTGTCTCAATAGCCGTATCGAATAATTCAGGTAAGCATAAATACATTTAAGTGCAATATCATATATAATGATAGGGAATTTTTGATTGGAATGAAGAAAAAAAAGTAAATAAATAAAGTTTCAATCTTTTAGAGATTATTCAACAAATTGTAAATAAATGTTTATATGGTTTCATGTTTTTTATTTTTCATGTTGTTAAGATCTTTCCACTAAATAAGGAACAACCTTATTGTTTTTCTAATTATGTTTGAGATTTGTTGCACTTTAGTGTTCCTGTTAATACTTTATTTCCGTTTTATAGTTGATTTATTTCCCTCGGGTTTAGTTTGTAACCCGGATTTGTTCTCCCTCAATCGATTTGCAAACACTGGTATACCACTGTTGCCTTTATTTTTTCTACACAAAATTTTTAACTTTTAATTTTACAGTCCTGATCATTTGTCTGAACATTCGTTTTATATTCTAGCCTGACCTGTAGAGTTACAGGGGCAGATATTCAACAACTCAACAGACCAAAAAAGCTGTACATCAGCTTGAATCACACGCTTTCATTTTGATTTCACTTTACAGTCAAGGTTTCTGTTTATTTGTTGTTGTTGAATTAATAGATTGTGAACGACAATGTATTTAAACACAAAACCTGTATACATACATTTTTATGGTCAGATAACGACATTCGTTTTTGAAATCCAGTAGCCGAAAGTATTATGCTGGTTTATATAAAAACCTCAATATCATGATATGATACTGATCATCTGATATCAATCATAGATATTTCGGTAACAGTGTGGACAACCGCCATACTCATGTTGGTAATAATACTGAGTCATTTACCTTCAACTTGTCTGTCATCAGCTATCGATAACAATAATTTTACGCTCAGAGGCCTTTCTGTGGGGATTTAAAAAGAATAAAAAATTAAGCTCATGTCAGGGAAAAGGAATGTTTTAATTATTCAACATTAAAATCAACAAACAAAGTATAGTCATCTGCTAGTTATTCGTATTATTTGATTTATGCGTTCATAACCTTTGGCGACCCCACAGTTTGAATGATTATATCATGTACGATGTGATAATTCAGCATCAAAGAGGAACGTACACATAATCTGACCCAGCCAATTGATATTCTGAGCGCGCCAAGAAATGGTTTCGTCCACACTGTTATGAAAACGATTCTATGTAATTGTATAAAAACGTGACACAAACGTTACATGTCACTCCAGCAGGTAAAATTGCATGCGCATTTAATTAATGATGCTTCTTTCATGTTACAACAGTTTGGTCTGAAACGATGCTAAAAGACTGTCTATCGTTACGAAACCATCCTAACAGTATCTATACTTCCGACATGATTTGCTATGAATAGCAGTAAGAGCATTTTCTAAGGTTTGGCTTTTCGTATACGTACCATGTTTTATTAGATATTGTAAAATAAAGTGTAAAATGTTTGAAAAAGGGTAATACTTGAACTTGATATCCGAAAGTAAAAAGGATAAAAATTAAAGATGGAGTAAAGATATTTTAGCTATTGCTAAAAGAAATAATTAATTTGTATTCAAATATTTCCAATCAAGTTAACTAAACTAAACACTTCCGTGTAGTTCACATGTTAAATATTTTATTTAATTGTCATTTTGTTTTCAGATTGTCAGGGACCAAGTATTGAAACTCCAAAGTTATATGAATACATTCTTTTGTCAGATCACGGCATTTGTATTGGAAATCCAGTAACCGATAGTGTTAATTTCAAGGTTAATGCTAGGAGCGATGCACATATAGCTTTGATGTCTTCAAATAGTGACCATGATCCTATTTATGAAATAATAATAGGTGGTTGGGCTAACTCAAGGTCTATCATTCGTGACAGCAAAGAAGGGCTACCATTGGCAATGCATCATGGACCAATACTCAAACAAAATATGTATAAAACATTCAACATTAGCTGGAGTCATGGCAATATCAGAGTTAAAGATGGAAGTAAAGCGACAATCATGGAATGGACTGATACTTCAAGCCCATTAAAAATCAGAAATATAGGAATTTCTACATGGTGGGGTTCAACAGGGAATTGGTCATTCCCATGTCAAGGTACCAACGTTTTGTTGTGTAGAGCTTCGTGTAAACGTGGTGACAATATTCACTTTTGTGATCTTGGTTGTCCTGCAGATCTATCAATAAGTTTATGCATGAAGCCTTAGTTTCTAAATTCGAAGATTAATGAAAGGCTTTCTATAAAACACAACAATGTTAAATCACTCGCTTTTATATTTAACACTGTATTTACATTTTTTACACGATCAGACTACTGGTTCAAAACCACCTTTATCCATTATTATATTGGTTAGTTTGATAAGAAATATATTTCATAAAACAGTTTGGAAACTTAAGAGCCATACAAAATCATGCAACACAGCTTAACAGAAACTCAATTCAAAAGAATCATCGCTACTTATTTCATTTTGCAAAGAGTTGTTTCAATTTGTAAATTAATTTAAGCATTGCATATTTACTTCCAAAACTGTTTTTGGCATATAAAAAAATATAAATATCACAATAAGATACCGATATTAATTGTGCAACTGTATTTAGAACTAAAACAATCATGTCATCTCTTGCATTCAAAGTTTTGCACAAATTTAGATAAATTTTGTATTACCATATGTGGGCCACAACCAATACTAGTGGACTGTGCTACTAAATGCTGAACGCGTATTATGTAAGAATTGAATTTCTACTGTACGTAATTAGCCTTCAAAGTATAAAAAGTTCAAACAATTATAGCATTAAAACACATATGTAGATGGAGAAAAGACATCACCATTGATTGAAAGAGAAGCAAACGATACCAAATAGACATTCGAACTCCTAAAAAACTAAACTGACAACGAAATGGAAAAAAGGAGAAAAAGACCACAAGACCAAAAGAAAAACAATGTTAAAACCCCAAAATAGAAAATTAGATACTTAGCAACACAAACCTCACCAAAAGTGAGGGTGGTCTCAGCTGTTTCTAAATGGTAAGCAGATCCTGCTCCATATTTGACAAACGTCGTGTTTCTCATTTAAATTTAAACCCGGTAATAAGTCTAGTTCGGTATGAGAAATAATCAATTTTCGTCCAAAATAATTCCGATAAAGTATAACTTAAAAACTCTTGTGTAATTCACATCTTACGTTTGATTTCCTTGTCATTATAATTTTAGATTGTCAGGAAAAAGAAAAAAAGTATCAGAAAAATACCGAGCTCCAAAGTAAGTATAAGAAGGGGAATTCCACAAAAATCTGACGAAATCCAGCTCATTTGAAATCAGAAATATTGGAATTTCAACAGGATGGGGTTCCATCGGGAATTGGTCATTCCCATGTCGAGGTACAAACGTTTTGTTATGTAGTTCCTTTTAGAAAAGATGCAAAGATATGTTCTCTAGTGATTTTTCGTTTCACTCAGATCTCTGAATTTGGTCATTCTCTATGACGTCAGTTTTTGAAAATTAAATAACAAAAAATTGATACTTTTTTTCAAATAACAAATCTGTCTGTCAAACAAGTTCAACCTAATAATTAGTATCGGTGAGAAATTTCAAAGAAATAAAAAAGTTAAAAAAAATGATTTTTTTCATAGCTTGAATGCACAAACTACTTACAATTATCGTTCAATATAACAGTCTACAATCATTCCGCTTCCCATTTGTTTGTGGATAGTACTGTCTTAGATACATGATTTTTTTTATTAATTTTTATTGTCTTTGAACTCATGTGGAAGTAGTTGTCAGTAAATGAAGTACTCTCATATCTGTACTCCGTGTGAGGGAGGTATAGATACACTAGGCCTGCCACGTCCTGTCTGTTTTATTTGATGTTTTCTGTTTGTTTCGATCCGATCACTTTCCACGGACTTTTATAGTTTGTTCTTACGTTGTACTGTTATACCACCTTCCCAGGTAAGAGGATGATTGGCGCCTTCAAACACGTTTAACCCCTACACATTAATTGTGTGCCTGTCCCCAGCCAGGAGACTGTAGTTCAGTGGTTGTCGTTGGTTCACACATATACTATTTTGTCATGAGCAACACGAAGAGTGCCACATGTGGAGTAGGTTCTGCCAACCCTTCCGGAGCACATGAGATCCCCCAGTTTTTGGTGGAGTTCGTGTTGCTTAGTCCTTAGTTTTCTATGTTGTGTCTTGTGTACTATTATTTGTCCGTTTGCCTTTTTATTTTTTAGCCATGGCGTTGTCAGTTTATTTTCTGTCTGTGAGTTTGACTGTCCCTCTGGTATCTTTCGCCCCTCTTTTGTCGATAAATTGCTTTATTTTTGTAAACCATACCGTTTTTTTTTCAATTGAACAGTTTCATATTGTTCATGTCAGGGCCTTGTAAAGCCGACTTTATGCATTCTCGTATCGCTAAAGACTGAACGGTTGTTTATAACTGTTAACATCTTCTTTGTCTCATTAGCAATTATACACATCACCTTATTTTTATTGTAATCGTACAATGCCGTTTGGTCTGTTTTATATTTACCATTACAACTAATTGTTTAATAATAATGTATGTGTGTCCTGCATAAGTTATATATATGTTGTATATGATAAGTTATGATTGTCTCTATACATGTTTATACACAAACATAACCATAAAACGTAGATCATTGCTGATTTTTAAAAACAGGTACAAAACATTGTTTAATTGAAACTTAGGAAAACGGTCGTATTACTGACTTGACACAGACTAAGAAAACGGTGAGTTAAACCGGAATTTCTAGCTTAAACTCCCTATCCACTTTTTGAATGCTCCGTTATATTGCCAAATTGAGTGATAAACCAAAAAGACATAATTTGTTAGCATGGTCATAACTTAGATCAAGCAGCTAATATTAAACTGTGTAAACATACATCTTCACTGACATACAACACAACTTAATTCAACGTTAATATCTCACAATTAAACCCAAAAAGAGTTGTTGGTAGTTCATAATTCGGTCAGTGTAGTAAAGCATAATTACCGAACACCTTAACTGACATATATTTATAGATATTTTTCGTTTGTCTTTGATTTAATCTGGTGCGCATCATGTTGAAATGTTACATTAAATCGACAAATCCGACAGCAAAAAAGTTTTCGAAGTTAGTATAGTAAATCATAATGACCATGGCATAATCACTTTCTTGATGAAATACAAAATAATTGAAATATAAAAACAAGAGTAAACAAAATGAAAACAACACTATGAAAATCTCATGCGACCAAATGGCATCTCTAGACTAGACCCAACAGCATAAACAGCGCCTAAAGCCAAACACATGAAAGCTGTATGCACATATGCCGAATCACGTCAACAGTCATACGACCAAAAGGAACATAATAGTATACAGACAATTTCTTTTTCGATCAAGTTTACTAAAAACAACATTTGTTATTGACATCTTCTGTTTAATTTTATTGTGTTTATAATTTCAGATTGTCAGGAAACCAAGAAAAAGATTCAGAAAAATACCACACTCCAAGGTAAGACAAGAAGATATTGAAAATTGACACCAACTGACATATTCCTCACTTGGTATAGGCATTTTCTGAAAAATATGGTAACACATGATTTCATATATAGCTAGGTAAAGCTTCCATCTTTATGAAAGTTGTATAGTTTCGTTATATTGACCAAACTAGGGGTGAAACCCAAGCAGGTATAAAGTATTAATGAGAAAATGACAAGGATCCAGCAGCCAAAACAGTGTTAACAGACATCACAAGAAATTCAATCTAACTGACTAAAACATTTCAACAAACATACAAGCTGCAATTAATAACGAGTTTGTAGTTGATAGTAAATAAAGCCAATGTTTTGTTTTATATTTGATATTATTATATACACTTTCTTTCTTAATATGGTAAAAATAAAGAAGAAATAGAGAAAATGGTAAACAAAATGAAAACACTACGACAAAAAAAGACGCTTGCGTTAGAATTGCAAATCTGGACCAACGTGCAACAGGAACGCCAAAATCCACAAACTAGATAGCTGAATGCAGAAACACATAGTACATGACCTAATCTCGTCATGCAAAGTCATACGTACAAAAAGGCATAAAAGTACGAAGACAGATGAAAAGGAACATATAAGGAATGACTGTAATATTTTTTCTGTCTATGAAGAAATAACATAAAAAATTTGGTGCACACTGAATAACACGCGTAGCGGGTTATTTAACAGTGTGCACCACATTTTTTATGTTATTTCGACAGAAAAAATAATACAGTCATTTCTTATAATTTAATTCTAAATTCTATTTTAAACCGTAGAAAACCATGAAAAAACGTTGATGACGTCACGGTCACATGACTTAATTATGTCTATGGGCTCATAACAAAATAACGTCAGCCAATCAGAAGACGCGTTACATCCAAAATTAAATTATTGCAAAATAAATTAATGGATACATAACTTCATAGCAATGACTTAGTGCCACAAACTGTTTACAAGACATTTTAAATAAAATGAAGTCACGGCCATTGTAGAGAAGAAGTTGAAAGTGAAGCGAAAACTATGAAATGAATTATTATTTTAATATAAAAATAAGAACACTACTGTAGGTTTGATTGCGAATGCAACAACTCTCCACTGGAGACCAAACGATATAGAAGATAACTTTAAGTCATCGTAGTGTCTTTAACTCAGTTATAAAAGGCGCAAAAATAAATTATGCAATTTGAGATTTGTTAGTTCAAGGCTAAAATAAATCAGAAATATTAGAATTTCTACCGGATGAGATTCAACATGAATTGGACATTCCAATGCCATACTAGTAGTACAAACGTTATGTCTTATGTTAAAATAAGAAGATATTCTATGATTCCTATTACACAACTCTCCACCAGAGATTAAATGACACAAAAGATAACAACAATATGTGATCCTAAGGACTTTAACAATACGCTAATCCCGTACCGCATAATCAGCTATAAAAAGTTTTGAAATGACAAATGAAAATCCATTTTGGTCCCTTTCAAAAAGTAACGATGATATGCATCTGCTGATCTTGAATGTCCCATGTTCTGCATCAGTGACAAGGAGTAAAATATGTATATAACGGTTCTCGTCGAAATAGATTTTACAAAATATAAATGTGATTAAAATACACATATTTCAAAAAGGAAAATCATTGTCATTGCTAGCAGGAATAACTAATCTGCATTTAAATTATTTTGGGTAAAGTTTACTAAATATGTCCACATTATCAACACGTTATGCTTTATTTCATTGTTGTTATAATTTCAGAATGTCAAGGACCAAGCATTGAAACCCCAAACCTGTATAAGTACATACTTTTGTCAGACTATGGCATTGTTATTGAAAATCTAGTAAACGATAGTATTAATTTCAAAGTAAAGGCTACCAGAAATGTACATGTAGCTTTAATGTCTTCAAATACAGATCAGGATCCTCTTTATGAAATAGTATTGGGTGGCTGGATTAACTCAAAGTCGGTCATCCGAGACAGCAAAGAAGGGGTAGCAATGGCAACGCATGAAGGACAAGTACTTAAACAAACTGAATATACGACATTTTACATTACCTGGCGAAATGGACATATTAGAGTAGAAAATGGAAGTAAAGCGAACATCATGGAATGGACTGATACTTCAAGCCCATTAAAAATCAGAAATATAGGAATTTCTACAAAAGGGGGTTCAACAGGGAATTGGACATTTCCATGTCAAGGTACGAACGTTTTATCATTATAAGTGTTTTTTAAAGGTGGTGATCATATCCATTGTGGTTTTCTTTGTTGTTTTGTAGATCTATCAATACGTTTATTCTTAAAGACCTAATTTTTGAAAAAAACATGTTAAAGAATTATCAAACAGTTTTTTTTACCACAATACTAAGCCATTTGCTGTTATTGTCAAATTTCTATATTTCCAATTTTTTTTTATTTCACTCGACTCGATCGGTCTCTCGACTAATAGTTAAATTATCAAATAAACAAATTATGCTGGTAAGTTTGAGAAAAATATGTATAAAACAATTTGTAAACTTACTTTATAACCAGATTTATTTCATGCAGCATAGCTTGTTGTTTTTACTAACTTCTCGAGGAAAATTCCATAATGACAAAGTAAATCCATTTCTATAACAACACACATGATTTATACGTATGACTCGCAGTGTTTTGTATTCATACCAATTTCTTGGTCCTCATACTATTGGTCAATAAAATACCCCTTATCAATCACGTACATGTATGCCATATTCCAATATTCTTTGTATTGCCGAAAGTTATTCCTCACAAGCATACGTTCACATTTATTGGATAAACGGTTTGTGTTTGTATTGCAGGAATTCAAGAACAAGAGAACATTATCTCTAACAAGAAAACAGAAATTCTGTTCATCTTATTAACGGCGATATTATTTGTCATTGTGACTTTCATTTTTGGATGTCTTTTTATTCGACACTTTAAAAGAAATCGGGTAAGATCGCCATCATCTAAAGACGAAGTTGATAGAGGAAATGTCAATGAAATATATGACGAAATCGATATTGCCTTGGAAATAAATGTCAACAATAGTGTATATTTAACACCGCCGGGAGATGATCAAATTGGAATTCATGAAATGCGTGATGTAGTGTCGACCTCTAAACAAACGATGCAAAATATTGTAGAACAAAAGATGCGTGATTTTTCGATGCGAAAGCGAATAAGATCTCCATCGCCTAAAGATCACACTGATACAGGAAGTACCGATGAAGTATATAAAGAAATTGATATAGCTTTGGAAATAAATTTCAATAATAGTGTACACTTATCGTCTTCGGGAAATGATCAAATTGAAAATCATGAAATGCCCGATGCCGTACAAATATCTACGCCGACCTCAATACAACCGATACAGGGAATTGCAGAACACGCGATGCGTGATATTTCAATGCCAGTACTTCCAGAAACTACAAAACAAGAGGTTAGCGAGACAGAACAAGTACCAAGTGAGGATAACCTTTCAGAACTTAACAGTAGACGCTCTTCCTTAAGCAGTGAAAGTGAATATGACAAATGTTTCAACAGTATATCAAGTTATAATTATTTCGGACCTAAGAAAAGCTACGAATACACATCATAGAGCCTTAAGCTAATTAACAAAGAGCTGCCATCAATGGTAACTCTTTATATGGCAAAACAAATACATTCACAAAGTATTTTACTGTAAGAAGGTAGATAAAGAATTCAAAATTCATATTTTAAATAAAGTGAAGAAAGTTTTTGAATATATAATTATTCCATTTACATCTCAAACTAAAATCATTACATTTTGAACTTTTGTTGTACAATCTATTTTACTAAACAGAATATAATTCTATAAGTAACATTTGTTCGCATGTTGTGTAAGTAATAACAATAATCCGTCTGCATATTGATTGTTCCTTCTAGTATCGTATTATATCCGTTTTTTTTCAATTCAAAATTTAAGAGGAAACTGCGAGCAAAACCTTTTAAGATAACTATTGATTAACTGAATGTAGACTGCTTATAGTTCAGACAATGACGTTTGATTATATGAGGTTTTGTGAATGGTATGATGCAATTGGACATGATAAGTCACCTGACAAACATTTTGGAATATACATATTATTTATTATAAAAAGAAATTAGTGTTATGCAGATGACGCTTCATAACTGTTTGATCATATTCATGTTCAAAAATTTGAAATTAAATCCATATTGATGACCAGTAACATGAAAATGTGAAATGAACACAAAGCCTGTGTCTAAAAGACTGTAACATTCAGCCTCATTGTTTGAAAGATGAAATCAAATCCGATAAGACTCAATGACATAGATTACTAACACTATCACGGGTATGCGACGTGTGTGGGTGGATAAGTGGGTAAGGTGAGGGGTAAAAACAAAAATGTTAATCTCATCAAGTAAACTTTTATTTGATGTTAAATCACGAAACATCGTATTTTATGTGTTCATTGCAAAACATTTCAAACAAAGTACATATAATATCATGATCTTAGTATTCCGAAAGAGGAGTAATTTGCTATTAAAGCGAAGTAACAGACAAACGGATGATAAGCTAAATGTTTCCAGACACTCGAGATGTGTATTGTCATTATCCAATAGCCGAACCAGTTGAATCATTGTCCGCAGTATGAAATAGTAGTCCACCCTTGTAGGAATAAAACGACTTTTTATATTTTCTTTAATGATTTTTTGTTTTGTTTTCTTCTATAATGTTGAAGACTATAAAGAATATATACAAACTTTAAATTACAAAAACGTTCAACAAGATGAGATCTACAAAGAAGTCAATTTTGCCGAAATTGTAAACAGACTCTTTATAGAAGTAATTGCACTTAAATAATGCATGTGTAACCCTTTTTTGTGTTTTAGATGAAAACGAAAGAAAATAGACTAAAATTGTAAATCGAAAAAAAAAGTTATCAATGCAAGATAAAAAAAAAAAAGATTTCGTCTACAATGTCATAGAGTTACATTGTCGAAGATGCAAACAGACCTAAAATATCGGCACATGCTCTTTAAAGCCTCTTAGTTTGAGTTTAACTGTTATGTATTTTCAAAACTGGTTTTAATGACATCTCCCATCCTATTTTCAGCATACTTGTTGCATGATTTTGTTATTTCAATCTTTATTGATTGGAGTATTCTCCCCATTTTTATTCTCAAATACTTCTGTTCATTTCCATTACCGTATCTTTGTCCGTTTGCGCCGTTAAAAACACACAGTTTTAAGAAGGTGAAAGCAATTAATATTAATATATCATTTTCATATCCTTATACGGACAAATCTAAACATTGCCTCAATTTATTTTTGGGATTCTTTCATTAATCTTAAAGCATATTATATAACACTATGAATATATACATATATATGTATAACTCTAACGTACTTTTTTAGATAAAGATGCATGTCTTTATATACGTAGCAGGTAACGTTCACAGGTAATAGACAAGTTAAATCTAGGAAACCTATTCCCAGTTTTAAACATACAAAACGATAAAATGAACACATTTATAGTTATATTTTCCCTCTTTTGTCTGATCTCATCAGCTGTACTGAGTAATGGAGGTAAGCATAGATACATTTAAATTTACAGTCAAATTGGTGATTGTGGATTTGTGTATGAAATGAAGGACAGGAAGCAAATTAATTTTAGAATCAGAGATTAACCACAAAAAATAGTTTTAAGTTTTGTGCACAACTCGTTAGGTTTTTGTTTTTGCATTAATGATCTTTTATCCAAGATTTCGTTTATTTCTTTGCGGATTGGCCTTCAGCAGAAAATCCATTGCAAAAAAAACGTGTAGAATTACAGGGGGATATTTAACATGATCGGCATAAAATATCCAAACATCAGCTAAAATCTTATACTCAGTAATTCAAATAAGGAACAAGGTATAGTAAATGGCCTGTGTGACCGATTTTGTTAAAATTTGGTATACAACCTTGGTTATCTGGTTGCACTATAACTGAAAATCAACGAATTAATATTTTAGATTGGGCTAAAAATCACCAAATCTCAGATAACAAATGAACAGATTTTTGTTATAATTGATATGTTGTAAATGTTAATTAATTATTTTTTTTTTGAGAATTTATTATAGGGTTACTGACTACGTTTAATGTGTATTAACTAAACTGTTACACTGATGTTACACATATTCGTGTGTGATAATTTTTCTCCTAAAACAACAATTTTGAAATTCAATCGGTCGTATAAAAATTAATAACACAAAAAAAAACGAACTCTGAGGAAAATTCAAAACAGAAAGTCTCTAATCGAATGGCAAATCAAAAACTCAAACATATCAAACGAATGGATAACAGCTGTCATATTCCTGATTTGGTACAAGCATTTTGTCATGTAGTAAATGGTGGATTAAACCTGGCTTTAGAGCTAGTTAAACATCTTACTTGTATGACTGTCGCAAAATTTCGTTATATGGACAATGATGTTTGAATAAAATCAACAGCTATAACATTCTCATGATCCCTGTGTTGAAACTAATGGTGCAACCCTACAATCATCACGCAAACTCCAACTAAACAGTACTTAACCATAAGTTAAATGTTATAAGTATTTTTTTTCTGGGAAATGATTTGTAGCGATAAGCATTGAATAATATTTCCAAAAATGGGACTCAATATTGGTAAAACTGTTAAAACCTTCCCAAATTATCAACGTAGAAATAAAATTGTTACCCGTCCAGGAAATTGAAAACGTCTCTAGCATTTTACAAATAACAAAATATTAGGATGAGTTCCAGTGAGACAACTATATACCAGAGACCTAATGACGTAGGTATAAGTAAATCAAATCTCATACTTTATTGTTATCTTTATAGATTGTCAGGTACCAAGTATTGAAACCCCAAACCTATATTAATACATTCTTTTGTCAGACCATGGCATCGGTATTGGAAATCCAGTAAGAGATAGTATTAGATTCAAGGTTAAGGCCAGCAAGGATGCTCATATAGCTTTAATGTCATCAAATACTGACCACGATCCTCTTTTTGGGATAGTATTAGGCGGTTGGGCTAACTCAAAATCGGTCATACGCGACAGAAAACAAGGTAGAGCACTGGCAACGCATCATGGATAAGTTCTAAACCAAAACGAATATAGAACATTTTATATTGAATGGAGCAATGGACATATTAGAGTTGAAAAAGAATGAAATGAGCAAATCATGGAATGGAATTATACCTCAAACCCATTAAATATTACAAATATTGGAGTTTCTTCAGGATGGGGCTCAACTGGATATTGGTCATTCGGATGTCTAGGTACCTAATTTTTTTATATTCAATTTGTACTTCTAAGAAAAATCGCAGTCATACTCCATTGTTCGTGGACGTTCATTCACGTACACGTAATGCCATAAAATCATTAAAAATGTTCGTACAATAGTAACATGCATGAGTAAGGACGAAAACAATAATTGACATTTGCTTTTTACACAACATTTTAACACCGTACTATGGTTGTTGTCATCAATCATGTGGTTATTGGGTATAGAAACAATCCAATAGTTAAAAAAAAGTTTCACTAATATGTTCTTTTTCACTTCTAAGTGATATTTAAGGATACACTAATGTAAGAAACTTCACTGATAGCCAACAAAACAAAACACTCCTTTGTCTTTGTTTTTGAAGTTAAACAAGTTAAAAAGTTGAGTACAGAGATATTTACGTAATTCCTCCACCTTAATAAGAGTATCTATTGTCAAATTTCCTGTTTACGGTCACCCATATTTAAAGACCAGACATAATATTAGAGTATCACAAATATAAACATACAGTTATATCTGATAATGGTTAATTATATACATCAAATGTTTTAGCCCGGAACATATTAAAAGCTAAACAAATAGCTTTAAGAGAAGAAAAAGGAAACAAACCAAAGCGTTATGAAATCTAGACCAATGGGGATAGACATCTTCTATTTGGAAAATTATGTTTTGCGGCTGCAACCGACATACATTGCTGAACATAAAGAAATGCATAGACAACTCAATTCATTTTGTTTACTAGGTTCATTTGGAATTAAACACTGATGACAGCCTTTCAAGGTATGCACAAACAATATATGTGTGCTGAAGTTAATCGAATAGGTTCACACCTTCTACTTGTGGTATTAAAAATTGTTGTACAATGTCAGAGCAATCAAAATACTTATACAGCAAGTTATCGTCAAGAAACTACAAAAATGATTTTTTTTTTGGCCCTTAATTTCTAAACTATTAATTGCCACCATAACCCAAAAATTAATTCTAACCTTCTACTTGTGGTATTAAAAATTGTGGTACAATGTCAGAGCAATCAAAATACTTATACAGAAGTTATTATCATAAAACTAGAAAAATGCTTGTTTGTGCCCCTAATTCCTAAACGGTTTCGACCATCATAAAAACCTTCAAATTTGTCTTTGTGACCTATATATTTGTAGATCTTTTTTTGTTTCTTTTTCTGTTTATAAAAATGAATTTTCTATAAAGACTCAGCTGACAATTACGGCAATACTGTTTTAATTGCAGATCTTATTTTACTCATCATATTTACAGCTTTTAGTTTTAAACTACACTTACACAGCTGCACATACATGTTTTTGCATATGTCTGAAATCATCATTAAACATATGCATGTTAAATGGCAGACACTTCCATCAGAGAAGTCTTCTGTACACTTGACAAATTTGTAGATCTAGCCCTGTTGATAATTTTGTTTAGTTAACATATATATATTTAACAGTTTTTGCTTTATCTACATTTCTGTACTCTATTGTGGGCCACTAATGCATCATTAAGGGAGATATCCATTTTTATGTTGCAGTAACATGTTGTAATATACTATTATATCATTTATTTATCGATTTCTCTGTGCTGAGAGTTCTTGTGTTTGTTTCTATTGTATTCCTGTCACTAAGTGTTATCATTTTTACCATATTTAAGCATTGCAATATAAGCTGGAGGTTTGGTTAGGTATTAAACCAGGTCTCAACATGTTCAATCCACCATGACCATTAGATTGTTGGACTGGAATAAGCCAGATCAATTTTTACCACTGTGCCATAGGTTTGTGTAACCCATCTGGTATAATTCCAAGTAAAAGCTGGAATAAGACGGTCTCATAGGACTTTGACAAAATAAATGTGTACAATGATGCATTTACTACTGTCTGAGTAAGGTCAGTTTATTTTCAATTTATGAGTTTGACTGTCCCTTTGGTATCCTTCGTCCCTCTTTTATAAATTAATATCTGACCTACATGGACTTTTGACCTATTTCTTATCTAGAGAAACGTTTCCTTAATGTTCAGAAATGCAAAACTATAAACTACACAAGGTATTTCAAATTTAATATCATAAAAAAAAAATACAATGTTAATTTGATCATCAAATGTTATTGGTTGTGCACACCAAATGCCTCGGAGAACAATGATATCTGTCCATACCATATTGGAATTCTATCAATCTGTGAACTGATCTGACAATGCAGTATTAGAGGATTTTTTTCATCTTCCCAGCTCTCTGAATATAACCCGTCACCCCATTTACTTGTTTGGAGGTATAACAAATTAAATTTCTTGATATGAAATTCATGAAAGTTTCTTTGAATATTTCTGTAAAACTGTTTGTTTGAGGCAATGCTGGCATTTTCAATAAAATACTGAAAGTAAGAAGCACAGCGAGTTTTATGCCTGATGTCAGTATCACTCAATGGGACAGAAAATTCATTATAGAATGTGTCTGTTGGCTTTTCTTGAGGATTTATGAACGTAGCTCGATGACTTTTATCTTCGTCAGCATTTTCCTTCATCTCATAACGTTTTCTCCACCATTCAGGTATTTGTTCCACGCTATTTTCATTCACATTGATAATTGTATGGATATTTTTACAGGAAACTGATGGTTTCATTTTCCCGCCACAACAAAGTTCTACAACTGTAGTGAATGAGGTATTTCCGACCCGTTTCAATTTACAACTAACTTCCACTGGAGCTTTGGGAGTAATAACTTCATAAAAGTCCTTCTTAATATCAACTGAGCAAGCTTTGGTAATGGTTGAGTAGTTTTGTTTCAGTAAGGTATTATAGTCTAGGAATGTCTCTTGATTATAAAATGCTGCCGTCTCTACTGTATTCATCATGTCAAATACCCTCCATATGTCTGGTTGACCTTTATGGAAAGAAAGGTACACAAATTATACAAGCTAAAGGGTATGCTACATGTACATGTATGCAATTAAGTATTTTAGTAGGCCAACACTTATTACATGTTAACAATGTATAACAGATGTACTAAAGTAAAATTAAAATAAGAATGTGTCTATAGTACACGGATGGCAACATGCACTATAATTTTCTTTGTTCAGTGGACCATGAAATTTGGGTCAAAACTAACTTTGTATTAAAATTTGAAAGATCATATCAAAGGGAGCACGTGTACTAAGTTTCAAGTCGATTGAACTTCCAACTTCATCAAAACTAATTTGACCATTGTTGACCAAAATCTTTGACCTGAAGAAGGTCAGACGGAAGAACAAATTAACAGACTGAAAAACATAATGCCCCTAGGTGGGTCATAAAAAGTTCAGAATAACAAATCTTACAAGTACAGATTCTAGTAAAATTTACTTGCATATATCAAAGTATATATAAACATGACCTGAGCTTGACTTTATTGACTGCATCTTTTTATTATAGAAGAATATTTCATCTTTTCACTATCACAGTATGTTTTTCTTTTCATTTTAATGTGGTTGATGTGGTTTGTTGGTACATGCACACACATATTTTTTGTTATCTCTTATCATGTACAACTACTTAACACATGTATAAACTATTATGGAACTAATGCCTTATATAATATTTGCTAAATACACTGGACACTTGCCAGCCTTTCATGGCCTAGTGGTTAACTCTCGACCTAAATTTTTTTTTGGTAAACTTTAACTATCTTTTTACAAATGCTAGGTTCACATTTCACATATACATTTGTATTGTCATGACTTAACATGTATACATTTCATCTGACTTACCAAAATGATCCATATCATCATATCGTAACCCTGGTAACACAATATCTACTTCATTTTGCTTGCTATTCACATTCAACCTCAAATTCAGTGATGGATATGCTCTGTCAATAATAAAAAAAAAAATCATTAAATTTTAATTTGCAGATCTAGAGTAAAAAAAATGTACATGTACATGTAGATCTCCAAGACTTGCCGAATAGTCTTCATAAATCTTGGAGCTCTTTGCTGAATTTTTTTCTATCTTTTTTTCTATTTATTTGATAAAAGAAAAATAATGTTTAACCTCATTTTTGCATTTTATTTCAATATCATCTACAAACAAAAATTGTATTGTTTTTTGTCTTCAGTCATGTTAGTTTTTACCTGAACTATTGCCTGAAATTTTCTGGATTAGCTTTATTTACATGTATTGAGAACCAATCAATTTAAATTTTACTTTTATCTTCTAGAGTAGTAAATAATTTATTAACACTGTAGAATATTATCTGCATATATTTGAACAAAATGTTGAGTCATTCAAATAAAATGTCATTTAAAGAAATATTAAATAATGCCATTATAGACATGATAGAACCTTTTGACACCCCTTTGAACATTAATTAACAGGCGCTGGAATTAAAATCTACATGTACATTAACCCATTCTATTCTATCATAAATAACTTTCAAACTGTATGAGAAGAAATAGATTTTAATTTTATAGCAGATGGAGGTCCTGAAGTAGACAATCCAAAGCCTCTGACAACTCAATCAATACTGTTCATGTTGCTGCTATATATTTATTTATATATATGTAAAGCCTTTTAACCAGTTTTCAATTATTTTAATACAGCTATTTAGCAGTGACCATGGTGACATGATTCTTATCCATTTTCCAAAAAGCTGACAGGGAAATGTGAACAAGTTAGTCATGTTAGTTAAAAAAATTGTTTCTCATTTTTTTTTCATCAATGGCAATATTCGTATTTATAAGATGTGGTAAAGAGACAACTCTCCATCCTAGTCAAAATGTAAAAATAATTATGTCCAAATATAGCCTTCAAGACAGAGCCTTGGCTCACACTGAACAAACTGTAACATGTATAAACATGATAGAGGGTCCCAAAAATGGTTAGAACAAAACAATTTAAACATGTTAAACAGGAAAACCAATGGTGTAATTTTAAATCAATAAACATGAGAAACACATTGTAAAATACATATTGAAATTTTGCTAACAATTTGCATATATATAGCATGTATAGGCTATTTTTTGCCGGATTAAATCAAATATTTAATAAAAAATATACCTTCATGTGCTACGTACTTTTTAAGTAAAATGAAGACCAAATTTTATATATTTGTTACAAATTTAGATTTGTGGATGTATTTTTCCTTTCGACAGAAATACATAACTTTTTTGTTTTAAAAGATAAACACTAGCTGTTTTTTGTTAAATTATATATGTAAATTCTGTTTTATATAAATTTCCTTTAAATATGTGCCATTTGTTTTTCAAATATCTCATATTTATCAAATGTTCACGAATGTAGTAAAAAAACATCATTTTTTGCCGCATAATTACATTGTAGTTAGGCCTAAAAAAAATAATGTTGTGTTTCCGATCACCCCCTTGAAATTTTGAAGGGACGGTAGGTAGGGATTTTTTTTTTTTTTTTTTTTTTTTTTTTTTTATATAATATTATATAAAACTCAATTTCCAGTTACCAGACAAAAGTTTGGGATTTAATAGAAAGAGATTGATTACCCACTTTAAAAATCTCCCTGAGATAACTTTTAGTTTACCGCTTTTAAAATCCCCCTTAAATAACTTTTAGTTTACCCCCTTTTAAAATACCCCTGAAAAAAAATAAGTCCAAACCTAAAAAATAATTGGGCTGCACTTCCCCTAGGAAATTAGCTTTTTAAACCCAATTCCCCTATTTCAGGACCAAAAGTTTGGGATTGTCAGAGAAAGAAATTGAGAAGATGTGGGGCAGATTCATTTATAGGAACATGAACCAAACATCATCCCAAACTTACAGATAGACACATATATTATATACACTGTTCCCTGGCAGGACACTTTCTTTTGGCAAAGCATCTGTGGCTTTTCATCAGAATGTCTAAAGCGTTGATTGGCTGAATAGTTTCAGATGGATTAATTTCAGGTTCATTTTGAAGAAGGGTCTGGCATGAAAATTTGATAAATTTAATTCCAAAAGATTGCATTGTTCCAATAGTTGTGTTATTGTCATCAATCTCGGTCTAGTCATTTTTGCCGGTGGCCGAGCACAAAATTTGTGTTGTGTATTTTTTTTCATCGATGTTAGACATTGGATGAATTTCATTGCTAATTAATGTCAAAAAAGGTGTTACTTTCTGTAAAATTTAGAAATATTTTTTTCTCCGCGAAATGGTCACATTTTCCGCATTGAACATTGAATAGGACACGTTGTGTTGCCATGTTCAAACACTGACAAACGAAAATAACTACTGTGCATGCTCCTGCATATATAATTAGCCAAGAAGATTCCACTTTCCAGTACATACTAAAAATAAGCCTCGAGTTTAAAATTAGCGTTGTTTTCTTTTGGGGCGATAAAAAGATCGAGGGACTTAGAATTTTTTATTTTCTTTCAGAAAAAACGGTCGGTAGGTATACAAATTATTTTTTTTCCCACATCAGCTTTAAAAACTTTTGAGTCGCGGTCTGAAGGACAGTCGGTCGGGTGACCGGAAACACAACATTTTTTTTTTAGGCCTTATCAAATTTAAAAAAATTACACTATTTACATTTTCGTGAAGATTGGCACAAATGATCTTCTTACCTAATCAAACCAAATGGCATTTTAAAACAGAGGGGTCCATGAACTCGTTTTCAAGTTACAATGTAGATGAGTTTGAATGTCAATGATGATAAAAATCAGTGGAAAACTTAATGTTTTCCCGATATGTCATAGTTTGACCTCACGAAAATAACAAATTATATGCCCTTAAGAACCACACAATCAAACGACAAGCACTGAACAACAGGCTCATAACTTAGAACATGTGCATGATATGCTGCAGATTAAAACTACAGTAGTAAGGTGCTGAAATCTCCCCTAACCTGGGGCAGTGGTGCAAACAGTACATCACAGGAAAGCATTATACAGACTATAGAACTGTGGACGGAGTCTCTTGAAATATTTATTTTCAAATTGAGAAATATATACAGAACAGAACAGAACAGAACATATTTTATTTCCAATTAAGGGCCCACAAGGGGCATACAGAGTATACATGAATAAGGCAAAAGAATATTGATTTGCATAGATACATAGATACAAACAACTTTTTTTTTTACATACAGTTACAATACAATTACTAACTCATATATGTACATGTTGTGTCACAGGAATCGGAAGTTCTATCAATAAAATTCTGTAAATAATAAAGTTGCTATCAATAGAGCTTCTCGATGTTGTGTCAAATGCTATAAATGTATGATGTAATGGAATAAAGACTTCAATTGAATCTAAAATAAGCTATTTTCTTTAGAATTTAATTTGCTGTCTACCTGATAAGTTTTCTTATCGAATGTCTCAATGTTGTCATGATTTGTAAGCAAGATCTGGTCACTGCGAAACTGAGAAACAGGGCACCAGTAAGAAATGAAACACATGTTAGGATGGTTCTTTGTCGGAATCATAAAAAAAGTACACTATTACCCATTTAATGAATCTAAAAACTAAAACTACAACGAACCATTAATTTATATTTTTCGTTATATGCAAATATGAATCCACTTGGACATCAGAGAAAGTCCATTTTCAACACAATGCTACATAATTTTCAAAACAAAACAAAAATCACTTTAAAAGATCCTTTTCATTGACTATATGCATCTTACATATGACGTGGCCAGCCAGTCTGTGTTTATACAACCCGTCGCTTGTGTTTTTTTCCATGGTTAATATTTGCTATTTTGTTTGTTTGTTTCTCTCTATGTGATTTAGATGATACCACAATGTTGACTGCTGTGCCATTATAGACATTCAGTTTACCTATTGTGTCTGGTTATTTTTTGTTCACTCAGCATTTGGCATGAAATTTTAGACGACTGTCTATATATTTATAAGTGAGAGGTTTAGCAAGCAATTAAACCAGCTGGTTTAATCTGCCATTTCTAAATGAGAAAATGCCTGTACCAAGTCAGGAATATATGACAGTTGTTATGATCCATTCGTTTGATGTGTTTGAGCTTTTGATTTTGCCATTTCATCATGTTGATTAGGGACTCTTTTTTATGATAATTCGGCTCGGAGTCCAGTAATTTTGTGATCTTACTTTGTTCATGTGGTAACCCGAAAGAGCCCGTCCTTTTTCATCAGTCGATTGTACATGTGACACTATCGAAAACGAATTTTAATCGTACTTAAATTCCTTGATAAAGTAAGTAAGTATATTAAGTAAAACTTTATTTGGATTCGGCATATTGACAAACAATACAAACATAAGCTCTAATGAGTTTTTCACCGAATATAAAAACATATCGGCAATAACAAATAAAGCAAGGCATGCAGCATGCAATAAATAATAAAAAGCAGCACCAAAATTTAACTCTAAGCAAATAGCATATACATGTATCTTTCAAAATACCAAAACATATATATGAAGCACTAAATTTTTTTTAAATTTGCAGTTTAAAATATTTTTTTTTTAAATTTATGATTTATAAAGTAAAAATTTCAAATCTTTCAAATTTTAAAAAGTAAAAAACAAAATTTCAGTTGCAATGCAAGCTGTTAATGCAGCATAAAAAGCATAACTTATTGTAACACAAATTATCTACAGGCAGAGCAAAAACATTCTGTTCCACTCCAGGACTGAACAAGACTCTTAAAATGTGAGAAGCTGTTAACAGTCCTGAAATGGTCTGGTAAGCTATTCCATAAAGAAGCAGCAGCAAAACTAAAAGATTTGTTTCCATATGAGGTAGTTCTTACCTGTGTTATTTCCAAAACATTACTGTATCTAAAAGAATATTTAGTGTGTTTAATTTGGAGTAAATTTTGTAAACATACAGGAGCCAAATTATCTTAAATTTTATAAGTCTCAAGTGCCATTGATGTCCTGATGTGTCTTACTTGTAGGGTTGGAACCTTTACGTTCTCAAGAAGAGTTTCAGAGGATGATAAATAGTCGTCATATACAAATCTTAATGCTCTCTCTTGTATTTTTTCAAGTTTTTTAGAATTTTTCTCTGTACAAAAATGCCAAGCCAAAGGGCAAAAATTAAAATTACTCAAAATAAAAGTATGAAAAATTGTAAGTTTATTTAATCTGTTTAAAAATGATCCAATTCTCTTGAGAACATTCAGCTGTTGTGATGCCTTTCTACACAAATTACTTATATGTGCATCAAATTTTAGTTGGTAATCAATATCAATTCCAAGTAACTTTACTGTTTCTTCACATGATAAAATATTTTGCTAAATTTGTATAGATGGATTTTTTGCAAAGGTTTTTTTCCCTACAGCAATAACTTGAAATTTATCAGGATTTGCCTGCATCTTATTTTCTTTAAACCAATCAATAAGCACTCGAGACTGTCAGATTCTAATATGGATATGAGATGGTCATAATCCGGACTACTAAAAGACAGAGTATTGTCGTCCGCATAATCATATAATGTACTATGTTTAACAAAATAAAAAATATCATTTATGAAGATATTAAATAAAAGGGGCCCCAATATGGAACCTTGGGGTACCCCTTTTTGGATGTCAGCCCAGCTACTCAGAACACCGTTTACTTTAATTTGCTGTTTTCTATCAGAAAGATATGATTTTAATAAAGATACTGAATTTGGAGAAACACCATATGCTAGTAATTTATCTAGTAAAATTTCATGAGGTAAGCAGTCAAAAGCTTTTGATAAATCCATAAGAACTGCAGCTATACATGTATATAAGTTTTTGTCTAAAGCTTTACGCCAGTCTTCCAGTAATCTGAGCAACGTAGTCCACTCTGACATCCATGTCCTCTACGGAAAGCACCTAGATAAGGATTAAAAATGGAATCAAAGAAATCGTATAACTGTATTTCAAATATCTTTTCGTAAAATTTTGAAAAAATAGGTAAAACACTGACTGGTCTGTAATTTGATTTCAGTAGTGGGTCGCTCTTTTTATGTAAGGGTGTAACTTGGGCTTCTTTAAGTTTGTCTGGAAATATGCCCGTGTCCACAGTCAAATTAATAAGACTGGTCAGCTGAGGTGCAACGACAGATTTACTTGCTTTAACTATTTTGCTGGTATCCCATCTGCTCCAGTTGCTTTTTTGACATTAACTTTATTGATGATTTTTTCCACTTTTTCTGATGTCACCTTTTCAATACGATCGAACCAATAACGATAATTTTAGCTTTGATTTGTGTTAGCTGTTATTTATATAACGAGGTTTGAGAGAACGGCAACCGAACAGCACAAAACAGTACATCAAAAATCATCTAGAATTCAACACATTGCCTTCGAATTCGTAGAAAGACACATCATGTCGCTTTGATTTTGAAAAATACATTAATCTTAAAACATCTTTGGACGTTTGACAGCCAAAATCAGTTAAATGGGACCATAGCAATGACCAAAACGGCAAGAATCAGCCTAACACATTTAATTTTTTAATGTGGTATATTGCAACTTCTTAATTTTTGATTACGAGCACTGAATAGTCTTATTATATTTTTTTCCCAGCAACTCATTTGAAACATGTTATCATGGTTATTACGTGGTGTGTATTACGTTACTTGCTCTGCTCTAACCTTTCAACAGATGAATAACGCGTGTGCTTTTCATTTTCCTTTTTCCATTAATATTGTTGACGGTTTTGACTTTTCAACTTTTTACACTAAACGATCAAACAATCTTATCAAGCAAACGTGTTCCTGTTTGGTTATTTGATCGTTTGAAAAATCTTATTGCAGTTGCTGCAACTCAAATACAGACTCTTTTCTAATGACAAAGGTAAATATGTAAGATATATTCTAACCGGAGATGTAATTAAATGATTGATGCTATGTATTTTTTCTTGGCATCATGTATGTACGTTTGGGCAATCGTGTGTACCGGTTTGATGAGGGTATTGATATGGGCACAAGTTGTCCCACTTTAATAGCAGACATGTTCTTGTACTATCATTAATCACAGTTAATGGTCAAACTCAGTAAAATGGTAAAGTTCATTCTAAATTCCATTCAATTGATAAATTCAACAAAACTATCCGTTATCTATATATGACATTTTGTCGCGAAGTAACCAACATTCTATTTTCTTAATTTTTTGGACGGTTTGGATTTCAATGAACGTAATTTGTGTACATATTTTAAACTGTTATATTATTGAGTCAACTTGAAGGCTTTTTTCATCACACATTGTTCAAAACCTTTACTAAATGCCTCCATTGATACAAATATTTGGTTTGGATGTTTGGCTCTACTCAAAGAAGAATGATTACAATCGGAATAGGGTGTCCTTATTTTTACGACCATTTTGTATTCTGAGTCCATAAACGATCCGGGTAAACTTAGTGAATTTAAAAGTTACCAACTCAGCCTTGTGATTAGATCTTTGAAAATAGTTTCATCGGTATAATTATAATTGAATTCCTTATCAGTAAATAAAAACTAAACTGAATAGTATTTTATACACACCGATGTATGTACATTAACGGTTCTGCATTCTGTTGATACCTTAATTTTGGCATTCACAAGATCATGTTTTTTCTCCGACTGTGAATGACTTTTATACAATATATTCATTGAATGTTGGGTGTGCTTTTATACGCTAAATCCATCAAATATTGGATGTGAACTGATTGATATTTTGATCTTAGACACTCGTTTGAATTGTTTTACATTTGTCATTGCAGGGCCTTGGTATGTGTGTTTCTGATTGTAGAAGGCCGTACAGTGACCTGTAGTTTTTAAATTTAATGTCAGTTGGTATCTGGTGGGGATACGTCTCATTGACAATCATACCACATCTTAATTCTTACTTTTTTAAAGACTGTGCAAAACGACCTCCAACATAAAAAAATGGCTTAGATGCAACTAAGGATCACGCACGTATATTGTTTACTTATTGACTGGCTATGAGTAGAATGGTACGTTTATTGTTCCCGAGGTTCAACTATAATTGCATTGAGGCGTAGCCGAGGTCAATAGCTGTATCAGAGATGATAATTCACTTACTATTATTTTATTGAAAAAGACAACAGAAAATAAATGGCGGGGGTATACATGTATATATCAACTAATCCTATTATAAAAAAACAGATTATTTATAAAGAAAATAATAATCGAGGCATATTAAATAAATATACAAACTAGGGATGGAATCATGAGGCAGATAATTATGCATACTTTCTCTCGATCATCTGGTCACTTGAAATTCACTGGTCCTGAACTGAAATTTCTATTTTACTTCTTATCATAGATATTTTAAGCAACTACTATTTTTTTATACGGGTGTTGTCATTTATAAGTGTGGATTTGTATTTGACCTCTCCATTTGGATTTGTTGTCTGATTTTGCAGCTAGACAGTAGTAATTTATTATATATTTGTTTGTATTTGTTGTGTTTGGTTGCTGTCTCATTGACTGGTCTCCGCAACTTCTGCCTCATTGACTGGTCTCCGCAACTTCTGTCTCATTGACTGGTCTCCGCAACTTCTTTTATCTTTACAACATATCCTTGTATATCATATCATTATTAACCTATAGTTACAAATGTATCAATAAGACTGGTGTTTTAGTCTCATGCTCTGGTTACTTTTCACTTTTGTATTAAAAGGTGACGGTGGCGATGGTAAGAGTTGAAGTAGTAGTAGAAGTTGTTTTTTTTTTTCTCGAAAAGATTGATGATTCAAAATCTCATGAAAATTCATAAAGAATAGAGTGCTTCAGGAAAAAATAGTATGTTTCTGTCTTAAATTAGTATAACTGAAAATATATGCAACATTGATCCCGAGGGAGATATGTTGTTTCGTGTATGTTGTTAAAACATTGATTGCTTACTAATATTCAAAGTAGAAAATATTTGTTTGTCCACGTAAAACCCAAACATCCTTCCAACGTAAAGAATTTATAGGAAATAGTTCATGGACTCCAGGAAGAGTTTGACAATTTAAAAATATTTCAAACACATAACAACATGTGATATCAAGATTTATTTAAAAAAGAAAATGAAATGATTTTTAAAAATAGAAATCAAAAATATATATACACATATCCTCGTCATTTAGTTTTTTTTGTGAATACAATGTAGTTGCGTAATAGGCAATCATATCACATCTACTTACTTCTATATTTATTGAAAATAAAACAAAAGTATGTTTTTAAATCTAAGTTGTTAAGGACCCAATCGATTATCATTTTGAATATGTGCTTAGTCTAGTCTATTAATATAATAGTTATGTATAGTTATGTATTGTATGGTACAATGCCATTTATGAAACAGGAAATAATAATTTCTAATATACAATAGCAATGTACAACCTTCTTATTCGCGGAAGCTTTTGTAATGTGAGAGAAAAAGAGAAGTCTAAATATAACCTCTAAATAAAATAGAGATTACACTTCAAAAAGACAATATTAAGCATTTTAATAACAAGAAAGTCAGATCTATGTTAAGAGTTTTTGGGGTCTAATGCTCATTTGACGAAATAAATTGTTGATGTAAAAAAAATCTGGAAAAAAATCTGTGATGAAAATCATTTACAAAAAGGTATAAATAAAAGAAAATAGAGTATTTTGCGTTTTCTCAGATTGACTTGTCAGCTCTTCAAGGGGTAAGTTCCACACTGGCTCGTCCGCAAGCAAACAGTTCGTTTTTGTCGTTCGTTATCTTGACCTCTATCGTGTAATTTCCCTGCAAAAAAATAAAAATGTCCAAGCAGATGTGATCATGAAAGAGAAATACAACTTTGAAAGGTACATGTATCACATTTAGTAAATTTGCAATATGTACGCGAAAGTAGTGGCGAATCCAAAACTTTGTATAAGGCAAGGGACCACTGACTGCTATACGTGAGGGGCCCGCCACAGTCATGCTTCAGTGATTCCCTGTATTATAAACCAATTAAACAATAAATTTTCCCCTGCAAAGTAAATCTCACCGAAGGCTTAAGTTAGACTAAACATGTCACCGCAACGACACTTTTTAGTTATCTATACAAAGAATTAGCACTGTAAGTCATTTTAATGAGACAGTAACGCAACAGGATATTGAACACAAACAGACAGCAATACAACAATATAGAATCAACACATGCCAAGCAAAGATCTTAATTCGATTCTAAACAAAGTCGTAAATTAATTCAACAAAGATTAATACCAAAGACATGCTATCGTCATAAAATCAGTGTAGCCTCGGGAAAAAGAAAAAAGTCCTTCCTCGAATTAATCTTGAATAGTATTTCTAAATAAATACGGAAATATACTTTATGAAAAACAAAAAATTGTAAAATCAATATAATAATGTGATCACTCGCGTTGACTAAATAGGTTTTCTTCGTTTTAAAAGGAAAGAGGAAACATTTACAGCCTAAAGTTATAAATACGTACTAGTCACGTCCGAACTACATCAAATACAAAACACTATTTGAGGGAATGGGACCACCTCGCATATCCATTGACCAAGCAACAACTTCCTCGATGGGTCTAAAGATAACCGACCAATTTGCGACCTTATCCAGTATAGTCATATCTTTTTATTAAATGGCAATGAAAACATCAAACCCATACACCCGTTCACGCAACTTAAAGACCTGAAATAATGTAAGTTTATACTAGTTGTTCTGAATATGCATGGCATTATCAAAATTGCCCAATTCTACGCTAGCAACCACCTGATCTGAGTGCATACGCATTTTGTAAAAGTTTATAGACGCCTCAATGCTTTGCTATACGTTGCTACACGTTGTTTCCCTTCTATACGAATGACAATACTTTTCCGATTTGCAAGACGTTGCAACTACATGTAATACAAGTTAAACTAAAGAAAAGTGACTAAAATATACATACGGTTGGCAATCTTGTCAAATCACTGGCAGTCAACTGACCCTTTATCTCGGCTGAAACATTTATAAGACAAAGTTAACTTTTTTGGTTTTAATTTGAAGTAATTTATCCAATCAAGGTTGACAGTGTGCTTCATATTTTATATAGTAAATATCTATACATGTATATCTATAAAATTTTACCATTTGCGAAATATTAACGTATACATGTATGCAAAAAAAGATACGGGTACAGACAGATACGTATACTTATATAGTACTCTTTATCATTATAATTATGTATTCTAGAATTACACCTTCGATCTATGTGTAAGGATTTATATCCATATAACAGAGTATGTAAATGATAGATTCAGATTCAATAGTTTATTAAAGTCTCACCACGTACATACAAGTATAAACACAATATACTATCAAGTGCACAATATAAAATTTAGAATGAATGTGCCATTCTTAAAAGAACTACGAGAGACTGTTATAAACAATTATAAAACAACAGAATTAAAACATAAGTTTTGTTATTTATACAAAACATAAAAGTGCAATATCACCATACACATCCAAGGATAGAACCTGATACATGTACATAATAAAGATAACTGATTTTTAACAGTATAAGATACTATTTCGTCGTAATAAAATATTATTGCAGGTTTTGGCAACAGAACTACAAACATTTTCATTTTTGAACAAAAATATAAATTTTTCATCATCTGACAAAGTTAAAAACATATCATTTTGTTGAATTATATCAATAAATAAAGACTGCCTTAAATCTTCATATAATGGACATGTCAACAATACATGTTTTTCATCTTCTATATTACCACAATTGAAACATAATCGTTTATCTAAATATAATAATCTTTCGTAACGACCAGTTTCAATTTTTAAAGGTGCTACTCCATAAGAGAGAGCCATATCTCTTGCACGTTAAAGACACCCTTGTAGATTTCGAAAAGGAGCAGGCTAATGCCGCTACAAGGCAGCACTTGCACCCGCAAATTGGAAAGGGATTAATATAAGATGCAAAACTTGTTTCCCAATCCACTATAAATAAATATGTTTAAACTAACATCAAAATTTCGCATATGCACTGCGATATCGAATAGGTATATTTTGCAACAAATATTGTTCAGTAGAGTATGAAAATTTAAACAATTTATAAGTTTTTAACTTATTTCCTTGACCATAAGAATCAAGCCTTGTACTCCATTCAATTTTATAATTATCAAAAATATTAACTTCTAACTGATGAATTATATTTTTATCGAGTATATAATCATCTACATTACAAAATCTTTCCATATTGTAAAGTTTCAACATTTCTATCACTTTATAACTCCAATTTTTAATTTTATAACTACTTTTTCTAATTGACCATATAAATACTTTATAATTTATCCTGTCTTTATCCATTTTTGTACATCATGCCCAGTGTCTAAAAATGTTTGACCACTGTATAACATATGGAGGCTTAATATACCATACTTTTTTAAAAACTGCATAATTATATAGAAAACATATCTCAAGAGTAAGCTAAAGAATAAGATCATCATTTAACACTTACCATCCTTCTTTATGGGACATGTTAAATTCGGTACTGTCTTTTTTATGTCCCCGCATGTACCTTTCTGGTCCAGGGAAAATATTGGGCTGTCCGGAATTTCAGGGAGGTACACATCAATATGTGCATTTCCGCTGTCCATATCACATGCTGAAAGTATATTTAGTTTTAAAGTCGAAAACGATGCAGATGATGGTGATAATAAAAAGGCATACAGAAATCTACATTTATGAAATCATACAATTGCGCTAAGTGCTTTATTGACCTCGAAGCAAAACTTAATCCTCTGTTCATATAATAGGCAGAAAATAGTCAATTTAGTTGAAATGTCGATGACGACGCATATTATGTATTTGTATTTGATGTGATAAAAGCTCGTTATAAGGCCCTTTAATTAGTTATCTCATTGGCCATCATCCTTTTAAAGCTGTCTATGCGGTATGAGCTCTGCTCATTGTTGAAGGTCGTACGGCGACCATTAATTAGTTGTTAATTTCTATGTCATAGGGTCTCTTGTGAAGATGTGTCTTATTGGTAATCATAGCACATCTTCTCTTTTATAGATCTTTGTATGTGCATATTTTGCGGAATAAAACTTTAATATCTATAAATTTGAGCATTTTTATACAGAATGGACATAATATCAATTTTTGATTTTTTTGCGAAGTTTCCCTTTAATATATATAATGTACACGCTAAATGCGCAGTCATGTAGATTCGATACATGTATGTAATCGTGTTTTTCATTTGTTATACTTTATTATCAATATGCATCACACTTTGGTATTTGTTGCCTTAGTATTAATAAAACGCTCACTTATGTATCTGACATACATACAAGAACACATAACTTACGAGCTACAAGATCCCAGTACACAGTGGCGACACCTTGTGTATTTAAAATTTTTGGTTCCCACTGGATAGAAAATTTGTTCTTTTTATCACCTGAAACAATATATAATTAGCCTATAAAGAACTATAAATATGCATACAGTCGTTTATGGCCCATTTATTTAGCATGATGTCATTTTTTCTTCTTCATATCTTCCCTAGTTTAGTTCTTATTTATTTCGTAAACATTATCGTCGTTTTGTCACAAATTATTTAGCTGTGTTATTGACATTGACATTTATAATAGTAATTATACTTAGAGGAAAATTCTAATAATTTTATGCATGCATTACACATAATCTATAACGACAATTGTATGTATAAAATTGAGAATGGAAATGGGGAATGTGTCAAAGAGACAACAACCCGACCAAATAAAAAACAACAGCAGAGGGTCACCAACAGGTCTTCAATGTAGCGAGAAATTCCCGCACCCAGAGGCGTCCTTCAACTGGCCCCTAAACAAATATATACTAGTCCAGTGATAATGAACGCCATACTAATTTCCAAATTGCACACAAGAAACTAAAATTAAAATAATACAAGACTAACAAAGGCAAGAGGCTCCTGACTTGTACGTATCAGCCATCCGTGTTCAGCATTTCGTTGATAACGACACCAATAATGTTGCGCAGGTTTTATCAAACCTCAACAGATATAAACAAGTATTCAGTGGCTTATATGACTTATATGAGTGAATTTTTAATATGACCCACCGTTTCATCATAACAACTAAATAATCGCAATAGCAACGCTCTCCACCGTGAAAAACAAACAAGTTGACTTATGACCGGAGTAGCTATTGCTCACTTTAAAATTTAATACCCCGCTAGATGTAATCAGTAAACAGAAATTTGATTGAAATAAAAGCGGAACAAATGCTTTCACATGCCTTAAAAAAACTATTAAAAAATGAATTAAAATTCTTAATTTGGAGTTCATCAGAAACATTCGACGAACAATTCATAATTAATGGCCATGAACAAGAATATATGCACAATCTGAAACGGAAAGTGGATATGGATGCATGATGAACATGATGAATGCATCATAGAGTAAATCATGATTCCAGTACGGTTGATACAAATTTGAGAAATTTTAACTCTTAACTTGTAGAAGTTAAAAAAAAAAAACAACGAGACCAAAGTTTTATAGATGGTAATTATTAAATTTTGTATTCAATCAACAGAAAGTTGTTCTGTAGCGAGTAATGTTTCGTTTAAAAATACATAACAGAAACTGGTCTAATTTCTTCATTTGTTGGATCGAGCTGTAACAGTTTGCAGATTTTGCAGTATGTAATGTAAAGTTTTGTAAACAGTTAATTAATAATTACAAAAATTGGATGATCATATCAATGATAGTTCATGTCAACAAAACATATGTTGGTGAATAAAAACTTTCCCAGCAGTGGCATCGACCCAGCTGTTGTAAATTAACTCATTATAGATATCAGGATTGAAATTTTGTATTTTCGGTAGACAATGGTAGACCTGCGTTTCATCCACAAGATGCTCATCAGTGAAATATACTGTTTGACTTTTCAAATACAAGTTTTAAAGATAATGCGGAAATACGTCATGTGTAATTATTTCCTCAATAAAGTAGGTCTAAGTATAAAAAACCGGATATTTGATATGGGAAATGATCAAGTCCTTAGACAATCTCTCAGTAACTTATGCACCAAATATCCTGTGTATTTACCTGATAGTGCATATGTATACAATGTTCCTGATACATGTTAATTAAAAAGCTATTATATAAGAACTTACCACAGTTTGTTAGATTTCCTCTTTGTTGGAGGGACTTCCTCTTCCCAAGTAATGAGAACGGATTACTGTCCATTTCAAATTCTCGAACCTCTACCTTTTCTGTCTTTTCCATTTTATAATATTTGAAATGTCCGGATGCGGTCGCCATAGCAACAAATACCAAAAATATCAAAATCATGTGTTCCATCTTCAGAAGAAAAAGATATCAAGAATTACCCATGACCTGTTACCATATACAGCTTTTCATTGATTTTAACCCATCATAAAACGGAGTGTGTAAAAAAAAAAACTGAGTAGATTTTGTAGGTTTATTTTGTTCAACCAAAACCTTTTGTGCATCATCATGTGGATTATTTGTCTGTTGTCAAATTGTATATGTACTTTTAATTGCTCCGCCCTTGGTTATATCCTAGTTTTTTTTTCTTCTAATGTTTTAAATGGAAACTTTAAATTTTTAAAGAAAATCTTATTCAAAACTAAATACCACATGTATGTTTATCTGTCTCTTGTCAACCATGGACCAATGACATTTTCTTTTAATTTTAATGCAGTGAATTTAGGGATCTCCTGTAAAATGTTGCAATTTAAATGACCATAAATTAGAAATCTTGAATCTAAATACAAATTAATGTATACTATCACACCCCAACCTATCTTATACTTTGACCTTCCCATTAGACAAGTTTCCTCGCTTGATAATCTTAAGGTTATATAGTTTTCTATCCAAAATATACACTAAAATCTAGAAGTTAAGTTGACTTACCTTTGAGACCGAATTTGGAAAGCAGATGTAGGCACAGTCCTTAAAGTAATAATGCAATACAATAATGTGATGACAGAACGACAAGGAAATTTTTAAATGGGACAATCTTCAAGTCCAAACTTCCTCTTTCGATTTTTACAAAATATCACATGTTTAAATACCTACTCGAAATATGTCTATTTATAGTAAAGTTGATGGTTAGAATATTATGACTTAAATCAAATGAATGACATGAATGCAAACTTCCGCATTTGTAGCTGTGTATATAGTAATACTAGTTCGAAAAAAATCAATTCATGCGTACGACACCGAGACGTGACTTTGAACGGTACATTTTGATTTATTTTTAGAGTAAATTATCGTTCAGAGAATTAAAGGGAATTACATACTAGACAGCCATGACAATTTTTTTGCGAGCCTTTCCAAACTGTTCATGCGAGTTCCTTCTGAAACTTTTTTTAAAAAGACTTCAACTTGTCATGCACCTTGATATCTTAATTTATTTGTACAATAAAGACCCACGGACATCCTACTCTATACCTACACATATTCATAAGGTAGGTATTCATTCTGTGAAAAAAATGGGAGTCGGATCCTTTTATTAAATAAATTAACAGCTATCTATGTCTTTAGGTATAAAAAGATGTAGTGTGAGTGCCAAAGAGACGAATCTCAATAGGTCACAGTACGGACTTCATGATCAACACAGAGCCTTGTATCACACCGAACAACAAGCTACTTTAATACTTGTAATTCTTAAGATGCATATCAAATGTACATCTAAACTGTACAGCTGTAAAGCTGTATATAAACTGTACAGATGTACATTTTAAAGCTGTTTATAAACTGTAAACTCTGTCAAAATGTTCACAAACTGCACATTTTCAAATCTGTGTATAAGCTAAACATATAGATTCTACCACTGCATCTTGTGTGATACAATACGTATTCACAGTTTTATATACAGTTTTACAGATGTAATCTTTATATACAGCTTTACAGATGTACAGTTTATATACAGCTTTACAGATGTACAGTTTATATACAGCTTTACAGATGTACAGTTTATATACAGCTTTACAACTGTACACTTTAGATACAGCTTTAAAGATGTACATTTGATATGCATCTTGGGATATTTAGTGTATAAAGGGCCCCAAAAATGACTATCGTAAAACCATTCAATCAGGAAAACCAACGGTTTAATCTGTATAAAAACGAGAAACGAAAAACACTAATGAACCACAACAAAAAACGACAACTGAACATCAGATTCCTGACTAAGGACAGGTGCAAACAAATGCAGCGGGTTCAAACGTTTTAATAGGAACCAAACTTAACTCTTATCTGAAACAATAGTGTAACATTTCAACACAGAAAAACAAACTATAAAATATCAACTGAAATGGCTTAACTCAATTAAAAGACATATTAACACAAGTGTTCAAACACTGAACATCGAATAAATTTGATCTGTGACACAATGTTTTGATTACTTAGAATAGACCTTCAATATTTGAAATACATTAACAAAATGTGTTAACATTATAAGACAGGTGCTCCACGAGGAGCTGCCGAAAGTAATTCAAAAATTTGTTTTTAACAAGAGGAATTTTTTTAAATGATAATGTTACTTGTCATCTATCTTTTCGGCAATCAAATGATTTAGACAAATTGAATACTCAATGTTGATGTTATCATAGACTCCTATTTAGAGTGGAGAGGATATTTTGGACCCCCGTTATTGACCATGAGCTACACGTATGGTTAAATCCGACATTTTACCCGTTCCACTCACTATTGTGTCTGATGTGGAGGTTCTGTCGCAAAATCATGGTTTCGCATCAGATTTATTTGCGAGAAAAGTCTAATTTTGAAAAAGAACGATTTGATTCAACGTCGAACCATACTTGATGCAGACGTAGAACTTATATAAATACATTTTTGAGACTCCTTTAGATTTATTTCTCTGTTGTGTACCCTATCGTTCAAACATCATTCTCATTATTGTCATTAATAAGATCATATGTGCAAAATGTACTAGACTGATACACAAATCTAATCTGGAATGAATCATTAGTAGAATTAAAAACCAATAGTTCAGAGAACAATTGAAAGTCTTTCCACATCAAAGAAATTTTGATAAGAAGATAGTTTGTTCATACTGATGCGATAAATAATGGTTTTATTATATTAATGAGTGATATAACGGAGATAATATGCTACTTCTGGTGAAATGAATGTCACTTCCGGTCTCAGATGATAGCTTCTTTCACACTGATTCATAAAATATATAGTTTCTATATGCTTTTGTATGTAGAATGGGAGATAATTGGCCACTTCCGGCATGTTGGAAGTCATTTTTAATCTTCAGGAATCAGTTTATGTATATATATGACAAAATATATGGATTCTGAGTACTTTTATATGAAAAAATTGCAAAAAAGGCTACTTTCAGTTTTCTCAAGGTCACTTCCGGTAGTCATTTTTCAAGGTCATTTGTCACCTAATCTTTTGTACAAGGTCAAATGCCTTCATAATGAACTTAGTTGAAGTTATAATCAAATAACCTCATATCAAGACATTTCAGGGGCACCAACTCATATAAGATGCCATTAAATTGTATCAGACTAAATATAGCATATCTTCATTACAATGAAGCAGACATTTTGCACTTGTTCTTTTATATGTATCTTTCAAAGTGTCTGAGAAAATGCCAAAACAAGCAAAAGTCACAATTGAGAACTTGACCTTGACCTTTGATCTTGACCTCATTTTCTAAGTTAGGACATAAGGGACTCAAATAAAAATATCCCAGGCTTATACAGTTAACGGTTGATGAGTTGAAAACACATACCGACAAATTTATTGTGTAGGGGTAGATAACTCCTATAAAATATCATCGAATCGCTTCGATCCAAATTAGCCAAAAATTCCTGAGGATGTAACAAACAATTTGTAAAAAGAATTTTGTCGCTATCTTTTTTTGTTACGAAGGAGATGCACACAGATGAAAAACAGTGAATAGGGAAATAACTCTTACAAAGAAAATGGTTCGCCTTAGCAGGGTGAAATTTAAAAGCGCATAAACTATACGATACCATATGAGAAATATCTAAGCGACATATTGCGAAACAAACATTTATCGCAAGAACAAAATTTGGCGGAAAAAAAAATAATAATCAGAAGAAAAACAATAAGACTTAGTCTTTCCACAGAAAAGTGGAAAGACTTAATAAATAGGAAAATCTGTTAAGTTTTTCTATGAAATGTTCTAAAACTCTTGCAATGCTGGAAAGTGAGAAAATATCGTGTTACGGAACAAAGAGAAGAACACCCGATACCACAGTGGGTGATCGGTATACAATGTATCCAATGCCATTTATATATTGATCATTTTTCAAAAAATGACTATTTTTTAGTACATTTTGCATCCAAATAGCATATTTTTCATTAAAAATGCAGTTGTAAGTGTTTAAATAAAGTTTATAGGACTAATGAGTGTGGAAATCATAAATAAACAAGCTTTTGATAAGATTGAAATATATTTTAGTCCGACTTATGCGTTATATATATGCTTACAATGTCAGGGTAACACTTATCAAATGATTATTTCCGTTATTTCCTATTTGCTTTGGTATCTGCAAATATATGGTACATGTAGCATTAAAGAACGAAAGTCTTCTTTCGACATTTAAAACAGTAAATGCAAAGAAAATATAAGATTGGAACTGAACACATGTTACTACTTTATAAATTTGAATCGAACATAAAACGATATGCATCGTCATGAACAAAACTGATATACTTGTAAAAGTTGGCACCGGTCTGGATTTATTTAAAACAAGCGATAAACAATAATTGTCTACTTGTATAATGTTTCTTACAATTGAATGTATTACATTCTGCTTAATATGAATTTCATAGTTGTTTATTTTGAAAAAAATAAATAAAAATAAATGAAAACAGTAAATACAATATCCATTGCTAAGGCTTAAACTATCAATATCTCGAAAATATGACAGATATGAGTATATAGAGTCAAATAAATTCGAATTGTTAACTCTGTTCAAGGGATCAGTTCCAGGCTGGTGCGTCCACAAAGAAAGACTTCATTTTTGGCGTTCGTTATCTTGAACTCGATATCGAACTTTCCCTGTAAAAAAGAGATACATATATTAACAATAATTATGCAGGTCTTTACAGATGAGTAAAAATGAATCAAATAAGGCATGTATGTGTCTATCTCAATTGGAAAAAAGAGAAAATATAGGTCTTGTATCAAATTTATTGTTACAATATCCGATTAATTAGTAACACATAACTATGCACTCGTTTGTAAAATATTGATAAAAGATACGAATTGCTCTTTATTCGATGTTTACAGTGTTGTAAACTTTGTTAACCTGTAGGTAGTATGTGTGTTTTTCTGACTCGTTATGTTGTTGTCTCAACGACAATTGACGCAAATCTAGGTCTCTTTTTGTTCATAAACAATCCAGAAAATTTAAAACACTAATATTCAATTTTTATCTTATTTTTTACAACTTGAAAAACTTTAAACAAGAATCAACAAATTAGGTGCTCGGTACAATATATCCAATGCCATATATGAATCATTTTCAAAAATGACTAATTTTCAGTATATTTTGCATCTTAACAGTATACTAGAACACACCCGCGAAATCGCGGGGAAGTAGAGCGTACGTAAACTGTAAAAAAAATATACTGACTGGAGAATTTCAGGAGAGATATCAAAAGTCAAAGGTACTTAGGGACTGGGCACATTTTTTGCCCTCCCCCTATTTTCCAAATACCGATTTTTATACCTTCTGTTTATCTGTACTCTATGAACATGCATTTATACTTTAATTACTATACAGAGAGAGGTATCAAAAGTCAAAGGTACTTACATATAACTCGTCTAAACATCAACCCAACAATGTTAGATCTGCAAATTTGCTTTCGCTTTCGCAAATTTTTGGTGAACGCCATGAATAATAGTAAAGAGCCCCCCCCCCCCCCCAAGATAACCATTGGAATTTATTAGTAAATTATAACAAATACAGTTATTCATAGTAAATGTATGTATACAGAAATATATCCGCAGTGACCGCCGTTGATAGTAAACCATACATAGGCGGATCCCAAGGGGGGGGGGCGTTGAAAAATTTTTGTTGATTAAATGGGGAATCACTGAAGCATGAGAGGAACGCCCACCCCCTTTTAGGTCAGTCAGTGCCCCCCTCCCTTATGAAAAGTTCTGAATCGGCCACTGTAAACTAATTGATAGTAAATAGCAAATATTATTCATTTTCGTTTTCCTCCCAAAATAACCCAAACTGAAACACGTTAAGCAAGTATGATAAATGCTAGAACTCAAAATGATAGCAGAAAGCAAATTTATATACTTTATTCATAGTCTTTGTATGTTCAAGGTACAGAAAAGGAATTTATAGTAAATTATAACAAATACAGCTATTCATAGTAAATGTATGTAAGTATGTACAGAAATATATCTGCAGTGACCGCCGTTGATTATAAACCATAGGCGGATCCCATTGGGGGCCTGGAGGTCCTGCCCCCGTTTTCGTTGAAAAAAATTGTTGATTATATGGGGAATCACTGAAGCATGAGAGGAACGCCCCCCCCCCCCTTTTAGGTCAGTCAGTGCCCCCCTCCCTTATGAAAAGTTCTGGATCCGCCACTGTAAACTAATTGATAGTAAATAGCAAATATTATTCATTTTCGTTTTCCTCCCACAATAACCCAAACTGAAACACGTTAAGCAAGGATGATACATGCTAGAACTCAAAATGACAGCAGAAAGCAAATTTATATACTTTATTCATAGTCTTTGTATGTTCAAAGTACAGAAAAATACAAACCGGAAGTCTAATCTGACTTAAAGTTTTTTCCAATGACGGGAAAATATCCGGACGCATTCTTTTTCGTTTTTATCCCAAAATAACCCCAACTGAATGATCATAAGAATGGATGACAAATGCGACTATACATGTTACCTATAGGACACAGAGGCATGATGATTAATTTATTGTGGAAGGAGGAGAAGCGACACCCAAAATGAGGTCTTCTCGTTTAATAGTATAGATATATATACATTGAAAATACAGTTTCAAGTGTTTAATTTTGAAAGTTTATAGGATTTATGAGTCGGAACATCATAAATAATCAAGATTTGTTTCCTTTATTTTCTATTTGCTTTGATATCTGCAAAATATGTGGTACATGTAGCATTAAGAAAGTTTGCTTATCATGTTTTGGGATTTTTTGTCAGATTTTTGGAACCCTCTGGTTTTATCCACTTGAATGCCTTAAAAAAAATTGTCCATTGACCACCATTTTTCTTTTTATAAATCTTTTACATGTATGAGGATAAGCCATCTGTAAAAGTCTTATAAATTTTAATGATTTTTTTAATAGTTTTTGAGAACTTAACATTGACCTATATTCAAGTTTTGCTCTTTTGATTCTTTTATTAATCCCCTATCAATATAAAATTATAAACTAGTGTTTTGAAAAGTTAATTATTTTGAAACTGAGAAGCAAACTCCCTTAACGAACGAAAGTCTTCTTTTGGCATTTGGAACAGTAAATACAATGAAAAATGTAAGATTGAAACTCAACAAGTATTACTACTTTATAAATTTGAATCAAACATCATACGCTGTTGTTGTCTCAATGACTTTTGACGCATACCTACATATCTTTTTGTTAATAAACAATCCAGAAAATATAATACACTAATATTCTATTATTTTACTCTGTTCAATTTGGAACTCATTAAACAAGAATCAATCAACCAGTCAACGTAGACCAACTCGCCTAACTACTGCACAATATTTGGAAATGGATAGAGGGGGTGTAATTGCACATACAATTTAAATTAACAGCTTCTTAAACTCAAAAGGAAACATTACGGAACATTGAGTGTATAATAAAAATACAAATAGTATGAGTCTTATGTAAACGAAACGCGCGTCTGGCGTACTAAACTATAATCCTGGTACCTTTGATAACTATTTACACCACTGCTGCATGGTGGACGTTTCGTCCCCGAGGGTATCACCAGCCTAGTAGTCAACACTTCGGTGTTGACATGAATATCAGTAATGTGGTCATTTTTATAAATTTCCTGTTCACAAAACTTTGAATTTTTCGAAAAACTAAGAATGTTCTTATCCCAGGCATAGATTACCTTAGCCGTATTTGGCACAACTTTTTGGAATTGTGGATCCTCAATCCTCTTCAACTTTGTACTTGTTTAGCTTTATAAATATTTTGATATGAGCGTCACTGATGAGTCTTATGTAGACGAAACGCGCGTCTGGCGTACTACATTATAATCCTGGTACCTTTGATAACTATTAAAGGTACAATGTATACCAATATTCATCAAAGATTCTAGACGTATAATTTAATACGTCAAACACGGCTTCCGTCTACAAAGGAAACGTCAACGGCGCTCTAATTAAAACACATGGAAGGTCAAAACTAAAATAAGTTAAAGACCTTAAGGTTGCACTTTGTAAATACAGATGTTTCTCAAACAACGCCTCTTTTGGGGAGATCTAGAATATTCATAAAAAATTAATTTTGTTTACATACTGGTTCCCAGTTACACTCTCTGTGTTCCATATCATAGAGACATAACTTGGGAATGTTACCAGTAAAAAGACATGTGCATTTTGTTTACATTGAAATCCTTGGTAACCCTTCATTGAAGGTAGGGGTAGTTTTAGTGTTAGTTTAAACTCTGAAAACTTCAGCGCATATAAACGTTGAAAATATGCCGCACAGCCCTATGTTTTGACCTTTGAAAAAAATTGTAGTGCATACGAACTTTCAGTTCTAGGATAAGATTTTTTTCAAAACTTCATAGTAAAAGTGGTACAATTTTAGCCGGAAAAGGAGTTCCTATGGAAAATTGCATTGTCAATATTTACAGAAATGCAATCTTAAAGTTTATAAATAAAAAAAATGCTACCCCCATCCCCCAATTCAAAAAAATAAATAAAATATAATGCAAAGTGCGGCTATGTTAATCTATACCTAGTGGTAGAACACAGTAAATTTATAGAAAACGAACACATTAATGATCATGAATTCATATGTCATTGACAACATAAACTCGATGACTAGTGGTTTGGTGATATCCTCCTGGACACAACGTCAACCAGCAGTTGCATCGACCCACTGCCTGATTGTAAAATCTTATAAAAGTCAATGGGCCTTTGCATTTTTACATCAGACGCGCCTTTTGTTAATGCTAAATTTTTATACACAATATAACCTCATTGGTTGATATCTTTGTCGGAAGTACATGTGATACATCCTCATTCTTTCAATATCCAAGCTGTGGGAAGGTCGTGCTCCACGTGTTGTGGGCAAAGTAACTACATACTTTTACTTACATTTGCCTTGGTGGCAATATAGCCTTGGTGGCTTTAAGACATTGGTGGTCATTTATATATGCCTTGGTGGCAATAGACCTAGGTGGTCATTTATATATGCCTTGGTGGCAACAGACCTAGGTGGTCATTTATATATGCCTTGGTGGCAATAGACCTAGGTGGTCATTTATATATGCCTTGGTGGCAATAGACCTAGGTGGTCATTTATATATGCCTTGGTGGCAATAGACCTAGGTGGTCATTTTTATAATTTTTTGCATTTGCCTTGGTGGCAACGTTAAATTAAAAATACTAGCCTTTGGGGCGTTAAGACCTTTGTGATCATTTATATTCGCCTTGACGGCTTCTTGATAGAACTAGATGGTAATATTTGACCTTGGTGGCAAAATGTTTTGAGATTTAGACCATGGGTAGTTATAATCAACCCAGGTGGTCAGATATTTGTTATGCCGTGCGCCGGTTAAATGCAGAGCAAAGTGTAATCGATATATAAAATCTATATGGAAGTGGGGGCTATGGCCATTTCGGGAACCTCTAGTTGAAGGGAGAATAATAAATTGTTTATAGGGTAAATAGTTTTTTTTTTTGTTACTTTAGAGTGTTGCGGACTTTTCATTAATTATTACATCGTACATACTGATAGAAAATGCTCTTTAAAGACTTTGTTAGAAAAGAAAAGAAATATTGATAACGTGGAATAATTTAGTGTGACATGTCACATGATATTAATGTTGTTTACCGGAGTGATGTGTATTGAATTATAAGGTGTCTTCGTCGAGGTCCGCGTTTAGGGGTCTGTTTGATTGTACATAGAATTGAATAAAATGTTTTTGTTTTCAGATTGTGTTACCTACAACTTTGATAGGCTGACGAATGAAGGAAAAGTAATATGACATTGCACGATGATTCATGTCAATGTGTGCGAACAACCTAAAAGCAAAGGATGTTTTCTGATCAGAATATGGTGAGAACAAATTGCAATTTCTGAAAATAGGATAATAATTATAATAAAAGAAAAAGAAAGAAAAACAAATGAATGGGAGAAATATGGATATAACTCTTATTAAGTATGTCTGTGTTGAGATGGCACGGTACAAAAAAAACAAAAATCTGTGATGGAAGCAGCTTTATGTTTAAATTTAAAGTAATTCTAATAAGTTGTCCGTAATTTCATGATGTTTACTATTGGATGTGTATATAATTTCACTGATGTGTTGAGATATGTCACAAAAATCTTTTTGTCTCGGGAGATTAAATAATGGTTGCAATATTTTTGTTTTGTTTTATTTAATAAATATGTTGAATGATTTTGTATACTAGTACAAATGTATACTAATTTTATGTATGGTTAAATTTTTTAATTTAAATTTCTTTGTCTACAGTTCGAGGGACACTGATTCCCTAGTGGTTTTCCACGTGGATTGTAGGCAAAGGGATTTTTCTTTTTCAAAGTGTGACTAATGCTGTCTTAAGTGCAAATAAACAAGTTGTTATTGGTTAATATATTTTCAGCAGACATGTGAATAATCAAGTGGAAATACAATTGTCAATGTTCCTGATTAGGAAGTAAAAAGTGTGTTTGATTCAACAACATTAAAGAAAGAGACAAGCCAGCATAGTCTACACTTGGAGGTGAAGTCCCTTTGCTTACAAGCTTTCCACATGCTGAAGATGTTATTAAAATAATAAAATAATGACAATGTTTATTTTGATATGAGTTCATTGCTTTAACGCAACTTTTAAAAGTCTGTATATGGTCAATTTCATGAGAATTTAGTGAATTATGAAACTACTTATAAAGAACTGTGTACATGTATCTTGAAATGTTTAGTAGTGTTGTAAAGTAATTAAGGAATAATGTTTAATAAAAAAGATATTTTTGTTTTGAGTATTGGGAATACTATTCTTTAAGGGAATGCCTTGCTAGTGGTGTAATTTGAGATTGGCCTGCAAATATGATGTATGAACTATAGAGTTTTCTATGCCCATAACTTAACATAAACTGGATGCAAGATTATATCAATCACTGAGGATATGTGTAGAACCCCATTGGTTGATATCTTTGGCGGAAGTACATGTGATACATCCTCATTCTTTCAATATTCAAGTGGTGGTTGGTTTAAGGGCTATATTTGGTCAGACAATACATATTGCCTGTTTGGGTTGATGAGGTTCTTGATAAGTTCCCATCTTTCATACCCATAAGTACCAAAATGTGGATATGTTTTTATATTAATATTTAAATATTGGTATTACATGTATGCATTTTGGATTGATGAGCACGAGATAACATTAGAAAACCATAAGGATTACCATGAGATCATGTTGACTAAACAAACCTTCCCTTTATCGATTTTCAAGGGAAAGGTCAATTAGGGCAAGTGTATCCGTTTGTTTGTGCTTGCTATGTCATTACAATGATAAAAATAAGATCATATATCTCGGATGACAATAATGTTGATTATAATTAATGCTTCATTTTATGAGCTCCAGAGTAGTTATATATAAGAAACAGCTGCGCACTATATCCAGTGAGCTCTTGTTTATTGCATTGTGCATAGTAGTCCACATTTTGGTTTCTGAAACGTATATATATTATCTTGTATTCGGTTCTTTCCTCTAGAGTTTTCTATGCTCATAACTTAACATGAACTGGATGCAAGATTATATCAATCACTGAGGATATGTGTATTTCAACAGATAAAATACGACCACCATATGTCCAGCACAGACCAACTTCACACTGCCATCATATCTAGTGTACTATTCAAAATTTGCCCCCTTGACTAGAATACAAAATGTGGAATAAAGTACCTGTTATACCAATGTAATAATGACTATTTACTTTGTTTCTTTGACATATAGAATATATATTTTTTCTAATAGTTCAGTGCTTTTCCTAGACTAAGTGCTCAAATTAATTGTTCTAATACAAGCAAAGAAATGTAAAAGAAATACGTACTGTTGGGAGTCTTCTTAAATCCCTGAAAGTGAACTGATTTTTTGATATATCTGAAATATGAAAATCGATTACATTGAGTTGACAATTTTACTGTTTTTTCTAATTTTTTGACCGTAATTGTTTTGATTGGTAGTTTTTTAATCACTTGAATGTAATTAATGAAGGACAATTTCTTGTTTACTCAAAAACTAACTTCCAATTAAAATTAATAGTGACATTCTGAAAAGAATAACCTGCGTAGAAGATTTCAAGTACGTTTGAATTTGTGAGTCTTTAAGATCACGATATGAATACAGGTACAACTAAAACTGAATAGCCGTAAAGAAGACTCATGCAAAATGTAAAGGCAGATAAACTCTTTTTTATATCATATGCGGCCTACAACATGTACAAAACCTCTTCCTAAATCATTATTAGAGAGGTGGCGTAAATCAGATCTGGATACAAAAATATTCCAAAGATCTTTTAGAGTACATCCAATTAAGACTCATTCATGTTTTAAAAGTATAAAAAATATTTGACTTTTCTATACTTTATTCAAGTACTCTTCATATAACTAAAAGACAAATTGAAAGAGTTTCTCCTGCTTCGTATCTGAAAAGAATGTTTTGTGTACTGTTGTTTGTCTGTTGGTCTTTTTTGTTTAGCCATGACATTTCAGTGTATTTTCGACTAATGTGTTTGGATGTCTCTTTGCAATCCAATTAGAATTGAATCCTTGAATTGCTACCGTTCTAATATATCGCGCATCAAAGCATTTTCAAGGGTATATTATTAATTAGATTGGTATTTTTCGCCCCTCTTGTATTTAGTATCAACTCTGCATTTTTCCCCCATTTTTTAACAGTTACAGCGTTAATCCATAACCGGAATGATCTTCCAAAAAAACAAAATACAATTTAAAATATATTAAAAAAGTAGCAAAACGAACAAAAATTATTACACTTACCATTCTTCTTTATTGGACAAGTTAAAGTCGGTATAATACTTTTCAAGTCCCCACATGTACCTTTTTGGCCAATGTTTAATATTGGGGTGTCCGGTTGTCCAGGGAGCCACGCAACGAGTTCTACATTTCCACTGACTAAATCAATTGCTGAAAACAATTTCATAAAGTAACGATGATGATGACGGCAACCATTAAAAGGCATACACATGTTTCAAAATTTTACTCACAAGAAACTACCTAATAAGACCAAGGCGCCAATCGACATTATACAAAACATAATAACTTCCACATGTCAGCATAAAAATCTAATTGTAAAAGGTATGTTGAATTTTCCGACTTATATATAAGGTGAACATTGATTCTATATTAATTAGATGCGTGCATGTATACACAGACACAAACGCTCGCATGCAATGTTTATTTAAATGCTTATATTCACATTGATTATCTAAATCAACATGTTTTTGTAGCATTCATTTTTGTTTGTCGTATCTACATTGGTAATGTAATAACTATTCAGTTTAAAGCTTATTTGAAGTTCGATTTAGCCTCATATTTCATTGAGAATCTGTATTTGCAGCTCGTATAGGTTGTTCTTTTGTAAAAACATGTTATAAAACTCGGTGTTTTTTGTTGACATTGTATCTGTCAAACAACATGATGGATCTAACAATTACAATTATAATAAATCACTTACGAGCTACGAGATCCCAGTACACAGTAGCGACGCCTTGAGTATTTAAAACCTTGGGCTCCCACTGGATGGAAAATTTATCTTTTGGATCACCTGGAAATGACAATCAGAACATTTTTAAATACTTTTAAGTATACATATAGCTGTTTGTGTCCAACATATCATTTCTTTTTGTCATCTGTCATGCTTCAAAATTCATCTAAATCTCATAAAGTTTGTCTATAAACCACAATTAAATATTATTCTGTCATTTAACTTAGCAACCTGTTGATACGGTGCATTATCTTACCTCAAATAAGTTACTAGGATACGATTCGTTAAAAGCAACTTCGTGGAGACCGTGTATATTTCACATGGGCTTAGTAGACGTTGTTAATTGCAATGTTCGGTTTGTATCAGTGTTACGTCCTCTTGTAAAAACAACATGGTCTTCGGGGAAAATCTGCAAAGGTTTCATCAGGCGAAGAAATTGATGATGAATAATAAAGGCAACAGTAGTATACCGCTGTTCGAAACTCATAAATCGATAGATAAAACAAATCCGGAATACAAACTAAAACCAAGGGAAACGCATTAAAGATAAGAGGAGAACAACGACACCACAATAGAATGTAACTAAGAAAAAAGAAACGAACTAAGCATTAGACAATGAGATGAGAATAACAATATAACATCATGATGAACAATTGAAATAAAAGCTATCAAGTTGTTATTGTTGGCATTTGTTTTCGTAAAGATTATGCATTAAAAGAAAGTTCCTAATGTTGAAGACTTGATAGGCCACAAGTATATAAATGCCACATTTTAAAATAATCGGTAAGATAAATTCGTTAAGCACTATGCTACTGAACTAATGCGATATATACATTTAAGGGCAGAACGTTTATATTGGGTTCGAGCGTAACTCTCAACCCATATGAACGCTCTCAGTCCATATATTATTTACTGACCTATATATACCGTGTTTGCATACTATGTTCCTGATATTAATTTACCAGGGAATAGGACTTCAATCGGGGCTTCAAGCAAAAGAAGACAACAGTGCGACATTTACTTTACTGGCAATTAATAAATGTGTTCAGTCACGAAGCATGTCTTTAATCTGTTAAAATGTACACCAATGTGCACAATACAAATGTAGTTTTGAACGATTAGTCACTGCTTAAACTCCTCGGCAGTTCCAGCTCTGATCCGCATACTACTTTAAACTAATGGAGTAAAGGAAAATAGTTCCGGAACGGAAACGATCAATGTACGGAGTTTGGTCACTGCTACCAATATTTCAATTTAATAAGCATATTATCAAATCTACCTTCGTAGGAAAGAGTTCCCAGTAGTATAGAGTTCGTTGTTCTGTGATGGATTTGATCAGATGCTTCACGTTCTATGACTACATATAAAACAACTAATATTTCTTATACCAACTTCGTTAAAGTTACAATTAGTAAACGGTTTCCGACATGTACAAAATATAACAATGTTTAAGTAAGTTTACGAGATAATCTTGGCAATATCCTTTATAAAAACATTTGTTGTTATTTTGTTTCCACATAAGATTTTTTAAGGAATCATTTACGTTTTCGTTATGATTGATAGTGTTTTGAAAACTGGAACAATTAAAACTTAACATTTAATATAAAGATTCATCAACATATATGTATATCAAATTTCGGAATAAATATACCTACCACACGTTGTAAAGTTGCCTCGTTGCTGGAGGACATTCCTCTTCCCAAGTGTTGTGAAAGGAGTTTGTTCCATTTCAAATTCTCGAACTTTTATTTTTCCCGCTTTTTCAATTTTATAAAATTTAAAATGGCCGGATGCCTTTGCTATGCCAACACTTAGGCAAAGTATCAATGTGAAAATGTCCATCTACAGAAGAATAACATACAACAGATAAGATTTGGGGGTAAATTGCAGTAACTGCGAAAATTCTAAGTATGGTTTATCTTGTTATTTTTTTGTGTTTTATTGTATTTGTGGTACCACTAGTTTTGTAAAAAGTCCAGGAGTTGAAAAAACCCCGATGTAGACTTTTAAATATTGAATTTGCACTGGTCTATTGCCTACCATTATATGTTGTTCAGCTAAGTAACTTTTTTTGTGTCTTGTTTTGTTTTTGAGTCGCTGTCATCCTTCATTCAAATACACAGTACATAACTATAAACAACACAAAATTACTTATTTAAAACCGGACCTGAAGGACTTAACATTTGCTCCATTTTGTTCTAGAAGAGCACATGCAATAAGTCTTGTTCTTGTTGGTTTATATACAAAATAAGATTTGCTTTGATTGCCAATATCACAACTCTTCTCAATTCAAGAGACAAACTGACACTTAAACTATCTGTCAACGAACGGTCTACAATAGTACAGCACAGTCACCTGTAAAAGGCACCGTTTTACAAATGTAAAACAATTCAAACAAGAAAAAATAACAACAAAATTAAGTGTTAAATATATTCACTTGTTCAATCATTGATTTATGTGCATTGTTCATAAAATTACTTTTGTGGATACTTAGTCTTTCAACATTGATTTGCCTAATATGTTTGGTTGAACAATACTAATCTATACTATTAAACGAGAAGACCTCATTTTGGGTGTCGCTTCTCTTCTTTCCACAACAAATTAATCAACACGCCTCTGTGTCCTATAGGTACACTGCATAGTCGCATTTGTCATCCATTCATATGATTATTCAGATTGAGTTATTTTGAGGGAAAACGAGAAAAAAGGCATCCGGATATTGTCCCGTCATTGGACGAAATTTTAAGTCAGATTAGACTTCCGGTTTGCGTTTTTCTGTATACTTTGAACATACATATACAAAGAATAAAGTGTATTTTCAGAATTCTATCTGCTATCATTTTCAAGTTTACTATCTACGGCGGTCACAGAGTTTATTAAATAGAGATGAGTCTGTATACCATATCAATGACCACCATGGATCGATTAGTAAACTTAGAATTTACTATCTACGGCGGTCACAGAGTTTATTAAATAAAAGAGAGCCTACTCACGTGTGTATACTATACCAATGACCACCATGAATCGGTTAGTAAACTTAGAATTGAAAGTAAATACACTATATTTATATAGTTACTGTAATGAATGTTCATAATATACAGATAAGCGCTAAAAATATTCATGTGAACTTTTGATACCTTTTCTAAAATTCTCCAGTCATTAAATCTTTTACAAAATTCTTTGATTACAAAAAAAAAAGAAGATGTGGTATGATTGCCATGTTGAGACAACTCTAGATAAGCGCTAAAAATATTCATGGGAACTTTTGATACCTTTTCTAAAATTCTCCAGTCATTAAATCTTTTACAAAATTCATTGATTACAAAAAAAAAGAAGATGTGGTATGATTGTCATGTTGAGACAACTCTCCACAAGAGACCAATATGACACTGAAATTAACAACTATAGGTCACCGTACGACCTTCAACAACGAGCAAAGCCCATACCCCATACTCAGCTTTAAAAGGCCCCGAACTGACAATGTAAAACAATTCAAACCAGAAAACTAGCGGCCTTATTTATGCACAAAAAATGAACGAAAAACGAATATGTAACACATAAACAAACGACAACCACTGAATTACAGGCTCCTTACTTAAATGTTCATAACATACCAAATGTATGTTCATATTGAAATTGATAGAAAACCAAAAATTGGGAATTTTGGAAATAATGACCTATGACTTATGATACTTTCGCTGAAATTCTCCAGTCATTCAATATTTTACAAAATTATTCCAACAACACTTTACATACTTTAAACTACGCTCTGAATGACCGCGATTTCGCGGGTGTGTTCTAGTTTATTCTATAATAAATACATTATATACGTACACAATATGCCGCTGTTATTCTAATAATTATACTTGAACATTAGGCCTTTTGGTATTTGACAATTACATACTGTTCGATCTTTACCCAAATCGAAACATAAAAGTAATGTTGGCTTACCCCGAAGAAGGTTGAAGGCAGTTGCAGTTGCATTAGCACACAATAAAGTATGATAATGTGTTGACAATGAACACGTTAATTATAGATTAGGATAATGTTGAAACCTAAACTTCCTCTTTCAATAGTAACAATACACCACTTTTAGTAATAATTACTTTATTTATAGTAACAACTCTCGTTTGAACCATGTAGAACTTACCTGTAATATGATTAAAAAACTTCCTCCTTTGCAATAGGGTATGTGGAGAATATTGAATGTCAATTCATAGTGAAATATTGAGACCATAACTAAAATGGGCAAATATTACTTTCTAAACAATGTTTAACTACGGTTGCACAACCCCTTAAGCAACATTTATCTTGTTTGCCTTCTGATGTATTTAGTATTAAGTTATATTAAGGTCCCCCTTTTTCTTTGCTTCGAAAGATATCCAATTGCAAAAAATACATGTAGTGCAGGTAGAAAAATAAATTAGAAGCCTATTCATATAAGTTATCCACCATGGGAACATATTCAGAAACTGTTTGGTTTAAGATATAAAAAATGTTCCTTTCAGCTGTAAAAAAGTTCATATGCGTGATAATTTAAGATTTTCTTTTTTAATGCAGGTCGTCATTACTTGCATTTTGCATTTTCATTTTTATAGGTTGCCAGGCTTGTACTTGACCAATGCAACATGACAGTTTATTGTCGTTTCTTGTTTTCAACATACTGTAGATGCCCTTTTATGTGATAGGGGAAACACTTAACACCTGACGATGGTTCCATGGGGGATTAAAACCGAACAAGTATTTACTGAAAGTAGTGAAAGAACCTTTATTAAGTAGTTTGTAAGTACAGTGTCTGAGCAGAAAGTAGATGAACCAGGAGATTGCCAAGGAACGTCTCGTCCTTTTTCTAAAACAAATCACCGGGAGCTACAAATACCTTGTTGATCAAAAGTCCATATAAACTTTGCAAATAATAAACTATAGAATCTGGGTATGTGTTATAGTTTTTTATTTGTCGTTTTGAATATTACTTTTACTATTTAGTATATTTTTGTTGATATCCATTTGACATGCTCAGTACCTATGCATCGCGACATTGTGTCATTGTGCAAATGGTAAAAAAATGTATTCTTGTCTTTCATTTTTGCTTATTATATGTACTTTGTTTATTTGCCTTTTGTTATTCGTTACATATTTAAAATTGAGAATGGAAATGGGGAATGTGTCAAATAGACAACAACCCGACCAAATAAAAAACAACAGCAGAGGGTCACCAACAGGTCTTCAATGTAGCGAGAAATTCCCGCACCCGGAGGCGTCCCTCAGCTGGCCCCCAAACAAATATATACTAGTCCAGTGATAATGAACGACATACTAATTTCCAAATTGTACACAAGAAACTAAAATTGAAATAATACAAGACTAACAAAGGCCAGAGGCTCCTGACTTGGGACAGGCGCAAAAATGCGGCGGGGTTAAACATGTTTGTGAGATCTCAACCCTCCCCCTATACCTCTAACCAATGTAGAAAAGTAAACGCATAACAATACGCACATTAAAATTCAGTTCAAGAGAAGTCCGAGTCTGATGTCAGAAGATGTAACCAAAGAAAATAAACAAAATGACAATAATACATAAATAACAACAGACTACTAGCAGTTAACTGACATGCCAGCTCCAGACTTCAATTAAACTGACTAAAAGATTATGATTTCATCATATGAACATCAGGCACAATCCTTCCCGTTAGGGGTTTAGTATCATACCATCATAACATATATGAGAAGAACATAACCCGTGTCATGCCAACAACTGTTTTTAGAATAAATGTGTTTAGTTCCGATGCAAAGACCTTATCAGTGACTCAATATTAACGCCAAAATATGCAATCTTTAATGACTTGACAACAGTATCGTAATTATATCCCTTCTTAATAAGTCTATTCAAAGGTTTTGTAAGTTTCTGAGGTGAATACTGACACCTTTGTGCTTTATAAAGAATATTTCCATAAAAAATTGGATGTGAAATACCTGAACGTATTAGAAGTCTGCATGTTGAGCTATATTTACGAATGATGTCTTTATACCGATGATAAAATTTAGTAAATGTTTTGACTAGTTTGTGATATCGAAAACCCTGGTGTAATAATTTTTCAGTAATACATAAATTTCTCTCGTTAAAATCTAAAAGATTATTACATACACGAGCGAATCGTACAAGTTGAGATATATAAACACCGTAAGATGGTGACAAGGGAACGTCACCATCTAAAAACGGATAATTAACGATAGGAAATGAAAAATCATCCCTTTTATCATAAATTTTAGTATTCAGCTTTCCATTAGTGATATAGATATCAAGATCGAGAAAAGGGCAGTGGTCATTGTTAGTATTAGCTTTATTTAAAGTAAGTTCAACAGGATAAATTTCATTAATATACATACTGAAGTCGTCATTATTGAGAGCCAAAATATCATCCAAATATCTAAAAGTATTATTAAATTTGTTTATCAGATGTTGTTTCGATGGGTCTTTGCTTATTTTTGTCATAAATTGTAACTCATAACAATACAAAAACAGGTCCGCAATAAGTGGTGCACAGTTAGTCCCCATTGGAATTCCGATAATCTGACGATATACGGAATCCCCAAAGCGAACAAAAATGTTATCTAGTAAAAATTCAAGGGCATATATAGTATCAAAGCATGTCCAATTAACATAGTTTTTTTGTTTATTGCTACTAAAAAATGACCTAAAAGAGTTTGAACATATATATTCACATTCTGATTTTTTGAATGCCCATTTAATTAGGCGTGTGAATTTTTTCTTAATGAGAATGTGAGGCAATGTGGTATACAGGGTAGAAAAATCAAAACTTTGAACAGATTCAAAATCACCAATATAAGCATGCAATTTATCAACTACTTCCAACGACTTCTTGACACTCCAAAAGTAATTTATTCCACTATTTTCAAAGGCCTTATTTGAACAATTTATTATCAGTTTTTTAATTGTACCAAGTGTGCTCGTAAGAAGAATAGACAATTTAGTAGTTGAACAATGGCTTGAAGACGAAATAAATCTATATTTGTAACATATTTGTCTGTTTTAAAGAGAATAAGATTATAACACAATATTAACTTTTGTTCCCTTATTTTGACATTTTTATTTATTGCGTCTGTTTGTTTTATTCACGCATCGTTGTCAATATAATGGTTCAGTATGCGACTGTCATACAAGTGAAATGTTTAGCTAGCTATAAAGCAGGCTTAATCCACCAATTTTTTACGTAAGAAAATATCCGTACCAAGTCAGAAATATGACAGTTGTTATATGTTATCCATTCGTTTAATGTGTTTTGGTTTTTAAATTTGCCTTTGTGAAGGGACTTAAAATTCCCGTTTTGAATTTTCCTCTCTGAGTTCGGCATTTTAATGATTTTTACCTTTTAAATGATTCTTTTTAAAAGCATCTTCCTGGTCTTTCTCACACCCACACATTATGGTCATTAAATATTTTGTTTTGAAACACATATCTTTTCTTCAAAATCTACACTTTCCCTATGTTTTCCATTTCATTCTGTTGGAAACCCATGGATGGGTGCCATTGTCCTTAAATTGGTAATTCATCTAGACGACATGATGTTAGTCCTAGTTATCCTTATGTTCCTGATGTAATCAAGAGATATATCTATCACAAGCGGCGCAATGCTGAGTTCATTTGGCTCATCTGTATATGTGCATGTTTAAGGTTTGCTCTTCAGGAATCTGTAGTACAGTGATTGCCGTTTGTCACTGTATATCATATTCGTTTTTCGTTATTTTTTTGTGCACAAATCAGATGATAAGTATTGTTGTTTAAACTGTTTTATTTTTTTTTTTATTTTGGGGCCTCCTATGGCATACCTTGCCAGTAAAGGTTTTTATACGCCCGTCAAAATTTTGACGGGACGTATTATGGTATACAAATGTCCGGTGTCCGTCCGTCTGTCTGTCCGTCTGTCCGGCGTAAACATGTCGCACCGTAACTTGAGAACGACTTATCCAAATTTCATGAAACTTAATACAGTTGTTTCTTATGATGGTCAAATGATCTGTATACTTTTTGGTGAAAATAAGATTTAAACTTTTTGAGTTACGGCACTTTATAACTAAAACAAGGGTGTGTTTTTTTCACATGTCGCACTGTATCTCAAAAACGATTCTTGATTATGACTTAAAACTTTAAACACTTCTTAGTTATATTAATCTCAATATCTGTATACTTTTTGGAGTTGATTCAAAATTTCATTTTTGAGTTATTGAGTATTTTGTAAAAAAGGGGGAGGTTTTTTTTTACATGTCGCGCCATATCTCAAAAACTATTTAAGATTATTGCTTAAAACTTTACACATGTCTTTGTTATATTATTCTTAAGATCTGTATACTTTTTGGTGATGATTCAAAATTTCATTTTTGAGTTATTGAGTATTTTGTAAAAAAGGGGGAGGTTTTTTTTACATGTTGTGCCATATCTCAAAAACGATTTATGATTATTGCTTAAAACTTTACAAACTTCTTTGTTATATTAATCTAAAGATCTGTATACTTTTTGGTGATTATTCAAAATTTTATTTTTGAGTTATTGAGTATTTTGTAAAACAGGGGAGGGTTTTTTACATGTCGCGCCGTATCTCAAAAATAATTTATGATTATTGCTTAAAACTTTACACACTTCTTTGTTATATTAATCTAAAGATCTGTATACTTTTTGGTTTTGATTCAAAATTTTATTTTGGTAATATTTAGTTATTTGTAAAAAAAAAAAAGGGTGGGGGTTTCACATGTCCCGCCGTGTCTCTAAAACAATATATGGTTATTGCTTAAAACTTTCTCAGAAACTATTTATGATTATTGCATAAGACTTCCACATAAGACGTCGGGCGTATCATGCGCTCATGGCGCAGCTGTTTATTATAATTGTTGAAAGCCGTTTTATGAACTTTAGCTGTTAACTTCTAAGCCATTTAATTTCTAGTGGACAGTTATCTTTTTGACAATCATACCGCATCTTCTTATCTGTATATCCTTTTGTAATCTTTAACATTATAGCACAGTTTTATGATTAAATCTTGGGCTTTGCCTTTACTGATATGACCAGTGCATTCAGTGTAGACGAAACGCGCGTCTGGCGTAATACTAAATTTAGTCCTGTTATCTATGATGAGTTTATTTCCTGTTGTATATCTTTTTTAAGGAAACGTCTGGGTATCAAAACCCGTTTACACTTTGTATACCACAATCAGCTACGTGTGTGCCTCAATGTCAAGATGTTTTAGTGGTTGTCGTTGTTATGTATATCTCCATGATCTTAACATTTTGGTAATAATACATTTGTTAACGAACTTTATTAGTTACTACACAATATCGAAATAAAACCAATTTGTCATCTCGGGTCCTTTTATAGCTGACTATGCGGTATGGGCTTTGCCAAATGTTCAAAACCGTACGTCGACCTACAGTTGTTAATTTCTGTGCCATTTGGTCTCTTGTGGAGATTTGTGTCAATGGCAGACATACCACATCTTCTTTGTTACATATAAGTCCGAATTCAGTATACACTCGACCTAAAATTTTGTGTGTTTCTGTTATTTATATGTATGCCATAATTCCGTTCCTAAGTGAGGAATATAACAGTTGTTCTTTTTTTAACAACATCTATACTATTAAACGAGAAGACCTCATTTTGGGTGTCGCTTCTCCTCCTTCCACAATAAATTAATCATCATGCCTCTGTGTCCTATATGTAACATGTATAGTCGCATGTGTCATCCATTCTTATGATCATTCAGTTGGGGTTATTTTGGGATAAAAACGAAAAAGAATGCGTCCGGATATTTTCCCGTCATTGGACAAAACTTTAAGTCAGATTAGACTTCCGGTTTGTGTTTTTCTGTACTTTGAACATACAAAGACTATGAAGAAAGTATATAAATTTCCTTTCTGCTGTCATTTTGAGTTCTAGCATGCATCATCCTTGCTTAACGTGTTTCAGTTTGGGTCATTTTGGGAGGAAAACAAAAATGAATAATATTTACTATTTACTATCAATTAGTTTACAGTGGATCCAGAACTTTTCATAAAGGAGGGGGCACTGACTGACCTAAAAGGGGGGGGGGCGTTCCTCTCATGCTTCAGTGATTCCCCCATATATATAATCAACAAATTTTTTCAACGAAATGGTGGGCAAGGCCTCCAGCCCCCCCCCCCCCCCCCCCCCCCCATGGAATCCGCCTATGGTTTATAAACAACGGCGGTCACTGCGGATATATTTCTGTACATACTTACATGTATACATTTACTATGAATAACTGTATTTGTTATAATTTACTATAAATTCCTTTTCTGTACCTTGAACATACAAAGACTATGAATAAAATATATAAATTAGCTATCTGCTATCATTTTGAGTTAGCATTCATCATACTTGCTTAACGTGTTTCATTTTTGGTTATTTTGGGAGGAAAACGAAAATGAATAATATTGGCTATTTACTATCAATTAGTTTACAGTGGCGGATCCAGAACTTTTCATAAGGGAGGGGGCGTTCCTCTCATGCTCCAGTGATTCCCCATATAATCAACAAAATTTTTTCAACGCCCCCCCCCCCCCCTTTTGGGATCCGCCTATGGTTTACTATCAACGGCGGTCACTGCGGATATATTTCTGTATACATACATTTACTATGAATAACTGTATTTGTTATAATTTACTATAAATTCCAATGGTTATTCTGGGGGAGGGGGGGGGGGGGGGGCTCTTTACTATTCATGGCGTTCACTGATGTATATATATATATATATGTAAGTACCTTTGACTTTTGATACCTCTCCTAAAATTCTCTGTATAGTAATTTAATTAAAGTATAATATGCATGTTCATAGAGTACAGAAAAACAGAAGGTATAAAATTCGGTATTTGGAAAATAGGGGAGGGCAAAAAAATGGGCCCAGTCCCTAAGTACCTTTGACTTTTGACACTTCTCCTGAAATTCTCTGTATAGTAATTAAAGTATATATGCATGTTCATAGAGTACAGAAAAACAGAAGGTATAAAAATCGGTATTTGGAAAATAGGGGAGGGCAAAAAATGTGCCCAGTCCCTAAGTACCTTTGACTTTTGATATCTCTCCTGAAATTCTCCAGTCAGTATAATTTTTTTTACAGTTTACATACGCTCTATTTCCCAGCGATTTCGCGGGTGTGTTCTAGTAATATTAATTTTTCATCAAATCTTACTTGTTAATTTTTTTCCCGAAAGTCCAAGCTTCACTTGATTCACCCTGTTACACTGTATTGATTATCCAGGGAAAAAAACAGCTGATCCAGCTTTTTAACGTATACATGTACGAATATAAAAAAGATGTACAATTGTCCTATAAAGAGACTTATTAATGCTCAGATTCTTTTTTATTGACAATAACATTGGGCATCTTGATTTATATCTATATGTTAAATTGAGAATGGAAATGGGGAATGTGTTAAAGAGACATCAACCCGACCAATGAGAAAACAACAACCGAAGGACACCAATGGGTCTTCAATTCAGCGGACCAGGTCCGTATATATCTGCGTCCAATCGTTTTTTGTTTTGAAATATCAAAAACAAAAAACAAAAAACGAAGTGTTTTCATTTTTCGTTTTTGATTTCTTAAAAACCAAAATGAAAATCAAAAGTGTTTTCGTTTTTCGTTTTTGATTTCACAAAATAAAAAACGAAAAACAAAAGTATTTTCATTTTTCAATTTTGATTTCTTAAAAACCAAAATGAAAAACAAAAGTGTTTTCGTTTGTCGTTTTTGATTTCACAAAACAAGAAACGAAAAACAAAAGTATTTTCATTTTTCAATTTTGATTTCTCAAAAACTAAAATCGAAAAATGAAAGTGTTTTCATTTTTCATTTTTGATTTCACAAAAACAAAAAACGAAAAACGAAAGTGTATTCAATTTATCTTTCCCCCACACTGTTTAATTGTCATTCAAAAAATGACAATGTTGTCATTTGTCATTCATTTAAAGGTCGGTAAAGTATACATGCACAGCGGTTGTCAGATCAATACTACTTTAATCGAAGATAATGTCGACGGATGCAAAAGTCTTTATCAGGGTGCGTGAACTTTACTTTTAAGTTTGGAGAGGTTAATCTAAGATTATAATACAGAAGCGTAACTAGCCTCTTTTACAAATAAAGCAAACTGTATATTGTTGGCGAGGGAAGGCCTCAAGGACCCCAGAAGAACTGGAAAAAATTATACAAAATCTTTCAGACCCTTTTTTAATCTAAAGCGCAAGTTTTGTTTTATCTATTTTATTATGTTCTGGTCTCGGAGCAAAATATATAGATACAGTGTAAGACTTTTAGTATTTACATGTATGAACAATATCAAAAGACATATGTAGGATGAAGAAAAAAATAATGTAATCCAAAAAGTCAAGTGTGTGGCTATTGTTAGTTTAAACATATTTATTAATAGTGGATTGGAAATTTTCTCCCCGGAACGGGGATCGAACCAGGAACTTATGTTTTTGTAGTCCGATGCACTAACCTATGTTACTTTTGTATAATGAGGATCAATGGTCTAGTTCCTCGTTGAAGACCCTCCAGCTCCTTTCAAGATGAAGAACAGGAATAAAAGCCCTGTTCATTAATAATTTGTATTTTTTTCTATATATTGTGTGCGATTTTGTCCCGTGTACATTTACTCCACATCTCTTTATTTTCTATTTAGGACCTGGACACGGCTCAATGCTAGTTTAGCCCTCCAATGTTAAAGGTCATATATGTTTTTTTTTAAATTATTTGATGCCGTGGGATTGGGATTTTTAGCTTTAATGTAAACCATGTCCGGTTTTTAACTTGTATTTACAGCAAAGATAGACAGTTTTGTGTTCTGTAATATACTGTAACAGCTTATTTTTACATGTTCGGTAGCATCGTTACTTATCAAAACATCTTCCGAACAATATCTTGACATCGGTGTCGTGGGCATGTACAATTGCCAAACCACACATGAACATTCTTTTGTCTTCGTAGATCTATTCCAACTTGAATTCTTTTTGAGTCTAAGACAAGCAGAACATGATATTTTATACCATTGAATATTGGAGCCATAGTCATGAGATCGATTACTTGATTGGTGTCCCGTTAACGTAGCCGCAGAACAAAAACGCGAGAGCTACTTTTGAATATTTCTACAATTTTAAGTAGTTTTCCACTCACAAACACAATAATATTTTCAACATTTATTAAAATATTTTATTTTGCACATTTTTACTTTTACGTTCTTTTAAAATATCAATTTGACTTGAATTTGGGACCCCGCTAACATGTTTAAACCCGCCACATTAAAAATGTATGTGACTGTCCCAAGTCAGGAGCCTGTAATTCAGTGGTTGTCGTTTGTTTATGTGTTACATTTTTGTTTTTCGTTCAATTTTTGTGCATAAATAAGGCCGTTTGTTTTCTTGAATTGTTTTACATTGTCATTTCGGGGCCTTTTATAACTGACTATGCGGTATGGGCTTTGCTCATTGTTGAAGGCCGTACGTTGATAATTTCTGTGTTATTTTGGTCTCTTGTGGAGAGTTGTCTCATTGACAATCATACCACATCTTCTTTTTTTTATATTTATATTAGTATATTAAATAAACATGTATATACCAAGCTAAGTCAGTTTAGATCTTGTTTTTCGTCTAACTATACAAAAGGCGAGGAGAGCTACTTTGATAGATAGGTTGACTGATAAGCTGTCTATATAAAGTAATGGGACAATGCATGACATGAAGACATCACCAAATCACCGTATGCAATACTCAAAAAGACATCCAGAGCTTACCATATAGTCATCAACTACCCACCAACAGGCCGGGAGCTTTGGTTGGCTCAAATCCAAGAGCACAGCAAAATGTCAAAATATTCTATTCAAACTGGGTGACCTGGGAGAAAAACATCGAAATTGAAATACACACATCCCTCAACTTTTAATAAGGAGATTTGGTATTAATGCAAATGAATCAACTATCCCACAAAGTTCAAATGTAGTGGATGTGAGCAATTATATATTGACAACCATATAATCTTCAACAATGAGAAAAAAACATACGGTATTGTCGGCTACAATAGTCCATGAATTGAAAAATATGAAACAGTTCAATTGAGAAAAATAACGGCCTATTTTAAAACAATATGAATTACGAAAAACACATATAAAAGACATCAACAAACGACAACCACTGAACTACATGCTTAAGAGTTGGAGCAGGCACATGCAATATATTGTGGCGTTTAACATGCTTGTAAACAGCTGGGACAGTTTTGTTACAGCACAGCATAAGAACAAACTATACAAATCAGTGGAAAAGGGCTTAACGCATGAGATCGATACAAAACAGAAGAAAAAAAATACTCTAACAAAAACATATACCGAATGTGGCAGGGTATTTTTACCTCGTTTTCAAACAATCAAAGTACTGAAGTACTGAACATCGAATGACTGCAAGTTCTTTTGAATTGCCACAAGCATTTGTCTCAGAAAAAAAATCACATCTCTATACCTGAAAGTGAAGTTAATGTACAGATATAATTTTTTTGAAACTCAGTACACATATTCTATATCATTTGATCTTTTTAATTTTAATGCCAAATATAGAGTTCTGACCCTCAATTCCACGGTCCACTAGACATGGAAAATGATAGTGCGAGTGGGGCATTTATGTACTATGGACACATTCTTATTCAAATCCGTTTTTAAAGAAGTCAGTAAATTTACTACAGATAATACTACATTTGTAAATTAGACGAACTAATCTAATTAAAAGGTATATCTCTTATTTCGTTATACTTATTTGTATAAGAAAATATATATATAGATTAATTTTAATAAGATTGTTGAACGAACGCGTTCAATCTTAGGATTTTATTCTAAGACTTGTCAATTTTTCCGAGCAGAGCGAGTCGAAAACAATTAAATAGACGACTTTCAAGCCAAAGTTAATATGTTTGCTATACACACATATGTTTGATTAAACTTGGTAATCAATTATTAATCAAAAATACAGTCCTAGATAATAAAAAAATCATGAAATATTTGGTCTAGTAATAAAAAAATCACACAAAAAAACAGTAGTTGTCGTTTGTTGATGTCGTTCTCGCTTCTCGTTTTTTAGCTCACCTGACCCGAAGGGTCAAGTGAGCTTTTCTCATATCTTGGCGTCCGTCGTCGTAACTTTTACAAAAATCTTCTCCTCTGAAACTACTGAGCCAAATTCAACCGAACTTGGCCACCATCATCATTGGGGTATCTAGTATAAAAAATGTGTCCGGTGACCTGGCCAACTAACCAAGATGGTCGCCATGGCTAAAATAGAACATAGGGGTAAAATGTAGATTTTGGCTTATATCTCAGAAACCAAAGCATTAAGAGCAAATCTGTCATGGGGTAAAATTGTTTATTAGGTCATTATCTATCTGCCCTGAAATTTTCAAATAAATCAGACAACCTGTTGTTAGGTTGCTGCTCCTGAATTGGTAATTTTAAGAAAATTTTGCAGCTTTTGGTTATTATCTTGATAGAGATAAACTGTAAACAACAATAATTTACAGCAAAGTAAGACCTACAAATAAGTCAACATGACCAAAATGGTCAATTGACTCCTTAAGAAGTTATTGCCCTTTATGGTCAATTTTTAACAATTTTCATAAATTTGTACATTTTTACAAAATATTTTCCACTAAAACTACTAGGCTAAGGGAGCTACCATTTGATTTTTATGGGGGGGGGGGCTAGGATGAAATTTGAAAAAAATAGGCAGGACAGGAGTTTTGAGTAAAAAAAAAGGCAGGATGAGACAATTGGCAAAAAAAAAAAACTCAGGACGACAATTTAGGTAAAAAAAAGTCAGGATAAACTAAAAAAAAAAAAAGCAGGACCAAACAGAGTGAAAAATAAAAAGGCAGGACAGAGATTACAGCTAAAAAAAATGCAGGACAAAATTTTTCATCCTAGCCCCCCCCCCCCCCCCCCCCCCATAAAAATCAAATGGTAGCTCCCTAAGTACATTATAGATAGAGATAATTTTAAGCATCAAAAATGTTTAGTAAAGTAAGATCTACGAACACATCGCCATCACCAAACACATAGACCAAGGTGAGCGACACAGGCTCTTAAGAGCCTCTAGTTATATATATAGTTTAGACCTTTGATTGGTTTTACACTAGTCATTTTGGGGATCCTTATAACTTGCTATTCGGTATGAGCCAAGGATTTGTGTTGAAGAGGGTACTTTAACCTATAATAGTTTCCTTCTACACACTGTGACTTGGATGGAGAGTTGTCTCATTGGCACTCATGCCACATCTTCTTATATCTATATATTATTTCGATATGTTTAATTGGGGTCTGGAACTGGCATGTCAGTTACTGCTAGTAGTTCTTTGTTACTTTATGAATCATATTCATTTTGTGTAGTTTCTTTTGTTTACTATTTTGTCATCGGACTCGGATTTCTTTTAAACTGAGTTTTTCTGTGCATATTGTTGTGTGTTTGTTTATTCTACATGAGCTAGATATAGTTGTATAGCGGGAGGGTTGAGATCTCACAAAGCAAGTTTAGCCCCGCTGTATTTTTGCGCCTGTCCCAAGACAAGAGACTCTGATCTTTGTTAGTTTTTTTATGTTTTTTTTTTTATCTATAAGTTAAGTGTGACGTCCATTTTCACATAACTAGTATATATTTTTATTTAGAGACCAGCTGAAGCCCGCCTCTTGTTGCGGGATTTTGTCGTTGTTTTGAAGACTCATTGGTGGCCTTCGGCTGTGCTCTTTGGTTAGGATGTTGTTTCTTTGACACATTTTTTATTTCCATTCTCAATTTCATTGATTGATCAATTGATTGATTGATTTATTGATTGATTGATTGATTGATTGATTGATTGATAATTTTACTACAAGCAAAAGTCATGATCATTTGAGAATCCTTTATTTGTATTGTAGTGTTAATTTCACCAATGAAACTCTACATTAATTTTTGTCTTAATATTAAATTTCTTTGTAAACTCTAAAATTCCCGTCTGATTATAATAAGACACGCAAGAATAAAAAAAAAATATTTCGCTTTCAATGTCTCAACCTTTTTTAAGCTTTTTTTTTGTTACTTCATTGAGGTGTAAAGCATTGACCGAAATACATTTTGTATGAAACGCGGAAGCGCTTCATTCTGAAAATGTGCGCACGGTCAACGCTTTTACAACCCTATGAAGTTACAAAAAGAAGCATTCAATATTTATAATTACATTTTTTAGCTAGGATCATGAAAACACGATTTTTATCAAGTTTTTATTAAATTCACCTTTGCACTTTATTGTAAGATCTCGTGTCATCATGAATGATGAATTTCATTGTGTAATGGAATTGCGTAAGGAATTACATGAGATTTGCAATTAGCCAATCAGAATAACGAAACATACATCTTATGTAATTATTAGTTATATACAGGCAAAATCAATCGCTTTCGATATATTACACAGCGTACTCAGTCTGCCCGCTTTACATTTTGAATAGTCAACACTTTGAGTGTTTATAGAATCGTAAATAATTATGATTTTTTTTTAATGATGGCAAAATTGCACTATTGGGTGAAATAGCTTTCCTTATTATCGGCATCCTGTCAAATAGTTCATGAAAAGTAATAATAATTCTGCATCAAAAGAAAAGAAAGTTAAACACGTGTTTTAACTATTTTTGGCAACACAAAACTGTTTTTACAAAACATTCTACCTCTGAACTCGGGATTTCGCTTAAATATGACTGGGCAAAAGGTTTATTTTTTGTATTCAAAGTATGGTGGGCCAGTAAATTATTTATTAGCTTAAAAAAGATAGATCCGTGCTATAAATTAACTTGTAATTTTGATCAAGTAGGCCCTAGATCTCTAGCTTACGTTCTCACCTAGTGCAGATAAAAGTATTGCTGCAGAATTTTTTTATTTACTGTCCGGTAAGGGTTGGTAGGGTATACGACCTCAACTTTGGACCTACTGTAGATAAAAAAAATAAGCAGAACAACACCCTGGATTTTTCTACTGTAGACCCCAGCTACCCAGCTTCCCTTTGCACCTAGTGAGGACAATTTTTATTACATTTTCGGTAAGGGTGGGGTGTTCGACCCCAACTTTGGACCTATCTTTGAAAAAATATAAGCTAAACAGCAACCTTGAGTTTTTTTCTCCAGCAGACATCAGCTACCCAGCTCCCCTTTACACATTGTGCGGACAGAAGTGTTTCCGTAGACATTTGTTTATTAACTTTTATGTAATGATAGGGTAGGGTGGGTAACTGAGGTCCACTTGAAAATAAATTACAGGGACTCCAATGTGGTGTGGTCTATGCAGAACAATTACCGGAAATCTATGGTAGTTTGCAAAATAATACTCTTTTTTATAATGTGATATGTAAAAAGTTGGCAAATAATGAAAGCACGCTTCTCAATTAATAAACATAGAAATAAAGAGAAACCGTATGATAACCAATAACAATCTCCCAGAGACAAACTAACGTTCATTAAGGCAACTAGTATGATGGTCTGGATTCGGGGTTCTTAATTTCTGTATTCTTTGATATTTTAGGCCATATTTCTCTATTCTTTATACTTTTTGACAATTATTCTCTTATCATTACATTTTAACACCATTATTCTAGCTATTTTATTTATTTCTTAGTCCATTGTCTCTATTATTTATATTTTTTGTCCACTATTCTCAATTCCATAATCCCCCATCAACGGCCTCTAGTTAATGTCACCTTATAGTCTTCACAAATAAGCAAAATTATAGGCTCCAATGGCAAACCAATTGAAGGCTTTAATATCCCAGTTTGAATTGTGAAATGGCGGAACTTTTTAAAATTTGATCAAGCAAAATACATTATCGTCCTCGTAGTTCGTAAAATACTGTCAGATGGATCTTGGTCATCAATTCTAATAATCTTGGATCGACCTTTCTAAACTTAAAAGTAATAAAGTTCACGCACCCTTATTGTTCCGATTGCTTAAGACTTTTGCATCCGTCGACATTATCTTCGATTAAAGAGGGGGGCAAGGGGTTTAACTGTTATGCTGTTATGGGGCAATTTAATTCTTCGTTATCTGTTATTATGAAAATATAATTGCTGTTAGCTGTTATTGTCTTATTCTTTGTTAGCTGTTATTGGGCTTTTAGTTTTTTTGTTATCTGTTATTGTGATAATGTATTTGCTGTTAACTGTTATTGAAAATTGGAATGTTAGCATTTTTTTTGACAGTCAATATTCGGTATAAATTGAAGATCATTGGACATTGGGGTCTCAGACCACTACTAATATGTTTGTCCCGTATTCAGAAAAGGATTCCATAATTAACATATACACATCACAGAAGTGAGGTCCAGAACAATTCAAGTATATCTTATGATTATCCTTTGTAATAAATTCCATTTTTTTTATGAATGTGTATTTAGAATTATCTTATTTTTTGTATGAGAATAATGTTCCTTGTTTCCCGTACGAACATATTAAATTAAAACAATTCTTAATATGACAAAAAGGAAAACATATGGCCAGGAATATCGGACAAGGATCTCAATTAAGGACTAGGTCCTAACAACCACTTAACCTTTTATATAATATGGTACATAGACTCAGCTCTGTGATTCTTTTCAAAGCAGAACCAAATGCATTGTACAATGAAAGTTCCAACCATGTACTTGGTTCCGAAGCTGCACATAACTCATTACAAACAAAGATTTATTTCGTTTCAAGCCATTGTTTCCCGACTAAACTATGTATTCTAATTACTAGTACACTTGGTACAATAAAAAGCCTCAGCTGATAAAAAATTGTTCAAATAAGGCCTTTGAAAATAGTGGAATAAATTGCTTTTCGAGTGTCAAAATTCGTTCCAATTACTTGATAAATTGCATGCTTATAATTGGTGCTTTTGGTTTTTCTACCCTATATACCACTTTGCCTCATAGTCTTATTAAGAAAAATTTACACACCTCATTAAATGGTCATTTAAAAAAGTCAGAATATTCAAACTCTTTTAGGTAATTTTTTTTATTAGCAACAAAGGGAGCTTCCGTCAATATATATAAACAATACAACAACGTTTCATGAGAACTGCTGAAAGCATTTTTGAGTTATTTTTGAAAACTAGAAAATACCACTTTTTTTCTAATGAAAAAAATCCCTTAACTCAATAACATAAAATCTAAAATAAATAGAAATCGAAAGGGAGTTTAAAACAATAGATATAAACATTTCAGCAAAGTTTCATGAGAACTGCTGAAAACATTTTTGTGTTAATGTCTCAAAACTGGAAAATCCCCCTTTTTAATTAATAAAACCCGTTAACTCGGAAACGTAAAATCTAAAATTTATAAAAATTGAAAGTGACCTCAAGTTAATAGATATAAACAATTCACCAAAATTCCTTGCTTTGCGAAAGCATTTTTAAGATATTGTCAGAAAACTGAAAAAAAAACCACCAATTTTATTGAATAAAAACCCATTACCCAGAAACTTAAAATCTAAAATTTATAAAAAACAAAACAAAAAGGGAGCTCACGTCAATAGATATAAACAATTTCCAAAGTTTAATGCAAATTGGTTAAAGAGTGTTTGAGTTAATGTCCGACATGTTGACAACAGACGGACAACAGTATACCATAATACGTTCCGTAAACGAGCATATAAAAAATATTATAATATATTGAGTAGTAATTTAAACACATTCTAGATACATAAATTAAGTACAGCTCTTTGTAAGAACCAGGCAGGGTGCCATATACATGTGATTTATGAAGGTTTCAGATTTTATCTATAAATGGCCTAGAAGAAGCAGTAACTGAATACTGCTCAAAAAATAAATATGAGTGGGAAAATACGAGTGGTTGCCATGGTAACGGACACTCTATTTTTTGGTTGTGAAGCATAGTAAAATCTTCCAAAAATCAGCTAAATCACTACAATTCAGAGCCTGATTAGGAATAGAATCAAGCATTTTTCATTAATTTTCATATGTAACATTGATACAACTTGGTTTTAGCATCATTTTAGTTCAGATTGCATGTAAACCAAATTTGTAAAAAAATTTTAAAATTTTGACAAAAAATGCATATTTTCAACTTTTCTGAATTTGGGATTTTTGCGACATTTTCAAATTTTCTGAGGTGTTTTTCAGAAAAGAGCAACTGTGTATAGCATAGTTAGCACTTTAGTTATGAAGTTTAGATACTACTTTACCAAATTAAATAGAAAAAAGCTTGGGACTTTCTTTAGTTTTATCACCATAGCAACCGATTTTTTCCTTGGAAACGGAGTTATTATTTGCAGAATATTGCAGTTTTAGAGCTTTAATGTACTGAATTGTTCTATAACTGATAAAAAAAATATATTTAAGCATAAGCTTACTCTAAATTACCATCGTTAATAGTTGCTGACTTCAATAGTTACCATGGAAATACATATTACTCATAGTAAAATCTATTTTAAAATGTATCAATAGAAATTTATGTAAAAAAATACATATATTATATATAGACCGTGTTTATATTCATATTGGAATATGACTGCATGCTTTGCTTCACTCACAGTCTTGTCTGTATATAATATATAATGAAACATTGAGGTTAGAACCGAAGGTAAGGGGGAAAAAAGGGGGGTAGGTTTATTTAACAAAAAAATCATACATGTAGATTCTTGAAAAGATAACGTTTGGTCGGAGAGCCTGATTATGAATAGAATAATGATAATGAATAGAATCAATTTTATTTTCAGAAATTTCATATGCATGTATAACATCGATATAACTTGGTTTTAGCTTCAGAGCTTAGTTAGTATTGCAGTTCAACCCCGACTTTTAGATTTTTTGTTAAAAAATACTAAAAAACATTCATTTTTTTCGAAATCTTGAAGTATTGTGAAATTATCAAATTTCCTCGTGTGTTTTTCCGAACATTGAAAATATGTAAATCATAGCTAGCATTGTAGTAACAAAGTTTGAGTACTACCTGACCAAAATAAATAAAACATTGAGTGGGGCTTCTCTTGAATTTTATCACCATGTTAACGTATTTTCCCCTTGGAAACAGAGTTATTATTTATTGAATTCTGCGGTATGGGGGAATTCAATGTTCTCAATTGTTTCCAAACCCTTATGAAAAGACATGCATTGAAGCATATATAAGATCTAAACTGCAATCGTTAAGTATTATTACAACAGTTGCCATGGTGACAAATATCACCCATAACAGTCAATCAAATGATATATATAATATAGTTTATGTAAAAAATTACATATAATTATGTTTATAATGTTCATTTTTCTAATGGGAATATAACTGCATGCTTTGCTTTGTTTCACTCTCAGTACTGTCATGACTGTCTTTGCTCATTAAAAAGACTTAACAAATTTAAATATATACACTGTTGCATTTTGGGGGAGGAGTGGAGGTTGGGTAGTATTTGTTTGAATCTTTCATAGATCAGGATCATGCACAGCCAAGGTGTGCATTAACTACCTCAGATATACTGCAAAGTTCAAATGTACTCTTAACTGATCCTAGACTTTGAAAGGGGTGTAATTCCATAAAACTAAAATAAACAGCTGCGCCATGAGTGCATGTTACGCCCGTCGCTTTTTCAAAGAATAAAAAAGTTTAATAACTTCTCAATGTCATTTCACAAATTCATGAAAAACTAATGGGAGGTTATGTTAATAGATATAAACCTGGCGTCACCAAAGTTTCATAACTGCTCAAAGCATTGTCTGAAAACTGGAATATTCCCCCTTTTTATGATTAAAATCACATTTATCGTGATCCAAAAAGTATACAAATTAAAAGTGAACTCCCGTCAATAAATATAAACAATTTATTGAATGAAAAATGGAAAAAAATGGAGAGAGTTTAAGATTGGAGAGTGAAACCTTTTTCAGTTTATTTCACTTTCTAAATTGAGGTACATTTCTCATTGGTTCATCTTTCTCTAAACATATAACCTAGGGGAAGAAAAGAAATACATCTATATTTAGTTATGATTTTGCATACACCTTTTTGAAAGTACACCACAGCAATCAAACGAAAAAAAATCCAACTAATGACATTTAGCAGGCAACATAAAGATTTCAACAATACTAGTAGTTATAGATGTCTACACAAAATGTCAAATTCTTAATCATTACTAATTTATCTATATAAAGATTTTCTTGATGATTTATTTATAGTTGGGATCCTGCTAATATATTTACCCCGCCACATTCTCTATGTATGTGCCTGTCCCAAGTCAGGAGCCTGTAATTCAGCGGTTGTTGTCTGTTTATGTGTTACATATTTGTTTTTCGCTCACTTTTTGTAAATAAATAGGTTTTCTTGTTTGAATTGATTTACATTGTCATTTCGGGACCTTTCATAGCGGACTGTGTGGCATGGGCTTTGCCCAATGTTGAAGGCCGTATGATAACCTATAGTTGTTGATTTTTGTGTCATTTTGGTCTCTTGTGAAGAATTGATTCAATTTGGCAATTATACCACATCTTTTTATTTTATTTTAACAGAAATGATAAAAAAATAAATACATGAAAGTCGAAAAAATATTACATGGTATGTATGACAGAAAAAAAGGGCTTCAGAAAGGTTTTCCTTAAATATCAACTGGTCACTTTTAGATATTTCTTCACTAAACCAGGTCATTTAAGGTAAACTATTATACAGTTTTAAACTCAGTGGCAGATCCAGAACTCTGTGTAAAGGGAGGGGGCTCCAGTCACACTTCAGTGATTCCACATATAATCAACCAATTTTTTCCCACGAAACGGGGGAGGGGGGGGGGCTGTCCCCCCAGAATCCGCCTGTGAAACTGATCTGGTTGTTGGTTTTAACAATTATTTAAAGTATCAAACAAAGAAAGGTAACGCAAAACAGGAACAGTTAAAGTGACACCAACTAAATTCAAACTTGATCTCTGTTTTGTAGTAATAAGCATTGTGTATATCTTTCATAACATTTGGTTGAGGCAAACTAAAATTAGAAAATGAAAACCAACTTTGTGACGACTAAAGTACTAAAGTATGAAACAAAGAAAAGTAACGCAAAACGGGCATAACTCGGGAACAGTTAAAGTGACGTCAACTAAATTCAAATTGATCTCTGTTTTGTGGTCCCCCCAAGGGTGACTGGGTTATAGAAATATGGTCACTTGGTCTTCTCCCGACCGGCAGTAAAACGCTTGCCGAAGTGGGGCGTCCGTTTGGCTGTGTGGGATGTATCAAGTTCGCAGTCACGTCCGGTCAGAAGGGGGACGTTAAATCTGATGCCTTGTATAAAGAGTGCCACGCTCTTTACACGTTAAGAAACCTTGCAACAACTCTTTGAGGGGTCCGTAGGTGGCCTGTTGCAAGGCAACATTTCTGTCCCTATCCAATATACCCTCATTTTCCAGTGGCAGTCCAAATTTCCCCGACCATCATCCTATATGGCCTCTATTGTATCAATCAATCAATCTGTTTTGCGGTAATAAGCATTATGTATATGTTTCATAACATTTGGTTGAGGCAAATTAAAATTAGAAAATGGAAACCAACTTCGTGACGACTAAAGTACTGACGGACATGGGTGAAACTTATGCTATGAGACAAATCTTCACAAGAAACGAATTGAAACAGAAATAAATAACCATAAGTCACCCTACGGCCTTCGACAGTAAGTAAAGCACATACCACATAGTACCATATGAAGGCTTTGTAAACAGATATCAAACTAGTTGAAAAAAAAATTACTTAAAATAAAAAGATCATGATTGTTTAATCAGTAACTGTTGTTATGTTATTTGGCACATGTCAATCGGTTCATTGATTTTTTCGGCATATCAAAGAAAACGGGCACGTGTCTAAATGTTGTATTCCTCCTAATTCATACTTTTAAAAATCACTATTCCTTCAATAGATGGTTTGATTAATTATAAATTGGTTTTATAACAATCAAAATGCAAGGTTAATTAAAAATTCACCTAAGATTTACCTGTACTTTTTAAAAGAAAATATAGTTGATACACTGTTCAGTGGCGGATCCAGGGGTAAAAGGGGGAGGGGGTTGAAACCTTTTTTTGGACGATCAATGCATTTGAATGGGAGCACATAGTTGGAAAACCCCCCCCCCCTTTTTACTCTGGGTTGGGACACACCCCCCTTTTTTAAAATGGCTTGATCCGCCACTGAACAGTGTATCGACTATATTTTCTTTTAAAAAGTACAGGTAAATCTGCTAGGCCTCAACCATGATTCACTATGCAGCATTAATACCCCACCAAGAAGTAACAACAGTACAGTTTGGCGATGCAGCAACCCACCTTATTCACATTGAATAGATTTATAAACTTTAATAGACTAATATACGGTGGACTTCTGATGTGTGTGCTACAATGTGTGATTTGCTTAAGTGTTGTTTACTTGTATTGTTTGTTTCATATTATAATGCTTGCGTGACTTTACATTGTACTTTTGAATTTGTGTTATAAAAGAAATATTAGATAATTTGCTACATTTCTTTATTTCGATTGTTTTATGCTATATGGTCACGTTTTTGTCTCTTTCACTTATTCAGAATTTCAAATCTCAATTTTATTCCATTTCTTTCATTTCTATTTGAATTAAAAACACTGTTTTTAATAATTCAATGTATGAACTTTAAGATGCAATCATAGTTTATAATGAACTTGTCTGCTCAATGTCAATTTTTTCTGATTTAAAGTATGATATTTAAGCTATTTTCAGAAAATGTCAAAATGCAGATTGTTGCACCTTTTTAAATACCATTTTAGCCTAATATCAAAAAAAAATTTCACAACCTCAACATCAAAATATATACTTCAAATAATGCCTAATTATATGTTGAAATTGTTTTTTTTTTCTTGAAATTGTCATTATCATGAAATTGCTGCAACCAAAAAGTAGACATTTTCCAATTTTCATGCCTGATTTCATCATAATTCCTAAAAAAAAAATGGCTGCATGTTTCCATAGCAACCGTTCAACAAAATTAAAAAAAAAAGCTTGCAAACTTTATTTCAATCTTAACTGCCTATTATATAAAAGAATAAAGCAGTTCTGAGACATACATGAATCACCCCCTGCCTGGATCTTACAAATAGCTGTACTTAATACTAAAAACATAGTCATAGAAAATGGAATGCATTACAAAGGATTATATCCGTAATAAGAAATACTGATTTGTCAAAGACCGAATTATTTTAATATTTCATTTACTGTTAGATATCTGTTTTTGTCCATTTTAATTCCTTGTTATCTGTTATGAGCCAAATCAATTTGCTGTTTTGCTGTTATTGGTACCCCCTTGCCCCCCTCATTAAAGTAGTATTGATCTGACAACCGCTGTGCATGTATACTTTAACGACCTTTAAGGATGTACTTAGGTAAGGTTTTTGAATTTGTGTTAAATGTTCGGACTCCTTGGTGTTTTCCATACAATACAATATAAAATATTTTGCCCCATAACACCCTTTTGTTTTTTCGTATTAGACTTAATAGCTCATGAAAGGTCATGTACCAAAATTTTAGAAGATTCTTAATTTTCTTTCTTTTGTTTTGGTACCTAAATAGTACCGATGCATATATAAGGTAAAAGTCCAAGTCAGCCTTTTCCCGCCATATTTTAAATCTCAAATATCTCGAAAAGGAGGTCCATTACCTATCAATATTTTTAGCTTATCTTTATCCTTAATAGATGCTCTACCAGCTTATAGTATCAATTTTAATTTCTTAATTTCTTAATTTTTACCTATCCTCACCTAAGTACATCCTTAAATGAATGACAAATGACAACATTGTCATTTTAGTTTAAACAATATTTATTCAGATAAATCAACATTAAACATATTATACAATGAAATAATATTAGGGATTCAGAAACAAGCAATTTGCTTTTACAAATCTGTCTCCCTTTACAGACATAATACACTTATTGAACAATACATAAATATAAATACTGGCATGCTCTGTAATAAATATATGAATATGAAAAAGGTGAAAAAGGAAGAAAAAAAAATTTCATGAGAAAAATAAAATAAAAATAATAATAAACGTGAATAATTGTAATTTATACAGTGTGAAATGCTTGGGTTCCTATTGAGCGATGAGGCATTAACATCAAGGGTTAAAACGTTTACTTTTAATAATATAATTTTGCACCAAACTGAATAAAATACTATTTTGCTCATCTGAGAGTACCGTTGATCCAAAAAGCAAAGTTTTTGTGTTTACTTGGACAGGAAGAACTGAAATAGAATCTAATAGTTCATGTCTTAAATTAATGTATATAGGACAAGATAACAGAAAGTGAGTATTTGTTTCTACATCACCACAACGACAATTTGGAGAGTCTACTAAATTACGAACGAAAAGGTGAGAATTCAAAGAACTTGAATCCATTCTTAAGCGAGCATGAAGAATTTGACCAAAACGATGTCCTATATAATAATACGTTGGGACCTTACTATTTTGGGTACTAATTTGTTTTTTGAATAATGATAGAGATTCACATTTTCTTATGTTTAAGTTAAGAGTGTTCCATAGTTTTGTTGTTGCAGGGATGAAATATTCAGAATATAAACGGGTCCGTGTGTTGACTTGGGTAATATTATTTCTTTGTCTTGTATTATGATCATGCCTACTTCCTACTGAATCAGGCAATAAGTCTCTTAAATACTCTGGAGTTTTATTATTCAAAATTTTGTGATAATGAATTAGTCTATGATTGCGTCGTCTTTCAGATAATTTTTCCCATCGAGTTTCAATATATAAATTGTTTATACTGGTAAGTTTAGTACCCCCCGTGACGATACGCGCTGCGTCAAGCTGGATATTTTCAAGTTTAGCAATCAAGTTCTGATTTTGGGAGTCCCAAACGACATCGGCATATTCGAGAATTGGGCGAACAAATGATATGTAAACTTTTTCAAGTGAAAATCTATCAAGAATATTTTTCATTTTTCTCATTATATTTATTCTTTTGTAAGCTTTAGAAACTATATATTCAATATGGTCGTTCCAGGATCCGTTGTTAGAAAAAAAGACACCTAGATGTTTGTGTTTGCTAACTGTTTGTAGCTCTTGGGTATTCATATTTAATGGAGGATGAAAGGGTCTATTTACTTTTTTTGAAATTATCATACTTTTAGTTTTTTGGGCATTAAAATTCACAAGCCATTTTTTTGACCAATTATAAATCTTATCTAGATCGTCATTTAAAATTGTAGCTGTTTCTGTTGGATTGTCAACCATAATATATAATGAAGTGTCATCTGCGAATAGCTTAATTTGAGCTTGAATGTCTTCGTACAATATCATTTATAAATATCAAAAAAAGGAGAGGGCCTAGAATGGACCCTTGTGGGACGCCTGCATTAACAGGTAACCATTCGGAACATGAACCGTTTATAACCACCCGCTGGACTCTGTTTGTAAGATAATTTTCAAACCACATTAGTAAAGAACCTGATATGCCCGCTTGTTGAAGTTTAAATAGCAGTCCCTTATGCCAGACTCGATCAAACGCTTTACTTATATCACAGAATACTACCCTTATTTCTTTACCGCTATCTAAAGCCTTCCCAAAATCATTTGAAATGTTAATTAATTGATTAACCGCTGAATCCCCCCCGTGTAAAGCCTGATTGATTTTTCGTTAAAATATTATTACGCATAAGGTGATTGTAAACATGTTTATATACACATCGTTCCATACACTTTGAAATTACACTCAACAAGGAAATAGGTCTATAGTTTTTAACGTCATTCGGTTTACTATTTTTATAAACTGGGGTAACATTTGCTCTTTTCCATTGATCTGGAAAAGTAGACGTACTTAACGATAGGTTAAATAGCTTACATAGTGGATACTTCAAAACAGAAGATGCTTCTTTTAACAATTTGGGACTTATTAGGTCTGGGCCAGAAGCTTTTGTGGGATTAACAATTTTCAATATATCTTCAACTTCAGTAACAGTAAGTTCTATATAACCAATGTCATCACTAATAGTTTTAAGTTCTTCAGGTAACATAGCACTTGAATCATCAATATTTGACTGGGAAGAAAAAAATCGATTAAATTCATTTGCCTTTTCGATTTCATCAAATATTAAGTTGTTATTAACCATTAATGGAGGTACACTTGCGTCGTTTGCTTTTAATCCGGATATTTGTTTAACCGTTTTCCACCAGTTAGTAGTGGACGGGCTACTGTTCATGATTTTTTTAATTAAATTGTTGTTATAATCATCCTTTGATTTTCTTATTAAACTGGTAACTTCATTTCGTATTTTCTTAAATTTTGACCAATCCGATGGGTTATTATATTTTTTAGCCTTTCTGTGGATTCTATTTTTTTTCCTTATCTTTTTTTTAACATCATTTGTTAGCCATGGAGGTTCATTTTTACGAACAGTTATTATTTTATTTGGAATACATTTTTCAGCAGCTTCTATGATAGTTTTTGTTATTTCGGTTGTAATTTGTTCAACGTTATTTAAGTTTATTACGGAATCCCAATTTTTTTCTGATAAAATGTTACGATATCTGTCATAATCTCCTCGATCATATAGCCAAATTTTCCGCTTAAAAGTTTTTTGACGACATTTTGGAAAGTTCAAAAGACTAATTATAGGGCAGTGAAAGCGTATTTGGTCTAATAAAGGTGGCCCGACTCCACAGTAAGTTATTATGTGAGCATCGTTTGTTATAAAAAGGTCTAACAATGATGACGACGATTCAGTAAAATGAGTAGGTTCATCTATCAATTGAGTAAGACTAAATTGGCTTAACAAAGGTGTAATTTTTGAATTAACAGGGGCTAGTTGGTTATCGTTAAAATCGCCTGTGGCCATTATGTAATTAATAGTATTATCATTAGACGCCATATCAAGAGAATATTCAATTTTTTCCCAGATATCTGGTCCACTATTGGGAGGTATATAAAAGGTTCCGAGCAAAGTCTTTTTATCTTTAAATTTAATTTCTAACCATATTGCTTCCAAGCTTTCGCTTTCGAGGTCAATTCGACGTTGAGCATGTATATCATTTTTTACATAAACAATTATCCCCCCTCCAACCTTGTGTGGACCTCTGTCGCGACGGAAGGGGTGCTGGTAATTTAGGATTTCAATTGATTCGTCTGTATGATTATTGTTTAACCAGGTTTCACTAAACGCTAAAATGTCGAAATCAGAATATTCAGCTTGAATCAAATCTATTTTCGGGGCTAGACTTTGTACGTTTAAGTGAAGAATTGAGACTGATTTTGAAAAAAGTTCACCGAAATCCGACATGTCAGTTGAGTTAATTGAACTTTGAGAAGAATCGATATCGTCACTGGGACCTGGATTTACCTCTATTCCTGCTAAGATTAGCAAAATTTGAATAACAAATAGTAAAAATAAAACAATAAATAATCTAAGATTAACATTTACACTTGTTATTTTTTGTACATTTGATTCTACATGTTTCATCTCTAAAGGTTTAAGGCACACGCCTAGTTGATGCGTCAACGTGAAGATTAAAATTGATAACACCAGTGCCTGCGAGACACTTTTACAAGCGAGAAATAAGTTGATACAGATAAAATCAATATAATTTAGTCTATGTTTGATGTTTTTGCCTGGTGAGTATTGGCCAACTCTCATACGATATAACTCTATTCCTACCCCCATGAGTTATGTTACATCTGGCTGAAATTGGTCAAACTGAGAGCGGCCGTATACAAAGATAAATAACCCATAGCATTTCATCTGTTCTGTGAAAAAAGTGTAAGTAAAAAATATGAAAAAATTGTGAGAACAAAAATTGGATAACAGTATGTTGTATGCATGAAGCATAAGAAAAAGTATGCACATGTACATGGATGTAACAAGTAGTTTGGAGGATTGGTTTGGAGGATTGATTATACACATAACATTGTATAAATGATTGGTGAATGATACAACTGTATATATACGTAGTAATTCAGTACAACTGTTAATACCAGCCGTGTCAAATCATCTCGATTTTGTTTTGATTAACTAATTGATTATTTGATCGCTGAATTGACAAGATCTGTCCAGACAATTTACATCTTTTTAAAAAAAGTTGTTTTAGAAGCTTGAAATTAGCCATGAAAATGTCCTTACCGTGGAATTTAACATCATGTAAAACAACCGTTATAGTTTTACCATTTTCACGCATGAGTAATTAATTTTAAAGTTTGTCACGTGACAAATCAGCGATCAAGGTAAGTATTCCCGTGTAATTATCAGGACAAATTGGATGTATTATGTACAACAATTGTGTAGCATGTAATTATAATAAAATAAACAAATACATAAACAACAGAAACAAAATAGGCAAAAAGTCAATTGCAGACTATTTGGCGAATTTGACATCACTATATTTAGTCAGTGTACAGTTGTTTTTGCGAAATTCTGAAACAAGACTGTCAATAGTCTAAATACATGTAGAAATATGTACATAAAAAAAAAAACATGTAAGGGTTTACCTCAAAAGATCAATTAGTACTAATACGTGCTGTGTTCTAGGTATTTATATCTGTAATAAGACTGGACAGTTACCATTAGTAATTTTTACACTACGCAAATTTATGCGAGATCAGCAAAACATGAAATAAGTCTGAACTAAAAACGAAAAACAGGTTGTATATATATACACTTCTTAATCATGTTGTATAGATGTACCAAATAAAACTGTTGTTGTAGTCGTACGGTTCAACGCAGTTGCGGATAACAGTATGAAGGTGCTATTATACGCGTATATCACCTTACAATAACGTGGCAATATGGTGTATAAAAAAGATATCTATCATGATGGAATTGACAATTTTTGAGATAGACATATTAAATAATCGATGTACAAGAGATGGGACTTTGTATAATTAATAACTGATGAGATAAGAGACCGTAATAGTAGTAAGAAGGAAATAGTTAACGTACATCCGCATGGTATTAATACTGAGACTATGACTTTTAAAAGTAAAACATGTAAAAGTTAACTATATAAGATACAAATATAAATCATAAAGAACACATGAGTTAAGATTGGCCATTGGCGCCGGATTTTTTTGCGGCTTCAGATTCGGCATATGTTATAAGTTTGTCTTTTGGAGCTTGTCGAGATTCTATTTCAAGCCGCCTATCTCTAGCCTGGAGCTCAAGTCTCCCAAGAAAGTCCATAGTCCCTGGATAGCAGTAAAGAGAGCAGAACTCCATAAATGCGGTCATAGTATTGACAACGTGTACTTGATCTTGATTGTCTTTGACTAGGATTTTCCCGTCGACTGACCACGTATCTTTGATCATGCGTTCGATTTTGATTTGCCTGGCTTTATAAGCAATATTATTGCGAGTTTTTGTTAGATCTTCGTTCATATGGATTTTTTGGGTTTCACGCTTTTCCTTCAGATGCCGTTTACATTTGAGTATCCTTTTCTTTATTGCTGGGTCCCTTAATCTGACGATAATTTGTCTTGGTACTGTGTTTTTATTGTTCCATGGATTACTTCGTGGGGTGCCTATTCTATGCGACCGAATTATGTCTCCATCTCGATAGTTACTATCAATTGACCTCACTAGTTCCGTGACAAGCTCAGTAGTCTTCTCTGATGTTTCATCATTGCCACCGTCCGACATACCGTTAATGCGTAGAAGATCCCGGCGACTATACTGTTCTACTGCATCTAAGTCGTCACGCAGTTTTTGGTTTTCTTTTGTAAGATTTTTTGAATGACAATTAAAGTGTGTGTGTGTGTGTGTGAGGGGGGGGGGGGGGGGGGGAGATAAATTGAATACACTTTCGTTTTTCGTTTTTTGTTTTTGTGAAATCAAAAATGAAAAATGAAAACACTTTCATTTTTCGATTTTAGTTTTTGAGAAATCAAAATTGAAAAATGAAAATACTTTTGTTTTTCGTTTTTTGTTTTGTGAAATCAAAAACGAAAAACGAAAACACTTTTGTTTGTCATTTTGGTTTTTAAGAAATCAAAATTGAAAAATGAAAATACTTTTGATTTTCGTTTTTTATTTTGTGAAATCAAAAACGAAAAACGAAAACACTTTTGTTTTTCATTTTGGTTTTTAAGAAATCAAAAACGAAAAATGAAAACACTTTCGTTTTTTGTTTTTTGTTTTTGATTTTCAAAACGAAAAACGATTGGACGCAGATATGCACGGACCGGGATACTCTTGCAACCGGAGTCGTGCTTCAGCTAGGCCCTAAAAAAAAATGTATACGAGTGCAGTGATAATAAACGACATACTAAACTCCAACACATACACAAGAAACTAAAATTTAAAATCATACATAACAAACAATGGCTAGAGGCTCCTGACTTAGGACAAGCGCTACAATGCGGCGGGATAAAACATGTTTTTTGAGATCTCATCCCTCCCCATACCTTAAGCCAATGTAGAAACCAGGTGCTCCGCAGGGCGCAGCTTTATACGACCGCAGAGGTCGATCCCTGAACAGTTGGGGCAGGTATTGACAATACATTTAAGCGTGATACAGCTCTGAATTTGGATTGTGATCAAATTTTTGACATTATATGTGTTTTTTACACAAAAAAAATGTCAAAATTTTACAAATCAATTAAAGATTTCTTCTTCAAACTTATTTAAATCTAAAATTAAATAGTTGACACAGCATAGGTTTCTGACACAGAATGAATGTGGTCTAATGAACTTAAAAAAAAGTTTTTGCCTTTGAGCAATTCACTATGCTGTTGAATATTAATCCTGTCAAAAAAATGCTTGAAGAAATTTTCTTTTTTTTATGAAATCTGAAATGAGAACAAGTATGGACACAACTTTTAAGCTAAAAATATTTTAGATAAGATAAGGAAAAAAAAACTTCATCAGCAACATTTTATATTGGCAAATTTCCAATGAAGTTATTTACATAAAGTTATTGGCAAATAAAAATAGAAAATGACATCATAGTCATGTCTGGCAAATGTCCAACATACATTATCTAAAAACATTTTAGATAAAATAAGGAAAAAAAGCTTCATCAGCAACATTTTATATTGGCAAATTTCCAATGAAGTTATTTACATAAAGTTATTGGCAAATAAAAATAGAAAATGACATCATAGTCATGTCTGGCAAATTTCCAACATATATTATCAACTACTATTCTATACAAAGAAAGATAACTCCAATTGAAAATTAATTGCTATTGCACAATATTGTGCAATTAGATATTTCTTGCTATTGTGCAATACTGTGCAATTGAAAATTTCTTGCTATTGCACAATACTTGATATGGAATCCTAATTTGGACCAACTTGAAAACTGGGCCCATAATCAAAAATCAAAGTACATGTTTAGATAAAGCATATCAAATAAGCCCAATAATTCAATTTTTGTTAAAATCAAACTTTGGACCCTTTGGACCTTAATGTAGACCAATTTGAAAACTGGACCAAAAATTAAGAATCTACATACACAGTTAGATTTGGCATATCAAAGAACCTATTTATTCAATTTTTGATGAAATCAAACAAAGTTTAATTTTGGATCCCCATTTAGACCAACTTGAAAACTAGGCCAATAATTAAAAATCTAAGTACATTTTTAAATTCAGCATATCAAATAACCCCAAGGATTCAACTTTTGTTAAAATCAAACTAAGTTTAATTTTGGACCCTTTGGACCTTAATGTAGACCAATTTGAAAACGGGACCAAAAATTAAGAATCTACATACATAGTTAGATTCGGCATATCAAAGAACCCCAATTATCCAATTTTTGATGAAATCATACAGTTCAATTTTGGACCCTTTGGGCCCCTTATTCCTAAACTGTTGGGACCAAAACTCCCAAAATCAAACCCAACCTTCCTTTTATGGTCATAAACCTTGTGTTTAAATTTCATAGATTTCTATTTACTTATACTAAAGTTATTGTGCGAAAACCAAGAATAATGCTTATTTGGGCCCTTTTTTTGGCCCTTAATTCCCAAACTGTTCGAACCAAAACTCCCAAAATCAATCCCAACCGTCCTTTTGTGGTCATAAACCTTGTGTCAAAATTTCATAGATTTCTATTCTCTTAAACTAAAGTTATAGTGCGAAAACAAAGAAAATGCTTATTTGGGCCCTTTTTGGCCCCTAATTCCTATAATGTTGGGACCAAAACTCCCAAAATCAATCCCAACCTTCCTTTTGTGGTCATAAACCTTGTGTTAAAATTTCATTGATTTCTATTCACTTTTACTAAAGTTAGAGTGCGAAAACTAAAAGTATTCGGACGACGACGACGACGACGACGCCAACGTGATAGCAATATACGACCAAAAAATTAAAATTTTTGGGGTCGTATAAAAACCAAACACATAACAATATGCACAGTAAAAAGGTCCTAATCCGATGTCAGAGTAGGTAAAAAAAAAAGCTAGACAAAATGACAATGATACATTAATTAACAAAGGACTACTAGCAGTTACTGACATGCAAGCTCCAGACCTTAAATAAACTGATTGAACGATTATGTCTTCATCAATGGAATATCAAGTACAATCCCTTTCGTTAGGGGTTTAGTATTATACCATTATAAATATATGAGAGAAACATAACCGGTATTATGCTAACAACTGGTTTTCGAATAAATGTGTTTATTTCCGATGCAAAGACCCTATAAGTGAATCAATATTAAAGCCAGAATATGCAATCTTTAATGACCTGACAACAGTATCGTAACGATATCCCTTCTTGATTAGTATGGGTGTTTAGCTTTTGAGGTAAATGCCGACATTTTTGTGCTTTGTAAAGAATATTACCATTAAACAATGGATGTAAAATACATGAACGTAAAAGATGTCTGCTTGTTCAAGTACTTGAATACTACTGATGTCCTTTTACCGATGATAAAGTTTAGTAAATGTTTTGACTAGTTTTTGATATCGAAAACCCTGGTGTAATAACTTTTCAGTAATACACACATTTTTTCGCTAAAATCTAATACGTTGATACATTAACGAGCAAATCTTACGAGTTGAGATATATAAACACAATAAGATAGTGACTAGGGAACGTCGCCATTTAAAAGCAGATAATTAACGATATGAAATGAAAAATCACCTCTTTTTTCATAGATTTTAATATTCCCGTTAATGATATTGATATCCATATCGAAAAAAAGACGGTGTTCGCTATATTCAGTGTAACGTTAGTTCAACAGGAAAAAATCTTGAGTATACATAATGAAGTCGTCATTATTGAGAGCCAATGTATCATCCAAATATCTAAAAATATTGTGAAATTTTTGTATCAGATGGTGTTTAGATGGGTCTTTGCTGATTTTAGTAATAAATTGTAACTCATAACAATACAGAAACAGGTCCGCAATAAGTGGTGCACAGTAAGTCCCCATTGGAATTCCGATAACTTGACGATAAACGGAATCTCCAAAGCGAACAAAAATATATTACCTAACAAAAATTCAAGGGCAGTTATAGAATATGATCAATTGACATAGTTCTTTTGTTTGTTGTTATTAAAAAATGACATAAACGAGTTTTAATATATGTATTCGCACTCCCACTTTTTAAACACCCATTCAATTAGGTGAGCAGGGTTTCCGCTGGCGGTCGTTGTAGCGAAAAAATTTGGCGAAAGAAATATATATAACGATTTATTTTCAATCATCTTGTTTATTTACTTTTTTCGGGTTTCTCGGACTTTAACTGATTAGACAATTTTCGGAATTTACCTTCAACTCGTTAAGATTTTGACAGAAAATCAACAATCAGTTGATTACATTTTATAGCTATCGACATCAAAGCACTAATTAATAAACATGTTGATTGTATTATATGACAAAATGATATGATGAAATGGCGCCCATCACATGTCACATAAAGGATTTATAAACCACTTGCGACCTACGTGTTTGTATCTTTTAATGATAGCCCAGAAAAGAAAACTGTTGTTATGACGAAAAATGTACAAAAGCATGAAAGGTCTCTGATTTAAAACTTTATCATTTAACTTTGATATCGATAATTGATTTTAGTGGTTACTTAAAAGTCGTTTCAGTGACACACGTGTTTCAAGCATAGTTTTACATTTATACGTTGGTCTAGAAAAAAAAATTGTCTTTATGAAGAAATCTATTCAAAAGGTTGGGAACAACCCCTCGAATGAGATAGAGTAAGCCTTCAATGTAATGACTACACCTTACATGAGGGAACAATTTCAAGTGATAACAAACTTTTGTTTTGTTGTAAAAACCACTTCTTAGTACAAAAGGGCACATGTTTTTATTTTTGAAGAAACTTTCTCAAAGAACTGTACATCTTTAAGGTATCCAAGAATTTTTTATATTCCATGACATATGTCTTCTTTATTTTTAAAAGTAAGTGCCCCCCCCCCCCCCCCCTTCTTTTAAAGTTGTTCAAAATTTAAAGGGAAATTCCGCGATTTTTTACTTATCATCTAATTATGTTCATCTTAACATAAAAAAACACATTTGCAAAGTTTTAAATTTATATTCCTTCTCATAACGGAGAAAATCAAGAATTTGAAACTTTTTTGGTTGAATTCTCGAGTGGGTCGTGACGTATTAGCCCGATTTATTGAATTCTGGGAAAAAATAAAATCTGTTTAACTCTTATAGCTTATCGACAATATACGTAATTAAAAGCGCACAGCTGACGAATGGTCGTAGTCATTAACCACAATACAAGAATGAACGAAAATGAATATAACATGTTCTCGGATTAATTTGCACTTCTCGTAAGTGCAAATTGGAACCACATTTTTTTTTAAGGTAGAACTATCAAACTTGGCAATAACATACCTGTACCCATAGGTAAAGCAATTAAAAAAAAAAAATTGATATGTCTCGCCCCGTTCGGCAGTACGAGTGAAATTAGTGTCAATATCCCATAGGATTTTTTTTATTTCCCTTAGGATTTTTCAAAATCCTACAGGATATTTAGAAATCCTATAGGATAAAGTCATAATCCCATAGGATATTTTTAATATCCTATAGGATTTTAATATCCTACGGGATTTATAATCCCTTAGGAATATAAATATATCCTATAGGATAATTTTTCTCCCTTAGGAGGAAAAAAATCCCTTAGGAAAAAAAAAAGCAAATCCTACAGGATATTTTTTTTCCTATAGGATATTCTGACTATAAAAGAATCCTGTAGGATAAAAAAAAATCCTACAGGATTAATAAAATCCTAAGGGAGAAAAAAAAGTCCTAAGGGAGAAAAAAAAGTCCTAAGGGAGAAAAAAAATCCTAAAGGAGAAAAAAATATATAATGGAGAATAAAAATCCTAAGGGAAAATAAAAAATCCTAAGGGAGAAAGAAAAATCCTAAGGGAGTAAAAAAAATCCTAATAGAAGATCGAAAGGGAGAAAAAAGACTTAAGTCAGTTATGTTCTATAACTAACTAAAAGTATTTAGCTCGAAAACAAACTGAACAACACCATGGCTAAAAAATAAAAAGAACAAACAAACAAACAAAAGCACACAAGTCACAACATAAAAAACTAAAGATGAAGCAACATAATCCCCACCAAAATCCAGGGTGATCTCCGGTGCATATAAGATAATGATAGAACAATGCATATTAATTCAGAATGTCATCAAAAAGCAGTATTTCTTTACAAAGTTTCACCAAATACAATATTCAACTTGTTGAGCCAACTCTTAACTATGAGTATGCACATGTTGTTGAGGCTAAGCATTACAAATCAAATGGGCAAATTGACACTATGGGTTGTACAGATCTTGATTGTACATTTTGGTTATATCATCCCTTTCAGTCAGCAAACCAATTATTATGTCATTTTGTTAATCATGTTCTGGAATATATCTATTGGACTAACTTGACAGACAGACACACAAATAAACAAAGAATGGATAAATCTCATTCATAAAGTGCAGGTTTTATAACTTTAAGAAACAACATAGCTGTTTCGTGACATACAAAAACACATAAGAAAGTAAAGTTTAATCATTTTAATAAATAAATAAATAAATAAATTATTTCTCTTTAAAAACAGATCAAAACATTTGTTGTCACTATGAACAATAACACATAATTCCTAATACAGTCTTTTGTCAAACTTCTTAAAATTGCATCAAGAACCATCCAGATAGCTGAATGATACAACAAAAACTCACATAAAAAGTTAAACTTAGAAATAAATAAATAAATTATTACTCCTAACACTTGTTTGTCACTATAAACAATAGCACATCATTTCAGAATAAGTTCTTATACACTTTTTCACATTTTCTTCAACAATGCAGTGTCCTTGATCACTTCTCTAAACCCATCTAACACATATTTGATGCGATAGCCTGTAAAATAATAAAAGAGCATATTTACATTTAAACAGATATCAACTTGTTCCAGGCTGTATGGTGACCTATAATTGTTTATGTTTGTGTCATTTTGGCCTTTTGTTGATAGTTGTCTCATTGGCAATCATACCACATCTTGTTTATATTAATATTATTAGCTGTATGCTTGTTCATCTTTTAGAAGTATTCATGTTTGAGTTTAAAGGACATATCTATATGAAAATCAAGGTTTCAAGGTGTAATTGAAAATGCTTTTGAAAAAGAATGTTATATGATAAGAGGAGTTATGATTTCATCCTTTTGTACTCTTCTTGGCAAATGGGGTATGTAAAAAACAAGGACTCCTCTGTCCTGCCCAGAACTGCTTCGCTTTCTGTTTTTCAGGTTATTTGTTAATACAATGTTTATTGTGAAAGTGCTTAGCACTTTTTTTTTATCAAATGTAAACTTCTGTGATACATATACTAAAAAGACACTACTTCAGTTACACAAAAAAAAAATTAAAAAAATTGAAATTAATTACAATTTACATATTATTATTAATATTATTGTGAGAAGAAATGGTGACAAGTTCAAGTAGTTACGGTGTTTCATTTGAGTAAACTTCAATTTTATTCAATATGCCTGAAGTATTTGCAAATGGACATTAACATTTGTATTATACAAATATCAATCCATCAAAAGATTTTGACAATATCCCAAATTATTAAAAAAAATATGATCTACTGACAGCATGCATTTTGTTATTTGTATTCCTACCACATTTTATTTGTAAATTTATATCAATGAAAAATAATAACTTACCCTCTTTTAAAACTGCAGTTATAACAGCATCATACCATTTCTTATCAATGGTATAATAGGCAGACACCTTTTCCCCTTTGGAATAAACCTAAAAACAATAAAATTATTTAAAACATTTTCACAAACAAAAACTGTTAAAAAGAAAAGTTATGCAGTAACATTGAAGGTAAAATGCATATTAATAGTAAAGAATTTCTCATATTTGTGGAAGACATTGCAGAAGTTTTGTAGTGTCTCAATAGTGTATAAATTACACACAGCAGAACCCATACAAATGTGTATTTTAAACTGAGATCAGAGTTAGACAACTCTCTGCTAATCTGTCTAGATATGTAAGCAAGTGTAAATGCTGGACATTGTTAGATCAAAAATAGTTTTAGAAAAACAAAATTAATACTAAATTGACAAACAAAAAAATTTGCTGATTTTATGTTTATGATTACAATAAATAGAAAGAAGAAAGAATCTCTGGTTGAAAAAATCAATACAAGCTATAAATTCTAGGTAATTTGGTCTCTGGTAGAATGTTGTCTCATGGGCATCCATACCACATATTCTGTTTTCATAAATCATGAGAAATTAATTAAAAATTATATTACCTGAATTTCTTCTGTCTGCTCATCTTCTTGTGTTTTTTCAGCTCGCTATTAAAATAAAATAAATACAAATGTAAAAATATGTCATAACATTTTCATATTAAGAGTCCAGTGATATTATTAAATAAGTTAAAGAGAGAGTCAATATGATTACTTGTTATTGTCATCTGACTATCTTGTACAAAATATGAGATGATTTTGCAAACTGATATAACCATATTTCCATATGTATGAGTATAAACAAACTAAATTGAATCACAGACTTATCTTTTTGTATCAGTAAATCTTTTTTAAATTTGTCAACAATCCACATTTGTTGAATTATGACTTTTCTTATACTAAAAAAGTTACTTATATTTAATAGATGCTTAATGGTTGATTTCTATTTAAATGTATGCATATAGGTTAATATTGGTAATCCTAAATGAAGTACTTTCTAATGGACGAAAATAATCAATGAACTCTTAAATAAATATTGCAATTTTCAACTTGCATGAAATTATAAAAATTATGATCCAATTAGCTTAAATAACTAAAACCATGCATTACGTATATGTGAAGTTTTTATTGAAGATGAAGCGCATGTTTTATTAAGATGTCCTCTTTATGACGATTTAAGAAACCATTTATATCATGTTGCTAAAACTTTAAATGATAATTTTAATACTTTGGATGATAATCAAAAGTTCGTGTTTTTATTCTCAGATGTAAATATGATTCGTGTGTGTGCCAAAACCTGCCAATTAATTTTAAAAAGACGTAGAAATTTTATATATTGTACATAGAATTTTATTTCATATTATGTATTATTATTATCTATGCATTTTAATAGTCTCTTATAATTCTGTATAGAATGGCTCTCATTTTATATAGTGTTATTTTACAATGTATAAAGATTGATTGTACTTGTTGAGAGATGAGACTTAAATAAAACATTGAATTGAATTGAATTGCATTCATACCTCACGCAGTCTGTCAAGGATGTTTAGAAGCTCTCCTTCTTTGTTTCTTTTTCTGCTACTGGTTGCCTAAAATAAATTGTTCCATTTAACAATCAGTCATGTTAAGGATGTTAATTGACTTAATGTTGTCAAAAGTTTATAACTTCTGTCTAAAAGTGGATCCAGATTCAAATTGCCAGGTTGATCAAAATATTTTTCTTGCAATTAAAAGGTGCAAAATAATTATATATTGCATAAATAAACCAAATTCAGATATGTTTGACTAAAAATCTTACATTTATTGTACGGAATAAATTGCTTAAAAAACAATTATATAAATTTGAAGGTCTCGATTGAGGATATAAAACCGTATTTTCCTTGACTTTGAGGTGAAATTTACACAATGTCTTTTCTTTCAGTTGATTAGGTGGCTAAAACTGAAAACCAAATTAAAAAGCTTAATTGTTAAGTGATACAAGAAAAAAATTAAGGCACCATAGCGAACACATTTAAATGTTTCATTTACTTTTATCTACTGGCATCTCAACCAGATAATATACCTTAGAAGTGGATGGTGTTTCTGGAATAGTTCGAACTTGTGAACCTGTTGGTGTATCAGGAATGACATCCAACTCCAACTCTTCATTCTAAAAGACAAAAAACATTCTCATTAAAGGTCATGCAACAAAACTTCTTATCAGAAAAGTATTATATTGTCAGATCAGCTGTTAGTACAAACGAATGGATGAGGGTAATGATGTGAAATTTAAATTTCATTTATATTTATTTGTGAAATGTATAAAGTAAAACGTTGATTGAAAATATTATTTTAGGAACATCAAACTAGTCAGGGCTTTAGGGGTCATTATAATGGTTCAGCATAACACTGGTGTTGAGTTGTTTTCTTAAATCAAGATTATTAAATTGTCTTTTACACTTGTCAATAAGCACCTTAAATATTCAAAATCTGCTTGTTCATAAAAATGTGTACTGTAACGTCGAGACTTTCAGTTAATTATGTTTGTTATAAATGCATACTAAGTTCTTACAATTATCATGATTTAACAAATTTTAACTATGACAAATGTAAAGCTTACCTGAATTGTATCCTCCACATCTTGTTCTCTGAGTGAGAAGTCAGTGTCTTCAAATTCATACACATCCTACAAAGACATTTAACATGTTAAAAGAGTTTCAATATATATTATTTTGTGATGTTACTTCAGTGTATACATATGAGCAAAGAGCTATCTAGAAAAGCAACCTAAATTCATCAAGTGTCTATATCCATCAAATTGAAAACAGCTCAAACTGCTAAAGCCTATGAACCAGTTTCATATTGAGTTGGTACAAGTGTTTTTGAAAAGTAAGTGGTATTTATACATCTAAATTTGCAAACTGATGTATTTTATCTGGTAAAATAGTTAAATAACACACTTTGCTATGTTATCCTATAAATTAAAAAAAAAATACAATTTAAAGCTTGGCATATTACTTTGTTGATGACTGTCTGTAAGCCTCTACATGTTCGTTATTTTTTTTTTTTTGTTAGGTTTATGTCTAACAGAGAATTTATCTATAATAAAACACTACTGTGTTGTTTTTATTGAGCAAACATGAGTTTCTGTCCTTTATTTTGGTATGAACAGGTGTGAAAGACAATAGACTGACAATCGCACTCAAAGTAAAAAAAAAAGTACCTGATCTGGTATTTGATTTCTTTCAACCAACTCTTCCAACTCTTCAACTCTGGACTTGAGCCGGAGAATCTCATTCTACAAAAAAAAACAAATTTAATGTATCTGTTGCATTTAGTCATGTATTGATTCGGATATTTCAAATATTTGTTGCAATTATAAATTTGTCTCCATCTCAAATAAATGTTAACAGGTATAGTATTAATTTGGATATGTGGTAAAAAAAAAAGAGTTTATTAGACTTTTTACTCTAAACAATTCTAATTCTTTTTTTGCCTTTTGACTCGAGGTGTTGTCCTTGACCAATTAAGGAATTTTACACTGGTTTAATACAATACAAAATTGGCTTTTGCCTTTTAATTCTGTGTTCTTGTCAATTTTTTATAAAATAACTATTGATTTAAAGTCTTTAACCTGATACATGATTAAATTTTACTAAATATTTCACATCTCTTTATATATATCATACCTGTAAACGCCTCACTGTTGGTCCATTTGATGTGCTGTTTTGACTCTGAGACTGAACCTGAAAGATGAAAAAAAAATCAATATTGACTGAACAGAAATTTAAGCTATTTATAAATTAACCAACATCTTTACCACAGTCAACCATTTTCAAATGGACATTGAACCTTGTCTGTTATGGAGAGATTGTATAGAATTAAAGACATTTTTATAATTCAAAAAATTCACTCAATTCTTTAATTTAAAAATTGCTTCATCTTTTGCAAACTTGAATAGGTTATAACAACCTTTCAGTGTTTTATTTGCACTGAATCAATTGTTTGTTAAATGATAAAAACTTTTCATACAACAAGACGTTAGTCAAATTCACAATTTTGAAAAAAAAACATTAATCTGATCAGGGAAAATCATCTGATTGATTTTTTGTCATTAAATTTGATTTTTAGATATAAAACAATTTGCACTTTGCTTCACAAAAAGGGTAACTTGATGTTTATAACTTTAAAAAAAATGGTAAAAGAAAATATGCAACATTTTTTATCATTGTTATTATAACAGGGGCAATTTATGATCTTTGATATTTAAGTTATAAATCAAAATAAATACATCCTATTTAACAAAAAAAAGAATGCTGTTGTTTTTAAATCAGTTTTTCTTCTTCATTTTACTTATAAGTTACCTTTATATTTCTGGTCTGCTTACGAAACTCTGGCAGATTGACTAGTCCGCTATTCAGTTGACTTAGATGTCTGTGAACTACTACTTCGGATTTGACGCTGACAAGATGCTTGAAAAGTCCTGGTTTGATGGTAGTCTCTTTTCTATTGGATTGGTGCAGCAAACCAGCTTCATGGGAGTTGATTATATCTATAACCAGGTCAAAACAGCACTCTGGAAGGGTTGACAGGTAAATCTGTTCCTTGAAAGAACCACCAAACGTACCTTCCTAGAATTAAAATGGGTTTCATGTCAACAATAAATCATTACATTTAAAGGATCTACAGAGTTCTGTAAGACATTCTATTTTTATTCAAAACAGTAAATAAGTCATGTTCTTATACACAACATTGCTGTTTATTCTACATGCTGCTGAAAAAGTTATCATTAACATGCGAACAATCAGTTCAATTTATTACCTATTTCAATAAAACCACTATCCTACATTTCATTATATTGATTATTAAAAAGCATGTATTTTTTTAACAAATCCAGATATCCAAATGGAAATTTTTATTGGTGTTGTATTTCAAACTTACATGCTTTGCTGGGTTGAAGCCTAAAAGAGGCATCACCTTCTTTCTCCACAGTCTGTTAGAGGTGTTTAAAAAAGTTTGTCTTGCTGCTGCACCTGATTCTGGATGAGCCTCTCTCATGATCTAAAATATAAATTCAGAAATTTGTACTACATTACTACACAAAGGCATTTAATACCTTCATATTCATGGCAAAAAACTCATTGTTTAATTGTGAACTATCACATCCAGGCTGGTATTATCATTTTTTTTACTCTGTAAATAAAAATGCTTGCCATGGACCTAGTTTCAATAAATAAAGAAAAAAAACTTTATTTTGCAATGTTCTCTTAAGTTATGTCAATCCTTATTGGAAATTGAACTAATAATTTACATTAGCTATATCAAAATGCAAATTTAATATAAAAATCCTATAACAAACACAACTTTGCAATTACTTTTGTAGGATAAACTTATTAAAGATCTATTAAAGTTTGTTAATATCCTTTTCATTGACAAGTATTTTCAACTTCTACCTGATAAGAAAATCACAACTATCACACACAATTTGAAACCATCGTAGAGAAAAAGGGGGAGCAGACTATCAGTCAGGAATCTGATGTACAGTAGTTATCGTTTGTTCATGTAATTTATACGAGTTTCTCGTTTCTCGTTTTGTTTATATAGATTAGACCGTTGGTTTTCCCGTTTGAATGGTTTTTCACTAGTAATTTTGGGCCCCTTTATAGTTTGTTGTTCGGTGTGAGCCAAGGCTCCGTGTTGAAGGCTGTACTTTAACCTATAATGGTTTACTTTTTAAATTGTTACTTGGATGGAGAGTTGTCTCATTGGCACTCACACCACATCTTCCTATATCTATGTACCAGGGCACACTTTACAAGGGCAATTACAATAACAGTTTTACTACTGTACAGAATGACTTTTAAAGTTCAATTTTAATCAATATTTTATTGACTTAATAGACCATTGTATAAGATTTTTTAAAAAAATCAATTTGGGCATAAATAACATTTAATATTTAATTAACATCATGTGCATCACTATCATGGGTGGTCAATAAAATAAGTAATTTAGTACTCACCCTGAGTTCTTCATGCAGACTCTTATGGACAAACTTTGTCTTTGTCTTTTGTGTAGGCTTACTATTGACTGCTGGTATGTCATCTAAAATTTTCAAAAATAATCAAATTCCAAATTTAAAATCAACAGGAAGGCTCAAACTCTACACATTTAAAATCCTGACATGAATAAAGACGAAAAAACATATAAGAAGCTATAAAACCATAAGAGATCATAATTATTTCATTTCTTAAAATAAATATATTTTAGATTTGCACAAGATGATATTTTTTAAATATTTACATAACAAATGCTTTCAGCAATTGCTCTGTGATCAATATTTTTCTTAAATTGTACAACACTTTTGGGAAAGTTGGTTCTCCTTGGTTTAAATGAGTCCTATGGTCTGATGAGTCAACATTGTTAATTTTTTTTCAACCAATTCTATAGTTAATAACTTTTTATGTCATTTCCACGCATTAGGGACGGATTCTGACATTATGTATGTGCCAGTCCCTAGTCAGGAGCATGTTATACATGTTATACATTGATTGCTGTTTCTGGTTGAAGATCGTGTTTGTTTTATTCCTAAATCTTTTCTTTAATTTTTTTACATTTTCTGGTTCCCAACTGATAAGTTTATGCTAAGGGATATCGGGATTACTCATCTTTGAGGGTGGTACAGTGACCTATAGTTGCTTACTTTACAACATTGGATCTCTTGGGTCTGATGAGGAAGATTGTCTCATTAATTCATATCAACTTATTTTTATATTTTAAATATAGCCTAATTAATTCACTTTGTTTAAAGAAATTAGAACAGTATCTCACCAGGACAAGACCAACTTTTTAAAAATCAAAATGCTGAATAATGCAAAAATTTGTTTCTTTTTATATATTTGTCACAAAGGTCAATGAAATGTGTATAATCCATTGTATAAGAGGACAATCTTATTCATTTAATCAATAAACTAAGTACCTTCTAATCTTGCAAACTGTAGGTGTAAACTGTCAAGTGTATCGTGAAGGTCTGTTAGAAAGTTGGATCTTGACTTCCTGTTTTCCAAACTTGAAAAGGTTTTATCTACAGCTTTGTATCTGTGCAAGGGGAGGCTTGCCAATATCTCTTCTTCTGCCTGAAGATAAAAATAAATAATCAAAAGATGTTCTCAACTTGTTTAAATAAGCATGTGACCATGCCCTCAATTTAAACTGCCCAAATTAACCTATTTGAATATCTGGGGAGGATGTTACTCATATCAATATAACCCAGTATGCAAGTAGAGGACTCAGACAAAATTGAAATAAAGTCATGTATAATATTGGTTGCATTTTAAAACTTTCAAAAAACCTTAATACTATCATGATTATGATCAAAACTTGCTCTTAAAGAAGACTCAAGGTTACAAAAAATCAAGCAAAACACTTTTTTATTTCTTAACTAACTTCATTTGTTACACTATTAGTTGTTACTTTATGATAAGGTAGAAAAATCATCCCATTTTTTTGCATCAAACTTGACATTCTTTTTTTAACTCATTGGTAACTATATTTCTTCTTATCATTTTTAAATAAGCTGTACTAAAATTTAACTTTTGTATAATTTAAACCATTTATGTAATTTAAGGTGTTTTTTGTATTTTTCATGTTTTTTATTTTAACTTTTTTCTCCTATTAGTTTAATAGAAAACAAGTACAGTAACAAAAATAAATTTGCATGCTTCTCTCAAAGGCAGATTTTCCATGTTCAAAGGAACGTAAAATTGGGTAAAAAATCTAATTTGGCATTAAACTTAGAAAGATCATACCATAGGGAACATGTGTTTTAAGTTTTAATTTGAATGAACTTCAACCATTGTCAACTTCATCAAAAATTACCTTGACCAAAACTTTAACCTGAAACCGCAACTTTCATTTTTCTATGTGAAGCGGACTGTGAAATTGGGGTCAAAAGTCTACCTAGGCTTAAAATTAGAAAGATCATATCATAAACAAGAAGTGTACAAAGTGTCAACTTGACTGGACTTCAGCTTCTTCAAAAACTACCTTGACCAAAAACTTTAAGCTGAAACCAGACAAAGACTGACAGACTATCAGACTGACAAAAGAACGGATGCACAAACCAGAAAACATTATGTCCCCCTACATGCTCTACTATTGTAGGAGGGGCATAATAAAAATAGCAAAACCCTATATTTAAAAAAAAAGATTAATATAAGCAATGCCCACTTAATAGATTTCACATAACATTAAGTATTGACATGTTTCAGAAAGTGTAGATCACTTTGTATTGGAAAAGAGTATTGTTAATTAATAAAAAAAAATCGCAAATTAATATGAGATTAAAAAGAAATGATAATTTTTTTTCACCAATTAATACATGTAATATGAGATAGAAAAAAATGATCTAATATAAAACCATAGTAAACGAATGCATATTTTGAAAGTGACCAAACACTGGATTTTATATCTATATAAATATAAAAAACTTCGTAAATCTCAACGTTTGTTTAGAAGTTACTTAGGCCAGGGAAAAATAATTGTTGATTCCCCATACCTGCCCAGGTATTATATTCTAAATAGCAGAAGACAACAATCATGACAGCTATGTCAAAGTACTGGAATTAAAATCTTAGCAATAAAGGTGTATAAATATTCCAAACTCAACTATCACAAGTGGGTCTCATTGGGGCTAAGCAAGACCTGTGTTAATGGGTTTTGTGTAGGCATGACACGTGAAATGCAAATTATTGTGCCGTGAAAAACAGGAAATGGAGTCTTGCAGGACATGTAATTACAAAAAATGAAAGTTGCTCAACATACATAGTGTAAGTGGGATATGGGCATTTGACAAAACAGTGAGCTGGATCTGGGATCAGAACCCCCAACAATGAGACCCCCTCACAGTACTTAAAGCTTTGATTTGAGAGAATCTCTACTGTGATAGACAAGTAGTCCAAAATATCATGATGTCTGAAAGGCTATTTTTCTTTTTTTCTGGCGACACCTTCTTAGATCCTACGACATAGGAAGGCCTCCCAGAAAAATATTAAAATAGCCTTGCCAGACGTCATTGTAGGATGGCATCACAGAAAAAAATAAAAATTGCGTTGGCAAATGTCATAATTATTTTAACTACTGTAAAGTAGAGTTTTACATTTATACACATAGCCTCATAGGCATTTGTTCAAGTTGTTTCTATCCATGGGAAGGTTGACTATCCATATAAATAGAATTATAAATATATTGATAGTGGACCTTCCCATGGATAGAATTAAATGCTTGTTATTATATTATACATTTATTGCTAAGATTTCAACCCCTGTGTCAGTGATTGTGAACTTGTCATACTAGTCTACTAGTCCAAATTATTATGCTGTCGAGAAAGGCTATTTTTGATTTTGCTTTAGAAGGTGTCCAAATTTGTATTATTGAAAGACAGTACTAAAACGGCAGAATTATTTGGACTAACTAGTCTATATATTTATATAAACTCTTCCAATTTGTATTATTGAAAGACAGTACTAAAACGGCAGAATTATTTGGACTAACTAGTCTATATATTTATATAAACTCTTTATCATAGATCACAAATATTAATACCTGTATGTACAAATGATGTACGCGCTCTGCTTTAGTTTAAATGGCTATCAGTGGCGGATCCAGGAATGTTCATAAGTGGGGGCCCACTGACTGACCTAAGAGGGGGCCCGCTCTGTCACTGATTATATAAGCAGCCATTTTTTTCCCCAAAAAAGCCCCCCCCCCCCTTTTCCCATAAACCCGCCGGCTATAAATCCGTGGCTCTTTAAAGTCCTTTTGATAATTTATTTCTGACTTACTGTATTCTGTACTGACTTACGCAGCTAGAATTGGAAAACTTCGGCAGTTTTTTAATCTGGGCACCTAGATGTATAAGTAACGGATATGAAATAAAATGACGAGAGAGAAACCAGTCAATGTCAATACATAGTTTTAGAATCTGTTGGGAAATGCCAAGGAGTTCCGGATTATCGAGGATTTGTATTGCAAGACCCTTGCAAGACTTACTTTACAAATCCAAGGGATTAATCAGATATTAGAATCTAATAGAAATATATATTTATAAATTTAGATCGTTCAGTGTTGTCAGAGACATATACACACAGAGATTCTTTGTATATATGTCTCTGGTGTTGTCTATTTGGTAATTTTTTTTTTTTTATTGACGTAATCATTTTTGTGCGTTCATATCGTACATTATTATAAATATTTAATACATAATTGAATTCTCTGTTGTAATTAGCCATATAACTTATGTAATGTATCACAAATTTTTACAATGGTGCAAGCGTCTTAACTGATTTTCGGTTTGACTTGAATAAATTTTAAGATTGTAATAGTTTAATCCTTGTTTAATCGGCTAAGAAGGCAACATTTAACATCAGAATCTGACTGAGGAAGGGTATCTGTTATCCAAAATATTAATAAATAATTACATTTATAGTTACCTTTTTATGTATTTGGAGTTGTTTTCTACACTTTTCGGACCATATGAGTATTTGGATCGTACGCGTACTTTTTCTAAATACTCGTACGTACGCGTACGGTTGGACTAATTTTAAAATTTACTGATTAAATTCCAATTATATATCAATCACAGATGAAATTAACTGAAATCCCCAACAGTTAAATTGTAGGTGGAATATTTATAATAAAAACTTAATTTTTCGACTTCTTAAAAGGGACAACTTTTAGGCCTACAATACTTCAAATAAAAACGGAATTAAAACCGACAAAATATTGGACAGAATTATAAAATATGGAAATCAAACAAAGGTGCCTGTATGTACACATTTAAATTCTTAATTTCAATCGATTTTAAAATGTTCACCTATTCTTTTTATTCATCTAATATTGTAATAACTTTAATTTGTAACAGTCAATAAAAGATGTGTTCGCCAAAAATTAACAAATATTGATCCAAATACATTTATGATCCGGCTTGTACTAGATCGTACAAGTATAATCATACAGTGGAACCGTAAGCGTATGATCGGACCGTATGATTATATAAATACGCATACGATACAGACCGTACGCGTACGGTCTAAATACTCATATGGTCTGTAACTTACATATGTTTCTGTTACAATAAAACATTAAGGCACAGCGTAATTAAAAGGCTTAGATCTATAACATGAAAACTGAAACGAACTTTCATCCCACAAAAGAGAGGGACCTTTATCGGGACTTCGGGATTTCATGTTTTTAACCCTGGATTTCTGAATAATGACTGCACTTCCTCTCATATAAGAGCCCCCTCCATACAATGATTAGTCCAACCCAAAATTAAACTTTCCCAAAGACAGTTAGGGGTTTGAGTTAAAAAAATCATTATAAAAGATTTGCGTAATTAAATTGTATATTTCATAAAGAGAACTAACTATGATTTATATGTAGAAAGTCCTTGATTTTATAGTACTGTAGAATCTATCATATACTATTTTTTTTCTCAACAGTATTATGAGTATATAAGACATGTTTAATGATTTCAATCTTTTTTAGACGTTAAAAGTTTATAACCCGTTTAACTGATACAAAATTCTAGACCGACTGAAATATTTAAATGACACTACACAGTATAACCCTTTAAAATATAAGACATACCGCCCCTCCCCTCGGACTCTTACATAAATAACATGAAAAATGAAAAAGTACAATAGGCTACAATTCGATCAGTTTTCGTGATTATTTCAATTAATTACAAAGAAAATATTTACATTGAACTATAGTACATGCAGTACACGCATCAACTATTTTGTAAGAAATAACTTAAAAAATTTATATGAAATGATCTAATAAAAAAGTAACGGTTTCATGGTGCTAAGAAATAATTAGTTTGCATGAATAATTATGAATATAATAAAAGGTAAATATTTCAAGATTATTCTCTAATATATATTTTGATGTCTATACTGCCTATTGTTTCTAACAAAATGGATCATATAATGGTGAGAAAAATTTAAACAATTCACTTACAATGTAACTGTCTATTACCGCGTTTTATGATTTTTCACGATGAATTGAATCAAATCAAATATTTTATATAGATACACCTCTTAACCTGTTAGTGTACAATTCAAACATCAACACAATATGTTTTAATAAAATATAGAAATTACAAAACAATCTAAAAAAAAATCAAAACCACTATCAAAAGAGTTATAAGAGAGAGAGAAAGGGGGCGTGCAACTCAGTCAACCTTTTCTTCATGTGCTTTTTCTAACAAATCGACTTTATCATATTTACAAGAATGTGTCCATAGTAAGCAGATGCCCCACTCACACTATCATTTTAGATGTTTAATTGACCGTAAAATTCGAATAAAATCTCTAATTTGGCATTTAAATTAGAATGATCATATCATAGGAAACATGTGAACTAAGTTTCAAATTGATTTGACTTTAAAAACTACCTCGTCCAAAACTTTAACCTGACGAACGAACGAAGGGACGGACAGACAAATGGACTCACATACCAGAAAACATTATGCCCCTATACTATCGTAGGTGTGACCTAAAAAATACTGAAAATTGGGGCACACTCCTCCTTGTTTTAACGTTGTAAGTCTAACCATGAATAAATATAAATGTAACGTTGAAAAGTGATCGAGTCAGTCAGGGACTTTCTAGTGTAAAAAGTTCCTGTTTAAATTCAAACATAATTTCATTAATTGATTCATTAATTCTTTTTTTTTGTACATATTACATAAAAGAGAGACCTTCAAACTCATAAATCGAAAATAAAAAATACGGTGACCTAGGCTATAGTTGTAAATGTCTGTGTCATTTTGGTATCTTATGGAGAGTTGTCTCATTGGCAATTGGCAATAATACAACATTTCAAATTTTCATAACTTTTTTTTTTCAAATAAAAGCAAGCAGCTGAAATAAAGATATAAAAGGTGAACAAATACTTACATCGTCTTCATCAGTTGAAATCTTCACGTCTATTGTTGTCACTTCACCTAAGGAAACTTCCAGTACGGGAAACTGGCCAGGTCTGTTGGTGCAAGCAAACATAAGTGTGTTGTTGTCTGAATCACAAGTGAACCACCAAAAAAGGCCTTTGCTACTGCTCGAAGCCATTATTTGCGTTCTGATTAATTTTCGATTAAGATTCGACGGAAAAGTGCTAAGTTATGAAATCTGACAGGGAAAACAAGTCATAAAAAGAGAAATTAATTAGCCAATCATATTATTGACCAATTAGGTAAAGATAATTAAACAGGTATTGTTATTCTAATTGGTAGACCAATCACTGACCCATGAATAATATGAAATGGGAGGGGCTAAATTAAAAGAAAAAACGATCACTTTTTATTTCTCAATTTTAGTAATATTTATTTACGTTTCAAAAAAATGAAACTTAACTTGAAAAAAAAAGCTGATAAATTTTATAACATAAATACATAATTAAATACATAGAGCAAAATATGTACACTTTTTAGAATTAACCAAGAGCACACATGGGAATTTATATATCTTATGAAAAAAATTAGCTCTCTTAATTTTGATTATTTTTTGGTAGATTCATAATTTTCTTACACATTAATATATTTGGACGTTTTAATTATTTTTTTTTTATCAATAAAAGTGTTTATTTTTACATATATCTCTGTGCATATAGTGGAACTCATCTCCAAAATCGGTTCTGTAACATAATTTACAAGTTCTTCTATCTACCTGAATATTTGTCCATCTTTTATATATCAATGAGTAGTTTATGGTTGGTGGTTCTAAATTTGCATAAAGTGTAAAAATCACGAAATTTTTAAATATCAAAATAGTTCTGAAAGCCAAAAGTATCCTGTAAAAAAATGCTTGCACATTTAAAATCATGTTTGTTGAAATTGATCTTTGAGTTTCGTTCTGATTGTATTATTTTAACCAAATATCACTAATACAAGTTTGAATTAACAACACAAGAAATAATCCCGTTCCTATGAACATATAGTCAACATGGTTTAACAAACTAAAGAGTGATAGGAGGGCCCCTGGTCCAGAAATCCCGGGCTTAAAAACACAATTCCAGAAATTCTGATCTAAGAAACACCCGATCCCGGTGGGTATTCGATAAAGGTCCTACTCCCCATCAACTCAAATATATCATTTTCATTTGCAACTAAACCGTAGTTTATAAATAGTGGCTGATAATTAACTTTGTTTGCCATACACTATTTTCACCCAAAATGATTTAATTTTTTATATACTTTGTGTAAATTTAGATGCGGAAATCATCGTTTGCCAGTGGAGACAGAAATGTGGCAAACTATTCCGAGATCCGAAAGGTCTTGTAATCTCTGTAGCTCTAAAGATATTGGCGATGAATGTCACTACATTATGTCATGCAATTGTTTTAACATAGAAAGAGAAAAATATTTACCACACTATTGTAACAAAAATGCAAACATTATTAAATTTAAAAATGTTTTCTCATCTGAAAATGTTGTAGAAGTAGAAAAATTGTGTAGATTTATACGACATATATCATTGAAAGTCTGTCCTCCTGTTTAGAGGAACTATAATATTATTATAATGTTATTATTTTCACACATGCGAACCAAAGATATGTATTATATATGAACTGTTATTATCTCTGTAGCTATGTACTAGTTTATGAGAATAAAATCATTCATATTATTATCCGAACTGATTTGTTTTCTTTGTCTTTTTGTATTGTTCTCTACTTTTTATAATTTGGTTATGTGTCATGTTGTAAAAGTTCGTTGCTTAAGCATAATGCTTTCTCAAACAAATAAAAAATATTTTGTAAAAATTCTTATTATTGGTGTATATATATAAACAATATTATTTTATTGTCAGTAGTATATGTAGGTAATTATTCACTATGCACTTTTTAAATTATTTGTACATTCACTTTTTACAATTTATTATCATTATAATTATTTTCTCTCAATTATTTTTTAAATGACTTATGATGTCTAGTTCTTTGAGTTTACTTTTCATAACTTAGCTGACACGTTTATGATTACACAAGTCTGTATAGAACACCTGCATGTGTATTATCAATCTAGAGAAGAAGAAAAAGCTACGCGACATTAAAGAAATTTTCCTTACTGTTCCTGTAATAAAAATGACACTTTTGTCTTACATCTATTTTATTTTCACACCTCTCAATGGTCCCGTTAATACACATGGTTGTAAAAGTACATCTGTGACGGGACAGAGGTGTGAAAATTTTAATCTGGTAATTGAGATTAAATATTGATAAAAATAAAAAGGTTATCAAAATATCTAAAACCTTTTTTGATAATATGTCAAATTGGTTTGTCAAAAAAAATATAAAAAGAAACATAGTATATTTTTTTTCTTATTTTCCCGATAATTGAACTTGTTATTACCTTGCAAGAATTGAAAGGGGAAAACATTGTATACTTAACAACTTTATAATTTTCTCATTCTATAATCCTTATTAAATTTTGAGTAAATTGGTTTCTACTTTCTCCTTTTTAGCCCAATAGATGATTTCTTTGATCACACCTTGAGTAATTTATAGAAATTTTGCATACGTCTGAAGTTTCCTTTTGTTGTATTTAAAACAATTTCCTTGTTTTTAAAGACTGACTCTATCAACACTGATAATTAATTGTAAATAATACATATTTGCTAATGCCAAGCGCAATCAAGTCCTCATTATACAATCAGATGGTATTTCTTGAATTTTGACAAAACAATGTTTGCTACTTTTTTCGTCTTCTGTACGTCTTTGTTTTTTTTGTTCATTGTATACATACAATATTTCAAAAATATATTTATAATATCAATATTATGTTCTATAATTAAAATCGCCCCTTTAAAAAAAAGTGATGTAACCTTATGCACATAAATACCGATTTTTGTGTAGTAAATCTTTAAGTTTGTATTCAACTACACCCCCACCCACCCTATCCCCCGAAGGATTTGACTGTTTATATACACAATTTGTGATCCTTTTTTTTCTTGTAAATCTACTTTGTAGTTTCGAACCCGCATCTTGGGTAGGTCTTCTTGGGTATTATACCGAAACTTTGAGCGACTTTGATATGTATATGCATGCATAAAAATCGAAATAAATCATGTAAACTTGTGTTGTATTCCGCTAATTTAAGGAATTAAGAATTGCATCTTCATTGCAGTAATGAGCAAACCTGTAGATCTGACAAAAAATTAAATAGCAAGGTCTCGGATTTTCTCTAAAGGGGGTTCGCGGGTCTAAATCGTTTATATAAGATCTTTTATATTTTTCTATAAATGAACTTTATCTTAAAGTCAATAGAAAAATAAAATAAAAAAGTGGGGTCACCGTTCATTTGCGCTCACAATCTGCCTTCGAAAGAAGCATACATTTTTGTAAAAGTGTTTTTTTTCTGTTGAAGTAATAGGAGAAATAAAGTTAATATCGAAATAAAAAAAGAAATTTATTACAGAAATCGCTCAAAATTTACAATAATTTAGTTTAAGTACAGCTTATAAGAAAGTTATATTAAAAAATATAGGTCACCGATGAGTTGAAAAAGATATTTCAATTTTAAAGCCAAAAAAATGGCATTTTTCCACCAAAGGGAGATAATTTGGAACTTTTTCAATGATGTATACATTTTAAAAGTCTTCGGGGGCCAACACGAATTGATTGTTTTGAATGATTTTTTGTACCATATAATAAAGTAACAACTACAAAAGGTAACAATATAAATTTATAATGAAAAACAAATGTTCGATTTTTTTCTGAAATTTTTATGCCCTCGAGCCTCCTTAAATATAATATATTTTGCAATCAATGTATCATGGACTCTGATCTTATGTTTTTATACTCTTGTCTCTTTTTCATATTTCCCATTACATCCTTAATTTATAATACTACATGTATTCAGGAACAATTATAGTATATCGAGATAAAAAAAACCCTTTCTAGTACGTTAAATTTAAATGTGATTTGAGGAAAAAATATTATACATTTGTACACCGACCGGAGCAAATTAAAACGGAAATAAAATGGATTCGTATAGACTGTATACTTTAAAAATGAAAAAAAAATAATTATTGTGATGATTTTCCCATCAAAATCAGATGAGAAGCGCATCCTTGATATAATTATTTTTTTACCGGAAATAACCGAAAATAACGACCCCAAAAATAAGAATGAAAAAAAAGTTTTTAAAGTCTCTATCGTCTAACCTCGGTTGTCTCCGCTACTCTCGATGGAGGTACGTAATTGGCCGAGTTGTGCCGAACGATTTTGATCCTGGTTAGCGAGAATTCAACGAGATCACAACACCATTGCCGCCATATTTGAACGCCATATATGAACAACTGATAGCCAGGTAGGTTCATCACATCCATTTATACTTATTTATAGAGTTTTAATTAAACGCTCATATAAACAGTTTTCTAGTAGTTTAAAAATCGCATTCAGACCAACAGAAATTATCTTACCAGGGCGATTATTTTACAACATGTACAATACTCGTCAAGGGAAGCAAGTTAACTCGTGCCAACGGAAACTCGTACCATGTTAACTCGTACCAACTTAAAGTCGTACCATTAAAAAAAATTGAAACTCATCAGTGAAGGCAAGCTTAAAAGATGTCAACGGAAGAAGGTCCGAGCAGTCCAGGGAAAGATATTCGCTTTGTGGGAACAGTACACCACCCACTCCATCACAACAGCAGAACTTCTGAAACAGACCATGCGTTTGAATGGTCCTGTACCAATACCAGAAAACACCGACCAGTAAATTGAATAGTGAACATGGACTATTAGTGTGACCATTATATTAGTGCGACCATTAGTGCTTCTTGAATGTTTATTTTTCTATATGTAACAATAGTGCCAATTAATATTATGTAACAATAGTGCCAGTTATCTTTGAAAACATTATTGTATTAATTTAATACCATGTGAAATCTTAAATGTAAAAGGATGATATAGATGTGAATAAAACATAAGGTGTATGTATCTCTTGAGCCATGGCTATTAAATAATAGCACACAAGACCGTGACAACATAGCAAACGAAAGACTAATCTGATGATCATTTCAGGTCTCATTTACTTTCCTCTGAAGGTGTCACTACTCTTTTTCAAAGCAATGCATATCTCACACGTTAAATGAACATGACATTACTTAAAATCTTAATAGAAGTTGTCAGTTTCTCGGTGAGTAATACTTACTTTGTGCAAAATATTATATATAAAAAAATTCATATTTTTAACATGTTGGTCATAAACAATTTACAACCTTTAAAACACACTAAATTAATTCTTTCAGTGAATAAAATTCCTTCGAGAAACAAAAGAAAAGTACCCAAATCTATTCAATGTAACTGATTTGGAATGATTAAAAATTAAATCCAATGGTTATCAGCATAAGTTTAAAAAAGAATGATTCAAGGAAGACAACAAATCAAATCTACCAAGGTATTATCTATATCTAATACACATGGAACATTAACTACAGACTGGTCATTTTACTTTCAAATTATATACTATTTTACATTTTTCAGACTTAAGAGGTATTGAGAAAAATAACAGTATATATTCATAATTAAACACCAATCAAATGCATTTAAATAAGTTGGTACGAGTTAGCAGTGGTACGAGTTAACATTGGTACGAGTTATTTTTTAGTGGTACGAGTTAACGTTGGTACGAGTTTACATTGGTACGGGTTAACTATAATTCCTCGTCAAGCCAGGGCCGAAAAGGTTTAACAAATTCAGGGTAAGCTGTCGCAGTGACAGTGCAGGACACTTCATGAACTGTTCTCATACAGTAACAGACTAGAAAGGTAGAAAGTTTATTCTTATAAAACCCTGCAAGTGCAAAGGTTTATACAGAGAGGTTGAAAAAAATATATTATTTATGGTTGTCAAGATAACAAATTATATAGGACGTATTTACACTTGTATGCAAATTTATCCGCCATTACGTACAATCACACAGGTTCCTGTAAACTTTGACATCATAATTTAAAATATTTGACGTCAAAATTTAAAAGTGATTGTTGCATGAAGGCCAGTCCACAATTAATTCCTCTATCACTTCTTTATAACCTTCAAAAGTTTTGCATTATTAAAAAAATGGCACCATGCACTTTTCATCTTTTGTCAAATTTTTTGTGTGTGTTATGTTATGTATTGTCCTAGTCTAAATATATATCCTACCGTAGTCTAAAATCGTTCATCTTGTCAGTTCGTTAGGTATTTGTGTTTGAACATAACACACGGAGAAACTCCTCATTGATGTCCTACGGTACTCCCGGCGTAGAAAAACAGTGCAAAATACGTTTTTTCTGCACTTTTGATTAAAAAAGTTTTCATTGTTGTTTTCAATTATTGTCGAAAAATGTCAATTTTTTAATGTCCGTTTCAATCCCGACTTCCAAATGTTTAAAAACATTCTAGAACTTCACAAAATCCCGTTTCCAGCCTCCATTGCCTTGCGTACATTCCATCCAGCGTCATCATTCTTGTAGCAGGCAATACAGGTCAAGCAAATCGTATTTTTAGGAATTTAAAAATGACATGCTCCTTACGTCATTTTCTATTTTCCCGTGAAAAAAGCCCAACCAAAATGAAAGGAAAACTATATGAAAAAACGATGTCCATGTCATAATTTTGTACAGGCAAATAGAGTTGGTTAATAAAAAACAATTTACATTTATTTTTCATAGAATTTTATTTTTATTCATTATAAAAAGATCAATATTCTGACCATCATGACTAGGTAAATATTCATACAAAATTCCCGTGATGTCAAAAGGGATGGCAAAAAAAGACTTTTCCTGTTGAATAAGTCCCAGAACTATTGCAAACTGTTTTGAAGCAATATCTCACAAAGAAATAATGTAATTGCCGTAGATGGAAAAATCCCCTAATTGACAGTAGATCAATTTTTTATTGGATATAAGAGTTGACATCACATGATTTTGACGCCATTGAAATTTAAATGTAAACTAACAAGGTCAGAAGGTTCAGTATGGGACAGTATCGTACATTTAGTTACTGACAAACAATAACGAGTTATTAAGCTTGACAATGCATGGTTATAAAAAATGAAAGCTAAGTCTACAGAAAAAATAAGAAAAAATAGCCTTAGTATAACGACTTACCCTTACACCTGGATATCATAAATTCAGAAAGATTGAAGCAATCACTTTTACAAATTTAGCCAATACAGATCCATACCCCTATTGACAAGTCAAGAGATGTTCCGAAAACTGTATATATCACCTTTTTGCACTTGGCCTAATCACTCATTCCATATCAAAATCAGTTAGAATACAACATCCAAAAATTTATTTGACCTCTCTTCTTTTATTTCAACCCAAAAAGATTTAAGGAATGAGTTAGGAAAGGAAAGAACAAAAATTAAGGAAAAATACACTCTAATTAAAAGAAACTATATTCGTGGACAACGAAAAGCAGGGTCATTAATTGTGGTCTTGGGCCTATTAGGGGCCTAAAAGTTGACCAATTTTAATAAAACTTGACATGATTCAAGCTTTAATAGTATATTATAAAACAGGTTACAAAGTTTAAAAGCCATATGATACCAAAAAAAAAAAATGTGGCATTTTTTATATCTGAACTTTGGGTGCTGAATTGTAGCATTGAATGAGAACAATTAAAACTATCAAATTTGAGCTTCTAAAAACCAAAAGATACCAAAACTAACACTCTTTAATGTCTCCATGTATAAGTTAACATCTATTTAAAGCAACAGAAAGCATACTTTATGTATCAGACTTATGAAAAATGGCCAGAAGTTAATTTTATATGAGCCTGTGCCAAAAAATAGAGGTTTTCAATTAGGTTGAACCCTTATATCAAATGTAATAGTTTTCACTTATCACGATTTTCTGAAGTTGTTAAGTTATCAAAAAAACTTTAAAAGGTTATAAATGTACTTTTAATGGAAATATAAGTTTCAAATAGCATAACACATGTGGATAAAATGGTCTTTAGCAATGTTATGCTTAAAAAAACAGGTTGCCAGTTTAATAACTGATCAAATATCTATCTTATCTGCCTCCAAACAGTTGAAAATGATACACAAGATGATTTTAGGACGATGAAATACCACTAATAAACCTCTTTGTCTTCTTTATAAGGTCTCTTTGGGTCAATTTAACCTCTCATTTCCTCAAAATTTCAACTGTTCAGGCCAATAAATAAAAATATTGGGGCAACTTTTACTCATTTATGGTAGAAATGTTATAAGAAATGAGTTATTAAAGCATTTTAGCAGAATGAACAATCCATATAAAAGTATACTGTCTCCAAGGAGGTTTTAATAAGTGCTTACGTTAAAAATAAATTTAACACCACGTTCGGACCAGGGTAAGACACTAACATTAGTGGCCATGTAGTCATGGTAGTCCACAGGACTACCAAGAAAATGTTTTGGGTAGTCCTGGTAGTCCATCACTATCACCGTTGAGGGCCGCAACACGGCCCAAACTTGCATGGGGGGTTTGGGGACATGCCCCCCCCCAAGAATTTTTTTCAAAATAAGATGCAATTTCCTGCCATCTGAGCAATTTGCTCTTTGATTTCCATTTATTGTCTAAAAGAAATGCACTACAAGTCATGCAAGTAATTGTGTTCTCGGAACATGTTACTTTTATGACCGTAAATTTGGTGCTGCTAATATTAAGGCAAAAGGTTGGGTCAAAAAGATATCCCAATATACATGATATAGTGGTTTGAGAGTACAATGTATTTTTTCTTTATTTTCAGCTTTTTAATGAATTTCTGCCATGAAGCGTGTTAAAGTTACTACATTTGAACAGTTAGAGTCTACTGATCATGTTGAAGGTATGATTATATTTCTTATATATATACCCTCCTTTTAGTCTTGAAGTAGGTACTTTATAAGAATAACTCATTAACTGTCTATTCAGCTATACTTATGTAGAAACTACCGAACATTATGTCTTTATACATAGTATGAACTAGAAATTTTCTACACACTTTTCTTTTAAAGCTACAAATTAATTAGGCTCGTTTAATTTTCATAAAATTTTTACGAAGTATTTGCTTTGAACCTTGACAAAAAATTAAAAAAAATAACCATTTTTTATAAAACAAATTACATGGGTTATGTCGCAGTTGACAAACACTTTTGATTATTGAGAAGCTTGATATTCCCTTCACAACACAACATAAACGTTTAGCTGATTTCACAGAGTTAATTCCCTGTAGTGTTAGGTACCACCTTGAAAGTGGGAATATACTTCATTTTCTTTCATGGGTTTGTCAGTTGGACAATTTTTTTCTTTGTAACAAATATCTATGTTTAGCCTTATTTTATTAGAAAAAAAAATTCTATAACATACATGTATATGTGAAAGACTTATTTGTTAAAACAAGAAGTTAAAAGACCACACCAAATAAATAAACGGTTCTTTGGACTCCTACTAAGAATAAAAGGAGTGAACAATGGTGAAGAGGAATTATTTTATTTATCTTGCATGACATAATTATTGTTATTTTGTAGATAGTGATACAGAATTTGAAAATGACTTCATTGATGTTAGAAATGCAAAGCGCAAAACAGGTAAGAATAAATAAATATTATATATATATCACATAGACATGTATCATGTATATCATATGTAAAAGATATAAAACTTGGACAGAAGCTTGACAGTATTTCCTAAGTTAGAGGGATATATATGAAAAGTGAAAACTATTCTTCTAGTTTTCCATGTTTCATTCATAATAGGATATTTTTTCTGTTTTTAAAATTGATATACAGTATTATTTAAGTTTCTCTAATTCTATGGAAATTTATCCCTTTCCGAACCCATTTTATAAAAAAATTTAATCAACATGTGGTTGCTGGTGATCTCAAAAGATCATTGGATGATTTTAAGGGTCATGACTAACATTAGCTAACTGGATGAATCAAAAGATGATAACAGGTGTTAATGAAATTGACAACTGCGTGCAATGTGAAAGGCACTCGAAAGGGGATTTTCAGTTAAAAAAAAAGAAAATGTCTTTTAATCATTAAAAAAACAGATTCTTACATAGTTACTCGTTGATTATCGGATTTATCCAATCTCGATAGTTAAATTATAGATTTTAAAGTCCTCGCCGAGGCGGCTCGGACTTTAAAACTGATAATTTAACTATCTCGATTGGATAAATTTGATAATCCACTGGTATCAATGTAAGAATCTATATTTATCAACACCAACAACCATTATGAGATTTTATGGAACTTTGACAGAAGCTTCCTTGTGATCATTAGACATGAATAGCTGGTATCAAGAACAATAAAACAAATTCACAGACCACTGAATAAAAATGAAAAGAATGACAAGTGTTTTTTTTTATTTTAATGCAAGGCTCTGATATTTCTCCTGAAAACTTTTAATCTAATCTTTTTTTAGCCAGGAAACGTGAAAAAACATCAAATGTATTAAAAGACAAGGAGACAGACTTCAATGTTATCAACAACCTTGTGAATTCGCCATGCTGTGAGAAAAAATGTTTAAGCACCAGTAATGTCCAGACAATTCAGACCTGTAGAGCTATGTTCTATAAAAAGACACAAGAGGAACAGTCAGATTTCATTGAGAGAAACATAAGGTAAGTTTATTTATGAATTAAATTTTATTTACTACAAGAGTGCTTAACTGATCTTGACTGGCTATATGTCAGTAAAAGAATGATTATATATAATATATGGCAATTTACATTTAATGACTGGCTATTATCTATTTTGAATTTATTGAACCATAAAACTAATTTTTGACTCTTCACATTGAATAATCCGTGAAGAGTCAAAAATTAGTTTTATGGTTCAATAAAATCAAAATAAATTATTGCCATTCATTACAAATAAATTTTTATAAAAAATAAGGCTCAAAGAACGTTGTATATTATTTTTATTAACAATAACAACGTACATACATGTTGGTGGATGAATACACAACATGAGAGTGGGCGGGTCGCCATCAACATTGACAACATGGAAAATAAAACTAATAATTTTAACCAACATGACCAATCAGAAGACAGTAAAAACACCAAATTTATTTATACTGATATACATGTGTACATGGTTTCTGTTGACTCTAGCTGTCTTGAATTAATAACAAGGGCCTAATGATGATTCTGATTAGTTGATTATCTAGGACTGAATTTTTGTTTATTTGATAATCTTGTTATATATATATAATATAATTTATTATGCAATTACTTGGACATCCCCATTTAGAGCTTCAATCTTATTGACCAATTTTATGAAACTTAATCTATAACCAATCGAACATGTGTTATGAAAATTCAATTCTCCTGAAAAGTTTTAAACATTCAATAGTGACAATACCATTTGTTAAAAAATATGTCATATTGTAGGTGTAGTACCTTTGACATTTTAACATAACACAAGTTCGTAAAACTAAAATGGAAAATCATGTGGACTTGAGATATACTTTTTCAACTGTTTTTTGTTTTTTTTCATCATGTACACAGGTGCAATGATGCCAGTTTAGAAGACAAACAGTTGACTTTTGTGCTGACTGGTAGAAGAGTATGTGAATATGCATGGAGGATTGTGTACGGCATTAAAAGAAGGAGGTATGCTACCTTATAAGTGCAAATAAATTAGTTCATGGGATACACATTCTTATGATGGCAACCCAACATCAAAGTAGAACGGGGGGCCTCCTTGTTCAAGTGGTATAAGTAGTAACTACTGTAAGCACTAGCCAGTCAACTCTCAGCTTGTGGGTTTGAACTCTTCTCATGTGGGTGCACTCAACCCCAACCTTAATTGTGCGCTGTTCCAAAGACAAATGTATGGGGGGGGAGTACTTTTTTATTTGACCCTCCTTCCTGTACAATTACTTCTGGAAAAGCTAGACTAGAATGGTAAGTTTTACTATCAAAGGAAGGTTTCTGGTTACCCCTGCTTCCTCCACCAATAAAAACGGGCAGCTAAAAAGCATTGCCTGAAAGTAACACTAAAAACCAATAAAACCAAATCTATTCAAATCAAAAGAAGTGATTCCACATTCTGTTGCAGTCTATAAATACCTGGTTAATTTTTACGGAATTGATAAACCGATTAAACAGCTATCCATGAGGAGGTTGTTAACAACTACTTTTCACTGTTAGGCCATTAACAATGGAAACCACATATTGTAGAGTTAATTATTAAGCTCACATAACAAGAAGCGTTTTAATTGAGAAATCAAATAGCCAGATTTAATGCTAAAGCAATCATAAAAAAAAAAATGATAGACAGCAAGGAACAGCCATTAATTCAGAGGGTCAGGCCAATAAAGTATGTGGCAAGGTTAAACATATCCAAACAGATAACAGATGATCACTTTCCTTATATTATGTGCGTCGCTCAATTTTTTAAGACATAAACAAATTCTGAAGGTCAATTTTACATGCTATTTATGGAACTTTGACAGGTCTCAAAAATGGCATTGGGAAAATTATGTTTCTATCAAGTAGTCTAGGTGTTTTTTTTTATCAACAAATTACACATTTCCTTAAAAGAATTTCCAAATTGATGTCAAATAATCCTAGTAAATAAAACAACTTAAATTAGGAGTGGTATTAGCCTGCTGTATTTTTTACATTTTTAACTTTCAGGTATTACTACATGAAAAAGAAATGTAGGTCTACTCATGAAGATTTAGACAATTCTGACAAAAGATGTAGCCAACAATACAAGAGCAGGCAGTACCTTGAGGCAAAGAGTTTTGTGACAGGTCTATGCAAAAGATATGGTGATGATCAGCCTGACATTCTGGAAATACATTTGCCATCATGTCTCTCTATTCTACAAGTTTGGACCGATTACAAATCTTCCTGTGAGAATTTAGCCTCGCCCTACTTATCCTACCAGAGGTTCTATGGAATGTGGATAGAAGAGTTTCCTCATGTAAAGATTCCAAAGGTTTGTATGGAATAATATTTAGAACATAAATGTTGGTTTTTGAAAATGATAAGCAGATAAAATAATATACAGATTTTTAAATTATATCTGAATGCACACTAAACATATATATGCTATCATCTGTATTTCACAAAATTGCTTAATATGTACAAAATATATTTTTTTGTTAAGTAATGACAAGCACCAATTTATTTCCAATAATAATGTGTCAAAATGTCAATTATGTCTGAGTCAACATGATTTTGAAATATTATTTTTATTCTGCACTTTATGTTAAATTAAGGTCGTGTTGTATGATGTGTTGTAAAACTAATCTTAAGACTAAGAGTCCATTGACATGGATTTAGGTAACTAAATGTCACCATGGACCTTCAAAATGAAACTGAACTATATTTCAATCTTTTAGTTATAAAAATAAATTAAATTATGTGGCAATTCTATAATAATTTATTGGTATGGCAGTGACTTTATATCATACCTCCAGCCTTATGTTATATAATTAACTCCTTCGTCATGATAACAAATATCCTTTCATGCTTAAATTGATACACTCATAGAATTAAATAGATGTATTGTTTTTCTTTATAGTATCAGAAGCTCAGCAAATGTAATGAGTGTGTAATCTTCAAAGAAACCATCAGCAAGAAACTGACAAAGATTGATTTGGGAGAGCTGAAAGACAAGAGAAGAGCACACTTGCTACTTCAAGAGTAAGAATTTTATTCACTCTTAAAAAAGATTTTTTTACTTTTCATGATTGATACAAATACATCAACATATTAGCCCAACTGACCTTAAGTGAACTTTTTCTTCTATAAAAAATCTCTGCAACAATCTCCTTGGGTTAATAGTATACTTAAAGGTGGTCAATGACCATGCCTTCTAACCGAAATTGCTAACATATTGTTAAAAATAGAACATTGGGGGTTAATACAAATTTGTCAGATTATCCTGAAAGCTGCTATTATTGAGGAAAATATGATGAGAGATGTTATGTTGTGATCTGCCAATTAATAGAAATCCTTCTTTTGACTTGTTATGGAGTAATTGATCTTGGTGACATCTTCCATTTTTATATAAAAAAAAGAAGAAGATATGGTATGATTGCCAATGATACAACCCCCCACTGGAGACCAAATGACACCGAAATTACCAACTTTAGGACACCAACTTCATTTAACTATGAGGTCTTTAGTTAGTTTAGTCACTACTGTGCAAAGAAATGTATTTTTCCTAACATCACTACACCTTGATGTTGGGCAATTATTCCATTTAGGATAACTCACCACTTCTAAAAAATGTGTTGGGTATAGGTAAGCAAAGGTCATGGAATTAGCACAACTATTAGTTATTTGTGAGTGGTATGTTATATTTTGATTTTTTTTCCAGAATTTGCAGGGAAAAATATTATAAACATATTAAGAAATCCAAAGAACATCCAAGCATGTATACATCAGTTATCATTGACAATATGGACCAGTCTAAAACCAATCTACCACGGTTTCCATTACATTTCAAGGTAAATTTATTTTATAAGGACCAAGGTTCAGATTGCATTTATTTCCCCAAAACATATTGTCTATAATACATGCAAAGCTTTTCAATATATATAGTTCATTTCATTAGATATTTTTCTAGGACATGACATACCTATTTATGTTTGAATAATCATTTTCTTAATACTTTTATCTAGTTTTTGCTGATTTTATACCCTCTCCGCCTAATTTGTTAAGGCATATTGAATCTTATCATGCTTATTGTGACGTCAAGAAAAAACAAGAAACGGTAACTTTAAATAAAACGACCTCATATTTGATATTTATTCAACAGCTTGACAGTGATGATGTGTGATACAAAAAATATCATGAGATTTGTCAGATACCTAACTCTTGTTGGCATTTACTTTGATTTTTTTAATATTTGAAGGAACTCAACACATGTCATAATTTTATATCAATGACTTTATTTGGTCAGCAGCTCAACAAAGATAAGTAACATTTGCACCTTCAGTTAAGTCAGATAACTACTTCCTGTTTGCCAATATTTTGAATTATGATTGCATTCTTGTTATTAAGTTATGAGCACATGTTTTTAAACCTCTTTTTTTTCAGAATGAATCAACTCTTGAAAAAATGCACCACCATGTTACAGGTGTTTTATGTCATGGATTGAATAAGGCTGGCCTATACATTTACATGGACAGATCAGTTTTCATCTGATTGTAATATCACCCTGAATTGTTTGATGTCTGTGTTGGGTGATGCAGCAGCAGTAAGTATTAATTATCAAGTTTAAAGAGAAACAATTAACTTGAAGTTTTCATGCGAGAGAATAACACATTTTCATTTATTTTGCAATTCATGCAACAACTAAAGTGTAAAGAAGCCACTTTTAGTCCATTAATTTTAAATATCAAAGATATGAAAGTTACAGTTGTGATATGACTGCCAATTAGAAAATATAACCAATGATTTCAAATGACAGACATTTGGAAATATTACAGATAAATCTAAGTTAGCATTACAATTTAATAAGAAATAATTGGACAGGGTTGCTTTAAAACCCTTGATGTTGTATACATCACTAACAGTAATTACTTTTTTGTGCCAAGTGGCAAGAAGTATGTAATTCAGCTTAAATTTTGGTGGCTTCATTTTCATAACTATGATATCATAAAAGGATAGACATATGAAGGCTTTTCTCACTAATAATACTTAAAAAAGTAACTTTATTTGTGTAAAATTGAATATAAAAAAGGATAGTATAAAAAAAGAAGATGTGGTATGATTGCCAATGACACAAGTATCCACAAAAGACCAAAATGACACAAACATAAACAACTATAGGTCAACGTACGGCCTTCAACAATGAGCAAAGCCTGTACTGCATAGTCAGCTATAGAAGGCCCAGATAAGACAATGTAAAACAATTCAAACGAGAAAACTAACGGCCTTATTTTTGTAAAAAAATGAACAAAAACAAATATGTACATGAACAAACGACAACCCCTGAATTACAGGCTCCTGACTTGGAACAGGCACATACTTAAATAATGTTGCAGGGTTAAACATGTTAGCAGGATGCCAACCCACCCCCCTAACCTGGGACAGTGGTATATCAGTACAACATAAGAACGAACCATTAAAATCAGTTTAAAAAGGCTTAACTCATCAGATAGACAAAAAATACAAGTGAACGTGGCTGGTTACTTATACATCCTGACACAAGGAGCAGATCTGAGAGTACTCGCAGTTATCTGACAACTAGTTCAAAGTCACTAACAACTAATAAAAATATCATGCCTCTAAGACTAAACTAGAGTCTAGGTATGGTTGTCAATGAACTTATTATGCACAGAGACAATGTTGTAGACAATTATAGGTGAAAGTATGGGCTTCTACAGTGATCAAAACCCTACCCTATACTTTACTAAAACGCCAAGGGATGACAAAATGGAAAACAAATTTAAACCTGATTTTAAGAAAAATATTTCATGATAAAAGATGAAAATGAAACAAGTTATTCATGCAGTGTGACCAGTTAACAAACATATTTCTCAAACTAAGCCTGGACTTAAAATCTTTATATATTATGTTTGGTGTAATAGGATTAGATAACTTTTAACTGTGATTATGTGATGTATAATATGTAAAGCTAATTCCTTTTTTTTCTTTTAGGAAAATGGTGGTTTACCTCCTACATTATATATTCAAGCTGACAATTCCCCAAAGGACAACAAAAATAAATATGTGATAATGTTCCTAGCAATGTTGGTGAAAATGGAAATTGTGAAAAAGGTATTTTTTTTTTTTTGGCATTTATTGTATTTTAAAATAAACAATTAAAACATTTTTTTTGCTATATCATAGAATTGAGAATAGAAATGGGAAATGTGTCAAAGAGACAAAAATTCTACCAAAGAGTAGATATATATCAGTATATGCTTGTCATTTCATCAACAACAACAAAAAATCACTAACTTATAAAAAGAAACGAGAAAAATTTTGATTAAAACAAAAATAAAAGTGCATGTTGTAGTCACAGATTCTAAAAAATGAATGTAAGACAATTGCTCAAAGGGGTTAAATCAAGCTGTCAAATTTATTTTTGCTGATTTGTCACAATTTTTTTATGTTTATCACTTTTTCCAATACTGTATGCAATAGATCAACTGTATAAGATGTATTGAAATATTTCCAGCGTAGATAGCTAAGATACCTGTCCAGCAAGTTTTATTGGCCTCCATCCTTTTTTTATGATTCATTGATAATTTTTTGTGTTTTGGTCTCACTCTGTTATTTGGTTTAGGGACTGACTGTAAGATTTGTTTATAATATAAGAAGATGTGATATGAATACCAAATAAACATCTCTCCATCCAAGTCACAATTGGTAAAAGTAGACCATTATAGGTCAGAGTATGGTCTTCAACACAGACCCTACCGATTTTTTGACAGCTGTATAGCAAGTCAAGGTTGTTGATACTTCCATAATCATAACAGAGCCTTGTTATTGGTGATACATTAAATAATGCTTCATATTTAGGGCTATGGAAATAAAATCAATGGTCAGTAGAGCAGGCAATACATTTCAGTATGTGGCCTTTTGTTATTTTTAATGTGCTGCAAAAAGTATTGGCACTCACTAAATTTGGTTGAACTGTGTGAGATTTGAAATTAAAGCATAAATGAGTTATTACAAAGCTATATTTTTTTGTTTTGTTTTGCAGATTAAGCTTACATTCCTCATGGTGGGTCACACCCATGAGGATGTTGATCAGCTATTCAGCAGGATATCTGTAAAGGCATCAAAAGAAAAAACAACAACCATCCCAAGCCTTTTGGATCTGATTAAAAGATCATTTACACCACAACCCATCACGAAACATATGGAATCCCTTTACGATTTCCGGGATCAGATGGCGTATCCATCCAGTCTAGCTGGGATTAAAAGTCAGCATGTCTTTAAACTGACCAAAGATGGAGAGAGAGTCTACTTAGCAATGAAAGAGTGGCCTTTGAAGTCATCGCCATACAAAACATTGGAGCTGACTGACATATTGCAGACGCTAGATATGCCAAAGAAGGTTGAACCAAACATGGAAAAGATTGGTGGGATTATTCAACTGATGAGAAGAGATCTTCCGAAATGGGTACAGAACGGGAAGCTAAACAGAGAAGAAGAACTTTGGTGGCTGAACTACCTGTCCACCCTGGAGAAAACAAGACGCCCTGTACCTAAGACACCTTTGCCACAAAATATGGGACGATATAAGATACCTCAACATGAACAACCAGCTGTGGAAGGTAATTTGTTGGCTGCCATCAACAATCACATACAAACTTTTGAAAGAAATACTGCTGTCCGGATTGTAACACACAGACCACGAGTTTAAGAACTCAAACTTATTCTCTTCTGTATACTTTGTATTTTTGTATATATTTAGCTCCTACATGTCCTAGGAACATTTGATAAATAATTTTCTTATGCCATATGAGCATCAAATTTTTAAATGAAATGATTTCTGTATGTTTGTTTAAAAGGTTTACTCAGAAACTTGTAGCTGCTGTCCTTTAGTGGAGACAGTTCAGCATTTTATATGCATGATAAATGACAACATATTTAATCAGATGTCTTTCTGTAAAAAAAATCATTTGCATAAATGTACAGTACTGTATTTTGCCATTGTTGTATGGAATTCTGATTCATGATCATTTTGTAAACTAATACTTTATGTATAGCAGTGTATATCTTTAATGTTCACAAATGTACATATGTTAATATAAAAAAATAATTTGTAGATAATATTTTAATTGCAATTGTATGTGTTTTGACAAGTGAAGTCAATATTAGTATCATTTATTTATTTTTCAATTGTGAGTAGTTATTTGTATTCTGAAGGTAGATGGGGTTAGTATCAACTTTCTGGATAAAAGCTGATTTAAGCTTATTTTTTCTCATGAAAATCAATACTGATACATATTTTCTTATTGATTCCACATTTAATTAGAATGCAGTGTATCAATAAGTCATTCAATGAGAATTGTAATAAGAATAAGTAATTGTGGCCTTACTCCTTTTCTTTTGTACAAGGTGAAAAATAGAAATCTTCAATTGAAATGTATCTTTGTAACATTGTAGACAATAGAACATAACTTTTTTTACTGGTATTTCTTTTATAAGTCAGTGATTTTTGCATTGAATTATTGACAATTAATGAATATATAAATATATATATATCTGGGATAATTTACCTGTATTACTTTCAAATAGAGAGAAATGTGTTTATATGTATATTTTCCATAGTTCTTTTGTAAATACAAAATAAATATGTTATGTCAAAAACAATAGTCTTTTTTATTATTTGTCTGTGTTAGTATAATAGAACAGTTTTTAACTCTTTTAAGTTTGTGAAAGTTTCTAGGTTGGCCTTTCATCAACTTTATACTGGTACTTCATTTTCCATTTATGACCAATGCACCTCATTGTTCTATAGTTTGTGTATTAAAAGAAAAAAAGAGAATGTGTGAAATATTTGTAGAGTTTTTAAATTTAATCATTTAAGGTGGTACCTAACACTACAGGGAGATAACTCTGTAAAATAAGTGAAACGTTTTAATGACGTTGTGTTGTAAAGGAATTATTAAGCTTCTCAATGATCAAAATTAGTGTTTGTCAAACTGCTATATAATCAGTGTAATTTTTCTGATAAAATGCTTGGTTCAAATTTTTTGAAATTTTTATATTATTGTCAAAGGGTCAAAGTTAAAACTTTGTCAAAATTTTACGAAAATTAAACGAGCCAAATTAATTTTAGTGAAAGTGTTGGGTACCACCTTAATGGTCTAAGTAACAAAAGACCAAGAATATATTGTTTTTTTTTATTATTCTAGCAAGTGAAATATGTAAGAAGACTTTTATGATCAATCCAAAATGAGAAATAGTTGGGGTTTGAAAATTTTATATGTTATTACAATTCTTTTCCTGAGAAAGGTAGTCCTTGCTATGAAAAGAATAGATGTCGGGTAGAAAAATTTTGATGAAATGTTAGTAAACTCAGACATACAGCTTTAGGTGTGGGATTTTTAGCTGTGTTGAAGACCAAATGGTGGACATCAGCTGTTTTTGCTCTTTGGTTGGGTTGTCTCTATGAAACATTTCCCTATACTGTAAATTTCAGAAATTATTGTGTGCATTTATTATTGCGACTTAAATGTGATTTTAAGAAAAATCCTGTTGCATTCATATGAAATATTTCAAAATGAGAGTTAAAATATTGCGTTTACAACTCAGTCGCATTTTTCGCAATAATAAAAACCTCGCATTAATTTCTGAATTTACAGTATTTTACTTGTTTGTACTAAAGTCACATATATATAGTATGCAGTTGAGTTGACATTGGCAAATCTCATTTCTAGGTATAGTTTTAGAACCTACACTTCAGTCATAGGCTTTTGGGTGTGAAAATTTTGCAGTCTACTTGTTAGAGTTTGTTTCTAATGTCATTTCTAATGAAAGGAAAAACTTCTGAAATTTGGTTTGCAATTGTATTTTAAGAAATTGTCATTTCTCATTTTAATGATGGTTATTAAGGCTCTGCACCTTTAGTTGTGGCTTATTGACTCAATGATTTGCCAAATTTTGATATCAAACAATCACACTACGATAAAAAAAATTATATATTGAGGATAAAGGTTTTCCCATCTTGACTACCTGTGAGCGTCTTGCATGGTTGTTTTTTAATCAAAATCAAAACACTCGTACACACAACACCATACAAAGTCATATATTTATGGAAAAAAGGCAAATCGAATAAAACTCTCATAGCACAAAATTTACATTTATCAAATTGAAAGACAAAAGATATCCTAAGGGACAAAATTAATCCTACAGGAAAGAAAAAAATCATAATGGAGAATAAATATCCTATAGGACAAATAATATCCCTTAGGAAAAATAAAATATTCTATAAGACAAATTATATCCCTTAGGAAAAATAAAATATCCTATAGGACAAATTATATCCCTTAGGAAAATTAAATATCCTAAGGGAGAAAAAATATCCCATAGGACATATTAAATCCCTGGGGAGAAATAATTAATCCTAAGGGACATTTTTTATTGAAAATAGTCTTCCATTATATTCCTATAGGATAAATTTAATCCTATAGGATTTAAGATATTTTTCAAAAATCCTATAGGAATTTTAATCCTGTAGGATATTAATTTTATCCCATAGGATATTTTATCTCCTATAGGATATTTTTATCCTAAGGGATTTAAATATCCCACAGGATATTAAAAATATCCTGTAGGATTATGACTTTATCCTACAGGATTTCTCAATATCCTGTAGGATATTGAAAAATCCTAAGGGAAAAAAAAAATCCTATGGGATATTGACACTAATTTCACCCGTACTGCCGAACGGGGCGAGACATATCATTTTTTTTTTTTAAATTGCTTTACCTATGGGTATAGGTATATTATTGCCAAGTTTGATAATTCTACCTTAAAAAAAAATGTGGTCCCAATTTGCACTTACGAGAAGTGCAAATTAATCCGAGAACATGTTATATGCATATACCGTTTTGTTTTGATGAATTAAACTCCTATTAAATTATCTCTAGTAAATGTTTTCGAATAAATTTCATTAATTATTGTTGAGAATTTTTTCATAAAATATTTATTGAACATTTTTACTGATATTGAACTGAAATTATTTCAGTTCTATTTACCGTTATTGTTTTGATAATCATTTCAATGCAACTAAAGTGTGAGCAGAGTGTGTATATTATTTTGTAAAGGTCACTGTATATTTCTCGGCTTGAGGTCAATTTGTTTACCTTGTAGCTATTTAGCCGCAGGTGTGAGTTCAAGCGTACACAGGTATAAATGTTGTTATTTGGAAAGGATAAACAGAAAGGGTTAGAAAGAGTATGCTGTCACGATTTTAATACACTAAGAGTTTAATACACGATGAGAATAAAGATACAATAATTAAATTGTGTAAATTAATTGAAAATAAAATTTCAGATTCGTAATTCCGAAAGTGTATAAAAATAAAAGGAAACAATTTTTGATTACTTTCTTGGCGGTAATTGGCGTAAATGAAGTAAAAAATGGTAGTTTTAATCTTTAATAAAAACTAAATGCAATATTACCCAATTTGTAATACCATTGCCAATCTGTTTGATATCATTGACTTTACCGGAATTTTTTAACTTGTATTCAAATCTGGCTGTGTTTAAATTCTTATAAAACTATAGCAATTTTAAAGTTTTTAATTGAAAAAAAAATACAACATACAAAATGCATGATTTTTTTTGTTTTAGTTTCTTTTTAACATTTTATTTTTGCATAATTAAATTCATTTGACAATCATTTACACGAACTTTTTATGAAAAGAATACCAATTATCTAAGCTAAGGCATTATTTTTTTTGACAATTTTTTTTTTTTAAATTCTATGATAATATTTTGTGCAATGTTGAACATGATAGCCGTCATTAATCCAAATAAGTAATACAGTAGTTGTAATAAAACTTATATCTTAGTCATGCATAACTGATATTGACGAATTTAGAATAGTTTGTCCATACATCGTTGTTCTTGCAACAATCATTATTAGTATACATACATGTAAGTTTCCTGACGTATAAGCGCCACTGAGGATGAGCTCCAGAGAAAGCAAAATAGTAGCGTTTCGTTCGTTTGTTTGTTGGGAAAGGAGAGGAAATGCAACCACTTGTACAGATAAACGACAGAATTACCATGCAAGCATTTATAGTCAATACAAACAGAAAGAGTTCCCATCGTTGGACAGGGAATATGAAGGCTTCCAAGAATGAACTAGTGACATGTCTAACTCTGAACAGTTAGAAAACGGACTATCGACATCGACCGCTTGTTCTTGATATTTGAAACTGCATGCATATATACGTATACGTTTATGATTGTGATGAGTTCTTGCGACTGACAAAAACTAAATTCCTTCATGGTTATATCTTGCCATACTTTTATATTGGTTTGTAAGGTGATTACTCAAAATCATTATTTGAAAATCCTGTTTGTGAGATGTAGATTCATTTCAATACAGAAATTTCGTCTATGAATTAAGTTCCACAAGTGTATAACACGGAGAAGCTCTGAGGGTCCATTACTCCCATTTTGTTTGGGTGTGAACCATCGATGTTTACAGCAATATCAAAGAATAAGATGATGATGGTAGAAAGATCTATGGGCGTTATGTGGCAAATAGTACATGCATATCGGACCATGAGTTGTCAATTTGTATGAAAAGATTTCCGATACAACCATATTATTGAGAAGCAAGGTTTAAATGCTATACTCTCGTACTAGTATTACAGGGTTCTTGTCTTGTGGCGTTCACCTTAGACACACATCTTTTTAACGATGTTTAAAAAAACGACATATTTCCATATTTTTTTTAAATGTAACTAAAAGTCTTTTATCTGACAAGAATACCCCTATTTAGCGGACAAGTAATTTATTCTTTTTTCTGTTATTGAATACCAAGAGAGAAAATAAATCCCGAAATTAATTTGAAACTTTGATACTCAAAAGTTTGCCAGCAAAATATTCACATCCCTTGGGGATAATTAGTGTTCGTCCAGTGGCATATATTACAATTGTGATGACGAATTCCTTCCTTTGTTCGAGAACAATCTTATTGAAATATAAATCTGTGATTTTACTATTTCCCGTGACAACTTCAATGAACCAAAGCAAAAGTTATACATCGACCTGTATTTAAATCAAATTGGTTCTCTTCTTCTTCTGGTATACAATAGTCTATCGACATTCGATGATTACCTTCTGTTGGCATACGTGGACTAGTCTATTTACAAAACTTTTACCCCAATTTATTCAAAATATATGTTTTTTTTTCTTATGTTTAATGTATACATGTATATATTTTAAATTACCTTTAGTTCCATAACTTTCAACCCAGTCGTATAAACGAATCATCGGCAAGTGCTTACATTTTATAAATCAATATTTCTGGTATGTTCCAATCTGTCCTTCACCATTGACAATGAGTATATATTACATTTTCCCAAATTCACCCTTGGAAAAAATATTTAAATAGATTTTAATTCCATCAAATCTTATTTTTTGGGTATTATTTATATTTTTATGAATAATATTCTTTACACCAGAAATGTTATTTATAAACAAGCGTATGAGTTTAGTAATGACAAGTAAGACAGAGTTGTATATTATACATCTGATAGTTCAAAATGGAAAGTTATAAGTTATCAGCCGTGTACACTGATCAATACATGCAGAAGTGAAACGATGCATGAACTTGCAAGCCCGACAGGAAATCGCTTGAATACCTGGACGTGTCACCTCACACCCCTCCCAATACCTTTGAAAGTAATACCTGTAGCCATGCTGGTGATCAGATGAGGGAAGATTAAAAGTTATTTGAAAAAAGTTTATTACTTTAAAGAATTATGAACAAATTAGATTTTCGAAAACAATTTTCACGGATCACTTATTTATGATTTCAACTTTGACTTTTTACCTAATTCCAATATCAACAGTTTAAAAACAAAAGACCGTGGTAATTTAAAAAAAATAAGAATATTTTCCGTATCAACTTGAAGTTAGTAAGTCGGATAAAACAACCGTACGATTGCCAAGATATCGACATGCAATTACGACTACATCGGTTACTGTAGTTTTGTTCCTTTTGGGTTTATAGACATATCGATTTTATTAACCGGGAACGAAGACAAATTGGCTGAACGGATGGAAATGATTCTCTAAATTTAAAATCGATGGTGATCGCTTATCTAGCAGAATAAAACTATAATATCTATGAATTTGAGCATTTTTATGCCTAATGAACATAATATCAATTTTTGATTTTTTTGCGAAGTTTCCCTTTAATCAATTTTCCCTATAAAGATTTTTTTTAAAGGTAAATGTTTAGTATTTATTCATGACAATGTAGACTCTAAGACAAGTTTGAGAGAATAATCATAGACAGCAATGGGATAAACTCATCTTATTTAGGGGGGGGGGGCTGGAAAAAAGGGAAATTTTAAAAGAAAAATATATTTGTGTTACTTGGCGAAAAAAAAATAACGTGGCGAAAAATATGTTGTTTTGACGAAAGGGGTGGCGAAAAAAATAAAAGACCCAGGGAAAACCCTGTAGGTGAGAGAATGTTTTCTAAATAAGAATATGAGGCAAAGTTGTGTGTAGGTAGAAATATCAAAACTTTGAACCGATTCAAAATCACCAGTATAAGCATGCAATTTATCAAGTACTTCCAACGAATTTTCGACACTTCAAAAGTAATTAATTCCAGTATTTTCAAAGTCCTTATTTGAACAATTTATTAAAAGGTTTTTGACAGTACCAAGTGTAAGGAGTCAGAATAGACAACTTAGAAGCGAAACAATGGCTTGAAGACGAAATAAATCTAAATGTGTAAGGTGTTTTGTGTAGCTTCAGAAGCCAGTACATAATTGGAACTTTCATTGTATTAGGTTCTGCTTGAAAGGAAGTAGCTTAGGGAATGTGCAATATTTATCTGAGGGTGGGGCCGGTGTACAGCAAATATTAAAAAAAAAAACTGTATGGCCCGCCAATATTTATTATAAAAAAAGTTCTTGCCCCGCTGGAAAAAAATGAAACACATATATGGAAACATGATATTTTTTAACTAAAATGCACAACATTCAATAATACATGTATATCAGAGTTGATATTTCAACTCAAATGCATTTAATTCAATATTATAAAGATTTTATTTTTGAAGGAAGTCAACTTAGGAGCGCTGTGATTGAATGTAAGGGTACAATATATTTTTTTGTATTTATCTATGAATAATTGCAGTGTGTATATTTACAAAATAAATTTGATAACCTATTGAAATATTTTCTAGACAATTATTTGAAAAGACTTCCAAAATTTCATAAATTTGGTGTAAAATGATAGTGGGCATCAGACTTCAGTTATTTTATACTATTTTGAAGCTTTTTATAAGTACATTTGATTTTTATCACAAAGAATAAAAATTATTCACTGAGAACCATACTGTGTTGAAAAAAGTGCTGATTCATCATAATAAGTCAAATTGATGGGTACTGATATAAAACTTTATTCTGGGAGTTCAATATTAACTATATTGTATAAAATGCACCAAACTATAGTTCTTTTGTATTTCTTTTCACCTTTCGCAATAAATAGTTCAATTGGAAACACCAGAATTCAAGACGCGACAAATGTTTTTAACCGAGATATTTGCCTTCTTTGCTGTGTTATTCCCTAATGTATCACTTGGGTATTTCTCTAGCTATTAAAATTGGAAATGTTCTGGTTAAGTTTGTACTGTTTATGGAGTAAGGCAATATTTAATCATACTAGAAGCATTTTCAGCGTTAAAATTGTCCATCTAAGAAAAAAAGAGGCCCACTTGAGGCCAAATTTAGATAGAATTTATATTCTCCTGTGTAAAGAATTTGTTCACATTCTTGGCAATTCATGCAGAAAATATTTCAATAGTGCTTGATTTTGTAGTTTATATCTTTAATTATATCAGGCATACATAATTTTTCATTTTCTACTGTTTGCAAGGACTTTTGTTGGAAATTAATACTACCAAGGGACATAATTCAGCTTTTTCATAGATTAAGTTGTAATTCTTTTAATGTTTAAGAATTTAATTTTGTCATGTTAAAGATTTATTTAAAATACAATTGAAGTTGTTTTATGTTTAAGCATTTATTACCATATGTTATGTCATATGTTTAATTTTCAAAACATTGTTTATAGTTTTCCAGAATTTTGATCAGAATTTCATTTTTTTTTTATAAATGATTATTAAAAGCATAAACACACAAAAATATATTGAAGCACTGTATTAGGTTATTTTGTTTTAGATTCAATTGTTCTTTTTCTATCAAGTTACTTTTTTCCACAGAAATCACAAATAGTTTTAATCTGTTATACTCTGATTTAATTTTTTTATGCACACACGAAGGGTTTTTAAAAAAGTGTGCGCCCCGCCAAAGGTTTGTTACAAAAAACTTTGCGCCCCGCTCATTAATTGCATGAAAAAAGTATGTGCCCTGTCCATGTTTGCACCGGTCCCACCCTCAGATAAATATTGCACAGTCCCTTAAGTTTATTTCTGTAACATAGGTCGTTTTTCCGAAAATGGAGTCAGTTGGAATGTTGGGGAAATCGTGATTTTCTTTTGAACCTCAATGAAAAATTTACGTCAAACAATAATGATATAATAAGCAGCTTTATTAGCTGGGACAAAAACAAATTCCTGGCGAGTTCTTTTAGTTTATGTTTGATACGAGAAATAGATTTTTATGGTTGTTGTTGAGAGTAAAATGTTCTTTAAAATGTTGTACAAGTATATCAACTATTTTCATTACTGACTTAAAAAAAGAGTCCAAAGATTTCTCGTCAGCTTTTTCTCGTTTTATCCATTTCGAATAGTAAGTATGGAGTGAGTCGTTGATGATATTACGACACTCATTCCAATTAATAATTGACGGGGAACGATATTTAGGTCCTTTTCTTAGGAATGGTTTCAACTCTCGGTCACGAATGATGTTAATGTCTCCTGTTATATTATAACATGGAAACTGGGGCCAAAAATGTATACGGAATTAATGCAACATAACGTAGGTGTATTGTCACTTATATTTACATCTCAGTTTAGAAAATGTCCTGTTACAAAACTTTGGGTTTTTCGAAAAAAAAATAAATAATAAGGATTTTCCTATCTCAGGACTTGATTACCTTAGCCGTATTTGGCACAACTTTTTTGGAATTAAGGGTCCTTAATTCTCTTCAACTTTGTGCTTTATGGCTTTATTACTGTTTTGATCTGAGCGTCACTGATGAGTGGACAAAACGCGCGTCTGATGTAGTAAATTATAATCCTAGTACATTTGATAACTAATTAGAATTACAAAATGTAAACTCTGGATACTGTTCTACTGTTTACGAAATTAACGTTATCAAATTAAGTCAGTCAAAATAAAGAAAATTGCAATGATTTATTCAATTTGTATTATTTATGTTATTTGCAAAAACATTGTAAATTATATGATTTATGACAAAATTAAACAAATCATAGTCCAAATAATATGATTATATTAAAGACATACATATTATCATCAAAGAAACTACATGTAATAATAATATAAATAAATAATAAAGCTAATAATTCAATTAATGAGTCCCCTACTCTTAATTACTGTTTTAGAAAATAACGTATGCTTTGTAGCGGTGTGTGCGAGTGTGTGTGTGTGTTGGTGTATGTGTGTGTGTGTGTGTTTTGGCGTGGTAAGTAATTAAAACCTTCTACAGGATGTACATAAGGAATTTTCTCTAAACAAAAATGTTAGGTGTCTTCCTTTTTCAAACAATAAATTATGAATAACTAATATAGGTTTGGTGATATTCAGTTTATCGTTACGGTTAAATTGAGAAATGGTTTTATATTCTATTGATTTGCTTCTGTGTTTTATTTGACAGAAGATTACAGCAATTATATTTTTCTGGCATATCTGTTGATATATTTTTTCACAAAAACATATAAAATTTCTCTTTCTCTTATTTTTTTTTAAACTTCTTTGCCATGCTTTTAAGTTATGTATAACTTTCTAATAAAAGAGTGACGAAAGATACCAAAGGAACAGTCAAACTCATAAATCTAAAATAGCTGACAACGCCATGGCTAAAAATGAAAAAGACAAACAAGAAAACAATAGTACACATGACACAACATAGAAAACTACCCTTATGAAACTGAATTGTTTGCCGCAAAAAGCTTGCGGCAAACAAAAAGTTTGCAGGAACACAGAAAATAATGTTTGCAGATGTTTGCCGTAAGATTGCCAGAAAGTTTAAAATAATAAAGAATGTTTGCCGCAAGATTGCCGAAAACTTAGATCTTTCAATATGTTTGCCGCAAGATTGCAGAAAACTTAGATCATTCAATATGTTTGCCGCAAGATTGCAGAAAACTTTGACCATTCTATATGTTTGCCAGTACATTGCAGGAATTACACAATATTGACTGGGCATGCCTAGTTGGCACTTCCTGGATGCTAACAATTTGAAATTGTGGCTAGGTCATGTTGGTTGTGTTTGGAAATGCATTTCACATATATAAGAGATCAAGGAGGCATTTTGATTCAATAATATGGGATAATCAGTATGTAATTGTGTAAGTACAAATGATTCATAAAACTGCATGTTTTAATAAAATAATTAATGTTATCATCATGCATAATTAAGTAAGCAACTATATATACATGTATGTGTGATTGAAAAACTTAAGCTTTTATAAGTTTGAATTTGTTACTGATGTACTAATTAAGATTAAGTTAAATTCTGTAATGCTATTATAATACATCTTGAGATTTTATCTTTTTCAGTTTTTAATACAGGTATATTATGTCATTTGAGAATGACTCCTGTCCCTTTTTCAAAACTCAAATGCATGTTTGTATTTCCTCACATCTCATGAGTTTGCAAGAATTCTTTCAATGACTGTTTGTATAAAGACAGGAATTGACTTTTTAAAAATGGTGCTGTGTAATTTGAAAGAGATAAATTGAATGTGTCTACACACATGACATTGGTATATGTGTAGTTCCTGCAAGTTTGCCGCAAGTTTGCAACAAACAATTGCCGCAAGCTTGCGGCAAATCTAATTTGCATAATTATGTTTGCCGCAAGCTTGCCGCAAACTTCATTTGCATGGTAAAATGGTTGCAGCAAGTTTGCCGCAAACGTTTGCTGCTTATTTTTCGGTAAGGGTAAAGAATAAACAACACGAATAATAAGTTGTCATTGGCTTTGAACCATCTGTTATCAATTGCAAGTACTCATATTTATGTACTTAGTGGTATTTTGGTACAGTATCCCTCAACCACTCTCTGGTTTTGTTAGATGCTATTTTTCTTTGCATCGATCAGACGTGTTTCGCCCCTTTTCATGTCTTTGAGCTTTTGAGAGGGACTTTACCTTTTTAATTTTCCTCGGAGTTCGGTATTTTTGTTATTTCATTTTTATCAACTAATTTATTATAGTTTAAATTAAATTTATAAGCAGAAAATAATAATTGGTCTTTGATTAAAGGTAAAAAAAAATTGTATGATAAATGTACATTTTAACTCTTTCAAACAAAATTTAAGACAAAAATTACAACTGCTTTTTATATAAGATAATTTGATAAGATAATTGATTATCAATTTCATTTGTAAAAAGATTATACACAGAATCACGCAAGCCCTGTTTAAACCCTTTTTTATATTTCTAGACATTTCTTGTATTGATTTTGCAGTTTGATGGCGAGTGGGTTTAAATGTATTGATGCTTTAGTATGTTTTAGATTTCTACCAGCTCCCATGTTATATAGTTTCTATTGTTCGAACAGTTTAAAGCATTGGTTCTACAAATCTTGCATACATTTCTTTTTATTCTTGTGTAAACTTTTCTTTATCTATCGAATTTTTTTTTCGAAAATCCGATTAATCGTACCTTTTAGTAATAGAGAAATTGACTGTAAAAAACCTATATCTTTTAAATTAATACATCGTTCTCCTCTTGTATGTGTTCATCGTTGTCGTATGCACCAGGTGTGATAAACAGATTCTTGGGAACATTCTGGCTATCATAAGATGGTTCTGGTACAAACCTGGTAGACTGCGAGTCTGTAGATGTGAATTTATGTATAATTAAAATTATCATAATGAAAACTACAAAGACACCAACCCCTGAAAATAATACAGCCATTGTCATTGTGTCCTTTTTGATGATATTAGAATTAGTATCATCTGAAATATGAAAAACAAGATTTGTAATTGAATGCTTAAAGAGTACAAAGATCGGAAATGAAGATATCATTAAATTCGCTACGTATTATAATGCGATAAAACAAAAACCTAAAACGCATTTAAAGTGAGTCAGACAAGACAATAATTGTAACGAAGCGGAGTTTGTTCTATTACAAGTATTCTTGATATTGTGTTACAACTTAAACAAATATGTAATCCATCATGACATTATAGTACAATGAACGAAAATGGCAATTGTTGTAAAGTTCTTTTATCAAGGATTTAACCGATGCCACATATTAATTTTCCTAATGCCAAAAGGCTAAAGTTATTTTTTTTTTTTTTTTTTATTTTTATTTTATGATAATCTTGTATAATCTTCCTCTTGTTACTGTAAAACAACACTGTTCTCATCTCAAAATAATGACGAAACGCGTAAAATATCAGAAACAAAAACTTAACTGTGTTCGGTAAATTAAAACAACATTGCCAAAAGTTAAATATTGACTGGATGTTTAAAAAAAAGTGAAGATAGAGCACCAAGTAATGGACAAACAAATTGGAGGACGTCGCAATCGATATTTGCGATTTATTGTACACGAGTGACTATCAGTTGTGCTTCGCCTCGAGGCTCCAACAAACAATAAGGTATTCCACAATCTTATATAAATGAATGATTCCTCGTGAAAATTAAATAGTATATAGTTCAGGACATAGGATAGAGGTAAAGCAGCTAAGACACTTAAAAAAAACTGAAATCAAAGTTACAAATACCTTTTGAGGGCAAATGTTCCTGAAGTGTAAAGAGTTCTTATTTCAAAGGGACATACGTAAACTAAACGTTCCAATGAGTGTGTGAAGGTCATACATTTATAATATCTCTGTAAATAACTGTTAAAAAAATTCATGACATTGCTATTTTAAACATGTGTTTAAACAGGATTTTGCAAGGGAAATTTTCAATCATAGAATAATTTTGCCATAAACTTCTGCACTTTTTTAAAGTATTTATTAGTCATCGGCTTTTTTTGTTTATGTATACGTTCCTCCTGGTAAAGAAACATCCAAAGCTGCTTCGAACTCTTCATATCTATTAAGCATGTTTTCTTTTTTTTTCTATTACATATTGGAATTCAAAAGCAAACGATAAACAAAACTTTCATAATTGTTATAGAATTAATTAAAAGTATTTAAAAGAAAGATTCAGAAGAGTCTGAACTGAGAATGTCCTTAAACATAATTTACCCATGGATTTAAAAGAAAACTCAAATTCATATATTATATACAAGCAAATGCAAACTGTTTACCCTATAAGAATCAATCATGGAACATTTTCGCAAAATAGAATAAAAGCAAACACGAAGAATCTTAGCGTGGTACTGATATTTGAACTTGTTAATACTTTTTGAATATATATCTAAAGAAAAGCACATTGTGCAACTTGTGTGATTTCGATTTTTTTACTCGATTTTCATTTTCAGTAAGGGTCAAACCAAAACTTTTAAAAGGCAAGAATGCATGAATACTGTATCTACGATTTTTATGAGCTATATACAAAAAGGGACTTGCATTTATAAGTTTCTAATTAATTCAGTTTAAAAAAAAGTGAGCCATTCCCTTTCTATCCTTTTGGAGTAAGATAATTATCATGCTGTTGTCTCTTATTTCTGTTGTTTGGTTATTTGAACGTTTTTTGTAATAACAATGTCATTGAATCGTCGATATACTAGAAAGAAAAGCATCGTTTATAAATTATGAACTAAATTATAAAATTATAAAATCAAATAACAATACCTCCTGGTACACCCCTGTCTAATAAATGCTTGTCAAACAGGTTGGTAGTAAGGTTTCGTTTGCAAGCGTATTCGCCAATTGAACATATGTAGTCTTGATTTAAATCGCCTGTACTGAAATTTCTGATTGTTATTTCAAATCCATTTTTTCCTACGAATGGCAAATACTTTGAAACATATTTTGACGGAAAACCATCTAGCGATAGTAATGAAAAGTCAGGACCTCCAAACCATACTTTTCTGCACTTTGTACACACATATTTTGCATTTGTTTTGCAAATAAGTGTTACATTTTTGTTCCCTATGAGGTCATTTAATGGAAATAAAACATCTTCTTCATAGTCTAACTTAACTGACCAAATAACTGAAAATAGAAATAATTGTAAAATGTTTTGATTGATTGATTGTAATTTTTTCTTAACGTCCACTGACAAACATTTCAAGCATATTCAAGACGAGATTACATTAACAATAAATACAATAGGTAGGTCCTGTAATAACGGCGATCATGAATGAATGTCGAGAAAAGTGGACTGTCACATGCTAATTAGGGTAAAATGAATAGAGACAGCAATTAAAACGTGTCAAAAGCTTGGTTTGCTGTCTTCGTGAGGCATCGGATTTAATGTACTCATTCTAACCGTATGTTGCTGTGAGCTTGTACATATCGCACTGTTAATTGGACGACCCATTTTGTCACATTATTCTGAGAGGTAATGTTAATTATTTTATGATACCCAATAGAAATTCATAACTTCTGAAAATGCGTGTAACAAATCGTTATCATTTTATGTTTGATAATAAAACCACTTCAAAAATATTAACACAAACAAATTTTATTCTATTGAACACAGTGACGGTAATTGTGTAACACGATATAAGGAGCAAGTACAGACACTGCATACAAGTGTGAAACACCTCTGAATTATTATTGGAATTAAATAAGGTTTCTGACACAAAAGAACATTAACTTAAAAATTACTATTACATATTATTGTCCAATATCAAAATCATAAATGCACGGTAGATTCGGCATATCTATGTTGACCAATAATTTAATATATATATCTATCATTCATGTTAATGGACGATAGTTCGCTTCGTAAAATATATGTATCCAAGTCTAAATTGAAATCAACGTCCAAACCTATGATTGCGTTGGATAAAAAAGGCAATTTTTATGCGTGTGCATGCAAAACAAATTTCTCGGTAGAGGGTCAAAATACAGCATAAACAACATTTTCCAATAGACCAATAGAGTGCAAAATTATATTTTAACAAAACACATTTCATTTACAGGTCGAACAACGGATGTTCCTAAACACTGCTGACTGCAACTAAATGGATCACCAGAAGTAATAAAACGGATCTTACTCATTAATTTAATAACAAACAGAAAACAATAAATTATGGAAAAGAGATGGTATACCGAAATCATGAGGTGCAAAAATTTGTGCACGATATCGGGAGGCCATATACTTTACCTCAATTTAGGATACACTCTTGAATTTTGAAGTATCGAAATAGGATGAACAGATCGTATAAACCCGTACGCAAATATAATACAAACCCAAAAGAAAAAATATAAAAAGTCTAAATTGAAAGCCACGTTCAAACCTATGACTGCGTTAGATAAACACCGCAGTTTTAATACGTTTGCATGCAAAACAAATTTCTTGGTAAAGGGATCTAAACAGCACAAACAACATTTTCCAAAAGATCAAACGAGTGAAAAATTATATTTTAACAACAAGCATTTGACTAGCAGATCGAAAAACGAATGTTCTTTTTTTCTTCGTTCATGACGATTGCCAAATAAACGGATCACCAGATGTAACAAAATGGATCTTATGTTATTTTAATACCAAACAGAAAACTATAAAAAAAAAAAAAAAAAAAAAAAAAAAAAAAAAAAAAACCTATAAACATGATAAACGTGTGATAACCGCATCTATGTAAAGCATTCTGAAAATTTATTTGTATTAACAAATTTCCAATTTTTCAACGACAATTTACATAAAATTTGGAAAATAAACCAATTAACAATGTCTCAAAACATCCAAAAACTTACCTTTTTGTTGTTTTTTTTCTTCTTCAAAATATCTTATAATGAACAGTAAATATCGCATTGTATAATTTCTTCTTTAAAATAAGGATTTGATGATGTCTCTATTTTAAACTATGAATCTACTTACAATTTATATGTATCGTGCTTAACAGCTTTTCATTTGGATTGTTATTAAATATTTGACATATCTCAGGTTTCTGACACAAAATTAATGTGTTGCAAAATTGTGCAAGAACCAAAAATTTTGAATTTGATATCTACCTATCATGGTCATCATAATATTCTAAATCTAAATACCTGGTAAGATTAAGCATAGCAAACATTTTGATACAAATCATACTATTAAGCTTAATTGCTGATCCTTTGGATCTTAATCAAATAATGTGCACCATTTTGTTAACGAGGCTCATATTATATATTAGGGTAAAAAATCAAAGATATAAGTACATGGTCACATATCAAACGACCCAAGTAAGTCAATTTTTTTAAATCAAACAAAGTTTATTTTGAAACCTATCGTTGAACATTTTACATTTAAAAGGATGGTTATATTCGACATACTACAAATGTGGTATCAAAGACCCAGCTTATGCAATTTTTTATGAAATCAAACGTAGTTCTATTTTGAAACCTTTGTACCGTAACTTGGACTAATCGGGCCCAAATTATACAATCTATCTGCACGGTTGGATTCGGCATATTAAAGAATTCACAGACGATTAACCCATAACCCTCAAAATCAATACAAATCTTTCCTTTGAGATATAAAACATTGTGGTAAAATTTCATAGAGATCCATACAATTATTGTACTAAGGTTATTGTTTGGAACCCAAATATCTACGGACGACGACGTGCGAGACGACAACGACAACGGTAACAACTTCATAACATTATGTTTGCTGTAGCATACAAATTGAATGAAAGAACATTTTAATTTCGGATATATTGTCATTCTTTTATTGAATAAATGCAATGAAATTTTCAATGTGACCGAATAATTGCTGCAAATGATTATTTATTGATAGAGAATTTTCGTTTACTTAAGCACATTATGTTAAAAAATTTGCGACAATCACTTATAATGATTCCTATTCTTTCTGATACCGCCAACACTAGGAGGGGAATTGTGTTGTCTGACCGTTGCATTCGTCCGTCAAACCGCCCAGTACCTGTTTTTTGTTATAAAGAAGATTAAAGTGTGTAGTGTGTGGTAACTTGAAACTCTGTTTACGTTCACTATCAAGAAAGCTGTTTACTATGCATTCCAAACTTAGACTAGGGTTTTTGGTGGGCTAGTGTTTCTCAGTCTCTAGTAGTTTGTTTTCTATGTTGTTTTGTGTATGGTATTGTGTGTTGTTTTGTTCGTTTGTTTGTAGTGGCGTTGTCATTTAAGTTTCGATTTGTATGTAACTGGACATCCTGGACATATATAATTAAAATGTGGATATAGTAACCTATACTATGAAGATGTATTCTTTTTTAATTTGTTTTTGCCAATGTTATATCAAATTCAGATTGTTGTCATAAATACTCTCTTGATCTGGCAGAAACCAGATTTGGATTGTTTTTAAATATTTGACATATCTCAGGTTTCTGACACAAAATTAATGTGTTGCAAAATTGTGCAAGAACCAAAAATTTTGAATTTGATATCTACCTATCATGGTTATTATAATATTCTAAATCTAAATACCTGGTAAGATTAAGCATAGCAAACATTTTGATACAAATCATACTATTAAGCGTAATTGGTGATCCTTTGGACCTTAATCAATTAATGTGCACCATTTTGTTAACGAGGCTCATATTATATATTAGGGTAAAAAATCAAAGATATAAGTACATGGTCACATATCAAACGACCTAAGTAAGTCAATTTTTTGAAATCAAACAAAGTTTATTATGAAACCTATCGTTGAACATTTAAAAGGATGGTTATATTCGACATACTACAAATGTGGTATCAAAGACCCAGCTTATGCAATTTTTTATGAAATCAAACGTAGTTCTATTTTGAAACCTTTGTACCGTAACTTGGACTAATCGGCCCAAATTATACAATCTATCTGCACGGTTGGATTCGGCATATTAAAGAATTCACAGACGATTAACCCATAACCCTCAAAATCAATCCAAATCTTTCCTTTGAGATATAAAACATTGTGGTAAAATTTCATAGAGATCCATACAATTATTGTACTAAGGTTACTGTTTGGAACCCAAATATCTACGGACGACGACGTGCGAGACGACAACGACGACGGTAACAACTTCATAACATTATGTTTGCTGTAGCATACAAATTGAATGAAAGAACATTTTAATTTCGGATATATTGTCATTCTTTTATTGAATAAATGCAATGAAATTTTCAATGTGACCGAATAATTGCTGCAAATGATTATTTATTGATAGAGAATTTTCGTTTACTTAAGCACATTATGTTAAAAAATTTGCGACAATCACTTATAATGATTCCTATTCTTTCTGATACCGCCAACACTAGGAGGGGAATTGTGTTGTCTGACCGTTGCATTCGTCCGTCAAACCGCCCAGTACCTGTTTTTTGTTATAAAGAAGATTAAAGTGTGTAGTGTGTGGTAACTTGAAACTCTGTTTACGTTCACTATCAAGAAAGCTGTTTACTATGCATTCCAAACTTAGACTAGGGTTTTTGGTGGGCTAGTGTTTCTCAGTCTCTAGTAGTTTGTTTTCTATGTTGTTTTGTGTATGGTATTGTGTGTTGTTTTGTTCGTTTGTTTGTAGTGGCGTTGTCATTTAAGTTTCGATTTGTATGTAACTGGACATCCTGGACATATATAATTAAAATGTGGATATAGTAACCTATACTATGAAGATGTATTCTTTTTTAATTTGTTTTTGCCAATGTTATATCAAATTCAGATTGTTGTCATAAATACTCTCTTGATCTGGCAGAAACCAGATTTGGATTGTTATTAAATATTTGACATATCTCAGGTTTCTGACACAAAATTAATGTGTTGCAAAATTGTGCAAGAACCAAAAATTTTGAATTTGATATCTACCTATCATGGTTATTATAATATTCTAAATCTAAATACCTGGTAAGATTAAGCATAGCAAACATTTTGATACAAATCATACTATTAAGCTTAATTGCTGATCCTTTGGACCTTAATCAATTAATGTGCACCATTTTGTTAACGAGGCTCATATTATATATTAGGGTAAAAAATCAAAGATATAAGTACATGGTCACATATCAAACGACCCAAGTAAGTCAATTTTTTGAAATCAAACAAAGTTTATTATGAAACCTATCGTTGAACATTTAAAAGGATGGTTATATTCGACATACTACAAATGTGGTATCAAAGACCCAGCTTATGCAATTTTTTATGAAATCAAACGTAGTTCTATTTTGAAACCTTTGTACCGTAACTTGGACTAATCGGCCCAAATTATACAATCTATCTGCACGGTTGGATTCGGCATATTAAAGAATTCACAGACGATTAACCCATAACCCTCAAAATCAATCCAAATCTTTCCTTTGAGATATAAAACATTGTGGTAAAATTTCATAGAGATCCATACAATTATTGTACTAAGGTTACTGTTTGGAACCCAAATATCTACGGACGACGACGTGCGAGACGACAACGACGACGGTAACAACTTCATAACATTATGTTTGCTGTAGCATACAAATTGAATGAAAGAACATTTTAATTTCGGATATATTGTCATTCTTTTATTGAATAAATGCAATGAAATTTTCAATGTGACCGAATAATTGCTGCAAATGATTATTTATTGATAGAGAATTTTCGTTTACTTAAGCACATTATGTTAAAAAATTTGCGACAATCACTTATAATGATTCCTATTCTTTCTGATACCGCCAACACTAGGAGGGGAATTGTGTTGTCTGACCGTTGCATTCGTCCGTCAAACCGCCCAGTACCTGTTTTTTGTTATAAAGAAGATTAAAGTGTGTAGTGTGTGGTAACTTGAAACTCTGTTTACGTTCACTATCAAGAAAGCTGTTTACTATGCATTCCAAACTTAGACTAGGGTTTTTGGTGGGCTAGTGTTTCTCAGTCTCTAGTAGTTTGTTTTCTATGTTGTTTTGTGTATGGTATTGTGTGTTGTTTTGTTCGTTTGTTTGTAGTGGCGTTGTCATTTAAGTTTCGATTTGTATGTAACTGGACATCCTGGACATATATAATTAAAATGTGGATATAGTAACCTATACTATGAAGATGTATTCTTTTTTAATTTGTTTTTGCCAATGTTATATCAAATTCAGATTGTTGTCATAAATACTCTCTTGATCTGGCAGAAACCAGATTTGGATTGTTATTAAATATTTGACATATCTCAGGTTTCTGACACAAAATTAATGTGTTGCAAAATTGTGCAAGAACCAAAAATTTTGAATTTGATATCTACCTATCATGGTTATTATAATATTCTAAATCTAAATACCTGGTAAGATTAAGCATAGCAAACATTTTGATACAAATCATACTATTAAGCGTAATTGGTGATCCTTTGGACCTTAATCAATTAATGTGCACCATTTTGTTAACGAGGCTCATATTATATATTAGGGTAAAAAATCAAAGATATAAGTACATGGTCACATATCAAACGACCCAAGTAAGTCAATTTTTTGAAATCAAACAAAGTTTATTATGAAACCTATCGTTGAACATTTAAAAGGATGGTTATATTCGACATACTACAAATGTGGTATCAAAGACCCAGCTTATGCAATTTTTTATGAAATCAAACGTAGTTCTATTTTGAAACCTTTGTACCGTAACTTGGACTAATCGGCCCAAATTATACAATCTATCTGCACGGTTGGATTCGGCATATTAAAGAATTCACAGACGATTAACCCATAACCCTCAAAATCAATCCAAATCTTTCCTTTGAGATATAAAACATTGTGGTAAAATTTCATAGAGATCCATACAATTATTGTACTAAGGTTACTGTTTGGAACCCAAATATCTACGGACGACGACGTGCGAGACGACAACGACGACGGTAACAACTTCATAACATTATGTTTGCTGTAGCATACAAATTGAATGAAAGAACATTTTAATTTCGGATATATATTGTCATTCTTTTATTGAATAAATGCAATGAAATTTTCAATGTGACCGAATAATTGCTGCAAATGATTATTTATTGATAGAGAATTTTCGTTTACTTAAGCACATTATGTTAAAAAATTTGCGACAATCACTTATAATGATTCCTATTCTTTCTGATACCGCCAACACTAGGAGGGGAATTGTGTTGTCTGACCGTTGCATTCGTCCGTCAAACCGCCCAGTACCTGGTTTTTGTTATAAAGAAGATTAAAGTGTGTAGTGTGTGGTAACTTGAAACTCTGTTTACGTTCACTATCAAGAAAGCTGTTTACTATGCATTCCAAACTTAGACTAGGGTTTTTGGTGGGCTAGTGTTTCTCAGTCTCTAGTAGTTTGTTTTCTATGTTGTTTTGTGTATGGTATTGTGTGTTGTTTTGTTCGTTTGTTTGTAGTGGCGTTGTCATTTAAGTTTCGATTTGTATGTAACTGGACATCCTGGACATATATAATTAAAATGTGGATATATACACCTGGAAAAAAGTATTGCAACACCAAAAAGAAAAACAAATTTATAAAACATCCTTTATTGCTTTGTGATATTATTTATCGAAATAGAACTGGTTTATCATTATTTAAATCTCACCTGAGTTTCACCTGAATAAATAAAGGTCAACTCGATAAGTCATAATTCGCACGTGCAGGTACTGTACCCGAAAACCATAAAACAGGTGTTTCTATCCCCACTGATTGCAACCCTTTAAATTACCAAGTTTGTGAAGTTATATGAATAAAACAATAGAATGGGTCCTCCACAGCTCTCAACTGCATTAAGATGGCAGATTATTGGCCTGCGAGCAGCAGGTATGTCGCTTCGACAAATTGGACGTAATGTTGGTCATCACTATTCAACAATTAGTCGTATAGTGAATAAAAAACAAACAACCAATGATGTAAAAGACCTAGCAAGATCAGGCAGACCCCCTTTAACATCAGATTGAGAAAACCGAGCCTTAGGAAGGCTGGTGAGAAGAACACCATTTGCAAACAGTACAGTCCTGAAAAGTGAGTGGTTGCCATACCGAAGACTTTCAAACAGAACTGTTAGAAATCGACTTAAATCTGTTGGTTATAGTGATAGAAGACCAGTAAGGAGAATTTTGCTAACAAACAGACATAAAGCTGCCCGTATGCAATGGTGCAGACCTCGCCGACGTTGGAATTTACGGTCTTGGAGAAAGATCCATTTGTCCGATGAGAGTCGGTTTATGTTGCACACGGTTGATGGTCGGGTACGAGTTTGGCGTCAGCAAAATACTGCCTATGCTGAAAAGAACATCATTGAAACTGTTGCATTTGGAGGTGGATCTATTATGGTATGGGGATGTGTTTCACATGACTGTAAGTTAGCTCTTAAAACCGTTAGAGGAAACCTGAATGGCCAAAAATATCAAAGAGACATTCTTGCGGCAAGTGTAGTGCCTCACTTTGATAATCATCCTCTGAATTCAAGACCAGTTTTTATGGATGATAATGCTAGACCACATCGGTCCCGTGCTGTTGTCGATTATCTGCGTGGAGAAGCAATAACAACTCTTCCTTGGCCTGCTTGTAGCCCAGACCTTAACCCTATCGAGCATGTATGGGACATTATTGGCCGAAAAGTGCGCGAAAGGGCACCACCAGTTCAGACACTTGCTGAATTAGACAATGCACTTCACCAGGAATGGTTGCAGTTACCCCAACAACAAATTCGTCGATTGGTAGCAGGCATGAGAAGACGTTTGGAGGCAGTTATTCGTGTGAATGGAGGTTACACCAAGTACTGATTTTTTGGCTTATAAAGTTCAATGTGATGTAAACTATCGTTTTTACTTTTGTTTTGAAATGTCTGAAATTTTTATATCCAATTACAGTAAAACTTGTAAAGTGCATTTTTTTGTACAAAAATGACTTCATTTTGTAATCAAAATTGCTGTTATTAAAAAAAAAAATCATACATTTTTTTTATGTCGTTTTAATGCCATAGTTATCATTAACAATGTACCAATATCATTATACAAATATTTGATCATATTCGACCTGAAAAAAGACGTTCATTTTCCAAAATTTGAAAAATCAAGGTGTTGCAATACTTTTTTCCAAGTGTATAGTAACCTATACTATGAAGATGTATTCTTTTTTAATTTGTTTTTGCCAATGTTATATCAAATTCAGATTGTTGTCATAAATACTCTCTTGATCTGGCAGAAACCCAATTGAATTTTAAAACAAAAGAAATGGAACTCTTCGTAAGAGAAGGTAAACAGACATTTGTATATTTGAATTGTTTACATCTCTTTCTATGGGCTGCAAAAGTTCAATAAAGTTGTAACATTTAGGACGTTATGCATCCTATATACGTGTTTTACTTAAATTACCGTACGGAGCTTCGAGATGTTTGTACACTTTTTAATTATAGACAGATTTTCATAAAAATATCGATTGTGGCAGGTTTAAATACAAGTGGATATTTGTGTGCATAAACACAAATGTCGCAAACATCTTTTATGTAATTTGCTCTTGCACGAAATATTAAATTTTTAAAAATGTTTATGAACTTTCGGAAATTCCCCCTGACAACAGATCCTACTATAGTTTTATGTCAACTCATATAGATTCCAGGATTAATTTTTGTATTTAAGCCAGACGTGCGTTTAGTCTACAAAAGACTCATCAGTGACGCTCGAATCAAACAATTTTAAAAAGGCCAACTAAAGTACGAAGTTGAAGAGCATTGATGACCAATATTCCTAAAAGTTTTTCCAAATACAACTAATGTAATCTATTCCTGATGTAGAAAAGTCTTAGTATTTCAAAAATTCAATTGTCTGGCGTATTTGGAAGATAATTTTGACGAAGTAGAATCCTGACTGCAAAAAGCCACATAAAAATCGATGCATTCATTGCAGACTTTTATGTATGTTTGTTGTTTGAATTTCTGTCTTTTTAAAAGAGATTTGATTATAAAGGTAAACGCCAAACCTGAATATGTCTTCGAAGGAAAATACATTTGCATTTCCTATTTAAGGGAATGATTGTCGACTATGTTATTGATATTTTTTGTCACTAATGGTTTTGCTCTCTATCTTTAATTGTTTTGCCTAAAACGAAAAATGATGAACATTTTCATATAAGGACAATAACCTTTACACCTTTAATGAGCTTCCACATCTATAAGGAACACAGAATATAATTCTTCAAAAATGGTTTCATGTATTCGAAAGACAAAACTCATTTCAGATCATCAAACATGTCACAAATGTTTTATTTCCAACCCGAAGGATAATTCATCGCAAGTTGGGTTTGATGATGAAGTTGGTTTATAGGGAAAACTGATGGTACTAGCTCACATCACCAAAAAGGCCAAGTTTTTTAAAGTACAAGTATTCTAATAATGGTATTGATAGATTTTCGGATTTTTTGTTTCTAGTTTGAAAATGAGGCGGTTGTTGCTGTCCTTGTGTAATCTTTGGAATATTTCAATTTGAAAATCATCAAATCCGACAAACGGCGGGCGATTGGGGCGCAATTTAAAGATGTGTGAAATGATTTGAAGGTCGACGTTGAGATGTGATTACCTTTTTCTAGTTCTCTGTTTCAAAAGTGTTAGCCTTTTAACTGTAAAACAGTTAAACTTGATTTCATGAACATATCATACATACCTTTTTTGCACTCGCTTTTAGTGGTATTTGCATCAGCAAAAAAAGTGAAAGAAATAAGTGATGAGAGTATGAGGATAATAGTTGCTGACATTGATTTTAAAATTGTCTGTCACTGAATTTATACACTGTCGTCAGTCTGAAAATATACAAAATTACTAAGAAACATAGGTAATTACAATATAATAACTTTATAATAATATCTGAAAAGCAATAGATTATAAACTTCAATATATAAAAGAAACATCACCTTTAAAACAAATCATAAATTTTGAATTCCACTCATATATACTCATATGTTATATTTCGTACATTTCTGTATCTAATTACATTGATAGTTGGTTAATTAATGCCGTATTATAACAGTGCCGTTCTCAATCATTTCTTTTAATAGTTAATTGCGCAAATATATAGAAACAGTCACTTGATAAACAACTGAGTCGTTTCTGAACATTCGTTCATATCAAACAGGTTGTGAAATACATTTACTATTAGCAAAGATGTTTCTTTGCTTTCCCATATTATATCTTATTGTATTTCTTTGCCACTGTATATTTTTACTTTCAAATTGTTTATATATACATTCATCTCTAGCTTTCAAGCTTTAAAAGGTTTGAGCGTACTTGATGACTTGAAATGCAATACGAAAGTTCAGAATTGGTAGTTTTATATTCATTCAGAATCGTTCTTTTTTATTCAGTGACTACCATTTTGTAGATCCATCAGAATATGATTCACAAACTTAAATCTGCACGCATATATTTCGTTTCATGTGCAATTTCAGTTTTGAAGGTATTTCATTCAATGATGCAATCACGCGAATTGAGTTAAAAGGTGTATGTTAGAGCAATCAAGATTCTGTCATGCAAATTAGTTGTATGTCATTCTACAGAATGATGTTCTATAGACATTTATAAACCAGGTGCTCCGCAGGGCGCAGCTTTATACGACCGCAGAGGTCGAACCCTGAACAGTTGGGGCAAGTATGGACAAAACATTCAAGCGTGATACAGCTCTGAATTTGGATTGTGATCAAATTTTTGACATTACATGGGTTTTTTTTACACAAAACAAATGTCAAGATTTTACAAATCAATTAAAGATTTCTTCTTCAAACTTTTTAAATCTAAAATTAAATAGTTGACACAGCATAGGTTTCTGACACAGAATGAATGTGGTCTAATGAACTTAAAAGTTTTTTTTTGCCTTTGAGCAATTCACTATGCTGTTTAATATTAATCCTCTCAAATAAACAATGTATATTCACTTTTACTACCAACCAATCTTTACCATTCAGTGATAACAAGCACTTTATTTTACATTTTAATATTTTATGATGTATTTAAAAGAGTAGTTATTGTTGCAAACTCCATTAGAAATTTGAATTGATATCAGTTTTGGAGAAAGGGAAACGGGGATGTGAAAAAAAAGGGGGGGGGTTTAAATTTTTCTCATTTCAGATTTCATAAATAAAATTTTCTTTTTATTTATGAAATCTGAAATGAGAAAAATTTAAACCCCCCCCTTTTTTTTCACATCCCCGTTTCCCTTTCCCCAAAACTGATATCAATTCAAATTTCTAATGGAGTTTGCAACAATAACTACTCTTTTAAATACATCATAAAATATTAAAATGTAAAATAAAGTGCTTGTTATCACTGAATGGTAAAGATTGGTTGGTAGTAAAAGTGAATATACATTGTTTATTGTATAAAACAATAAAAAAAACTTCATCAGCAACATTTTATATTGGCAAATTTCCAATGAAGTTATTTACATAAAGTTATTGGCAAATAAAAATAGAAAATGACATCATAGTCATGTCTGGCAAATGTCCAACATACATTATCTAAAAACATTTTAGATAAGATAAGTAAAAAAAGCTTCATCAGCAACATTTAATATTGGCAAATTTCCAATGAAGTTATTTACATAAAGTTATTGGCAAATAAAAATAGAAAATGACATCATAGTCATGTCTGGCAAATTTCCAACATATATTATCAACTACTATTCTATACAAAGAAAGATAACTCCAATTGAAAATTAATTGCTATTGCACAATATTGTGCAATTAGATATTTCTTGCTATTGTGCAATACTGTGCAATTGAAAATTTCTTGCTATTGCACAATACTTGATATGGAATCCTGATTTGGACCAACTTGAAAACTGGGCCCATAATCAAAAATCAAAGTACATATTTAGATAAAGCATTTCAAATAAGCCCAAGAATTTAATTTTTGTTAAAATCAAACTTAGTTTAATTTTGGACCCTTTGGACCTTAATGTAGACCAATTTGAAAACTGGACCAAAAATTAAGAATTTACATACACAGTTAGATTTGGCATATCAAAGAACCCATTTATTCAATTTTTGATGAAATCAAACAAAGTTTAATTTTGGACCCCCATTTGGACCAACTTGAAAACTAGGCCAATAATTAAAAATCTAAGTACATTTTTAAATTCAGCATATCAAAGAACCCCAAGGATTCAATTTTTGTTAAAATCAAACTAAGTTTAATTTTGGACCCTTTGGACCTTAATGTAGACCAATTTGAAAACGGGACCAAAAATTAAGAATCTACATACATAGTTAGATTCGGCATATCAAAGAACCCCAATTATTCAATTTTTGATGAAATCACACAAAGTTCAATTTTGGACCCTTTGGGCCCCTTATTCCTAAACTGTTAGGACCAAAACTCCCAAAATCAAACCCAACCTTCCTTTTATGGTCATAAACCTTGTATTTAAATTTCATAGATTTCTATTTACTTATACTAAAGTTATGGTGCAAAAACCAAAAATAATGCTTATTTGGGCCCCTTTTTGGCCCCTAATTCCTAAACTGTTGGGACCTAAACTCCAAAAATCAATACCAACCTTCCTTTTGTAGTCATTAACATTGTGTTTAAATTTCATTGATTTCTATTTACTTAAACTAAAGTTATTGTGCGAAAACCAAGAATAATGCTTATTTGGGCCCTTTTTTGGCCCCTAATTCCTAAACTGTTGGAACCTAAACTCCCAAAATCAATCCCAACCGTTCTTTTGTGGTCATAAACCTTGTGTCAAAATTTCATAGATTTCTATTCACTTAAACTAAAGTTATAGTGTGAAAACCAAGAAAATGCTTATTTGGGCCCTTTTTGGCCCCTAATTCCTAAAATGTTGGGACCAAAACTCCCAAAATCAATACCAACCTTCCTTTTGTGGTCATAAACCTTGTGTTAAAATTTCATAGATTTCCATTCACTTTTACTAAAGTTAGAGTGCGAAAACTAAAAGTATTCGGACGCCGGACGACGACGACGACGACGACGACGACGACGACGACGCCGACGCCAACGTGATAGCAATATACGACGAAAAATTTTTCAAATTTTGCGGTCGTATAAAAATTGTAGTTTCCATATTCTTCCCAAAAGTTCCATCTTTACACGATTGATTGATAATACACAAAATGAAAAACCTGGTACAAAATTGTCACTTTAAGGCAATAATTAAATCCTACATAGACACATAATATAAGGACTTGTTTGTATTACTTATTATTTCATCCTGCAATTGGGAGACTTGTACATTAAAAACCCCAAAAATATTGCTAGCCTGTATCTGTAAACTATTCAGATATCACGAAGCTCCACCCGCTGCCTGACTACAGTTGTGTATCGCTGCTGACCAGTGTTGTATGAACCTCGGTGACCTAAGACAGTGTATAGGAGTCGCAGTCCAAATGACGTATTACTTGATCGTATATGAACTATCAATTAATTTACGTTCTATTTGTTTGCAATGCTTTTCTTTGGAGCAATTTGAAAATAAACAATTTTCTGCTTACAGACAAACAAAACATGAACACTAGGATTTATTTTATTATTACAGCGTTTATCTTCAAGTTCATAATTTGAATTTGTACAAAATTATACACACAAAATCACCAATGCAACAATGTCAATTTCATAATGTTCGGGGAATTTCACCGACAGTTAGAAATTGTGCAGCCTAGGACAAATCATACACTTTTGTTTCAAACCCGACATTGATTTGTTATTTATTTTTGCTGTTGAATTTAGATGCAAATTCAACAATCTTAAGTACAAACTTTACATCACATGTTTTAATGAAGAAGGAAATGTGTTTAATGATTTTTTTTTGTTTTGAATTGTTTTTTAGTATGTGTTATTTTTACTATCAGTCCATGAGCTGAGTTTTCAGTACTTCGGTGACATGATTGATAACAATCCTTTCTATAATTATTGTGTCTAAACTACACCAGTAAATGTTTGGACTCGATATTATCTAATGTCTGGCACGTTGACGAAACATTAAAGGACAGATAAAGGTAGGATTCTGTTTATTTATTTGATATTTTTATGATATCAAAGAATATATCTACACATTTTACTACTTTTTTTTGTGAGATGTCATATTTTCTACAACCCTTCTAGATTAACAGAAAAATGAGTAAAAATGCATGTCAAAATGACGAATTGAGTGAACCTTGCCTCGAATTTGTTTAATTTCTCGTTATAAACTCTGAGCACATAAATACTTGTATTTCTGTGTATAGAATTATAAGTCCACGAAGTTATCATCAGCTCCGTAGTCAGTACTTCGGTACTGACATGACTTATATCAATTCGTTTATAAATTTTGAAATTGTAAAGAAACAAAGGCTTCAACTCCCGCAAGCAAAATTTGACGTAGATGAATGTGGCTATTTTATTATGTTATCTTTTTATTCATATACATGTAGCTCTTCAATTTTTTCGATTCATATAACTCCTTGGCTTTTAAATGCTTTGATGTGGTCGTTCTTGATAAAGGTCAATCCAGGAAAGTGCTTCGAATGCAATTTATATAACGTGCTGTTTACCTTTTTTAAATCCCTTTCTCTTTTCACGAATTTCATATAAGGAATAGGCCTATTTACCGGGTAAGTAATATATGATATATAACATAAGCAACACCACATGCTTACCCTTCTGTTGTGTCTTGTGTACTATTATGTTTCTGTTTGTGATTTTTCTTTTTAAGCCATAGTTTGATTTTGATCTATGAGTTTGAATGTTAATTGTAATATTTTATTTTTTTAATAATTGTTTTATATTAGTATTGACCTTTAATGGTTTACTTTTAGATTGTGACTTGGATGGAGTTTTCCTCATTGGCACTCATACCACATCTTCTTATATCTATGTTAAACTATAATAAATTATTCTGTTTCTTATATCAATCGAAAGTACAAAAAAGATTAAGTGAGAGTTACAAAATGTATTTCATCCACATTTATGCCTACCGATCATATAGTGCAGAATGATACAACCAAATCCTAAAGTACAATAGATTATTTATATAAAACAATATTAAAAGAATTGTTTTTGTTAGCGCATACGTGTTTTGTTTGCGATTTTAAAACTAAATGTAAAATCATTGAGCATGTTGAGTTTGGATTACATTTGAAATTATGTTGATTGTGTCACGATTTACACTAACCCAAAGGGGCATTTACTACTAGACATAATTAAAAACAAATATATGAAGTTCTTTTTCTATCATAACTGAGTGTAAAATAGTGAAATTATACTCGCTTTTCACAGCCAGTTCGGTTCAATTTTGTCATAATAAGGTAAGACATATCGCTGATGAATTATTCACTAGCAAGTGTTCGCTACCTATTTGATTATATATCTATATGTATGATATATAGGGTAGAATATTGTTGACAGACCTCGAAGGTCAACACGATTGTTAATAGACAACTTTCGAGTTCGATGCATTTCCGTCAAAAACTCTGGTTTTAGTCAACGTCATTTGTGCGTTTTGGGGCGTCGTCACTTCCATTCCAATGTTGAGCGAGTGGTTGGAAAACTATAATTCTATATTGTACGAATTATTCGGCAAATTGAATTCTCAAAATTAACAAATCAACATTGCTGTCATTAGGGAATTGTCAGTAATTACCTACAGAGCAACCATGGTGTCTAAATTAAGATACAAACAAAATACTAATACATAATATCGAGCCAATGCATCTTAGATTGTGTTTATTTAAAAAAAAAATGTAATTAAGATACACGTTTTAGTTTTTTATACATCAAATATAAGAAATTCAGTCGAATCGATGAGCACGAATTTGACAGCTAATGTCAAATTTATTGCAGAAATGTCATTTTGGTTTCAGTTAAACAAATTTACTGATAAATAGTTATTTATTCAGAACTTAATCATGTTAATAATGGATGCATACACCAAATTGATGTCATGAATTTGTGTATTTATATAATTAGTTATGTGTGTAATAAACTGTGTCTATTACATTATGTAACACGTCATGATATATTAACTATGGTGTATTAAGACGGGAGTTGATTCACATTAGTACTTACAACTTTGAGTGTAATTGTTTGAAAGATGCTGCATGGCAGTTGACAACCATACTGACTTCTACTTGCCTCGAACAGAATTGTAGAAATAGCAATTGTGGAAATCAACTTTGATATATCAATAAACAGTTTGACCAAGTTTTATTATGTATGTATTCAATACATTTGCAAAAGAATAAGATACCAAAAAAATACTTTAAAAATACTTAACAACTGATAAGATTGATGTATATAACTTTTTCACATTAGTTCATTGATAGCATGAATTGGAAATTATTGTAAATTTTGATTAACAAAGGACCTATATGCAAGTGTTTATATAAAATTAATGGTTTTTTCGACCAATCTTTTCTTAATGTAGCATGTAATATTTTGACGGTGGATGATTCAAATAATGACCCGGCAAAATTTCTGATAATCATGAAAAACACATAAAAAGTTTTATGATATGTATTTACAGGGGCGGATCCAGCCATTTTTAAAAAGGGGGGGGGGGGGTCCCAACCCAGAGTAAAGGGGGGGGGGTTCCAGCTATATGCTCCCATTCAAATGCATTGATCGGCCAAAAAAAGGGGGGGTTCCAACCCCCGGAACCCCCCCCCCCCTCTGGATCCGCGCCTGATTTAACTTATAATTCTGCACTATCTCAAAAGCAACAGTGATTGCATAGATCCAGCATGACTGAATCCAAAATCCTCAAATAGCTATGTTATACCAAGTACACAACTTTAACATAGTTGCTCGCTTCCTGTGTAATTTCATGGATCTAGTTGAAGCTGTAGTAATTGATTTAATGTAATAGGGTTCTTGGACAGAATAAAAGGATTCGTCAAGTTTAATATGTTTTATTCATACCACGTAATAAATTAACCCTGAAAGTACACAAATAACAAAACGTGAATACATAGACAGTACAGTGTACAAAAGGATATAACTCTAAATCATAAAACGGAAAGTACATGTATAAAATACGATAAACTAGCTCTTTTCTGTAAGCAGGTAAGAATACAACCAATACGATTTAAGTGAATATATTATAAATATATGAATTCAATCAAACTCAATTATCAACCAAGTCAGGATTAAGTGTTACATTATGTCCAATTATGTTACGCTACTCATTCATAGATTTATGAATGAACTATTTCTTACTATAATGTTTACATGTAATAATTGACATACAGGTAACTACTATTCAGAAGACACAAACAATACATATACTGAACTAAAATTAAATAGACAAACACAGACAATACAGTAAACTAAAAATACATGTAACACTGATCTTACCATGTATATGGTACAAAGGTCTATCTCCTGTTTGGAAACATCACCAGATTAATATAATATGAAGATATTCTGGTCCTGTTAAAATACAAATATAACCTACATAAGTCTAATGAACTAACTATATCTGCATAGCATTTATAAACAATAAGTAGAATGTTCAGTAGACATTGCTTTAGACCTTTTATAATAATAAAATAACTGTACCAATACATGTATCATTAATATATCTACGATATATTATTTCTCTCAGTTCATGAAAATACTTCTTTAAAATAAAATATCTATCATTCATGCACAATCATTCTGACTTATTCAAAATACATTTTCTCTCAGATTCAAACTAAAGAAATACTGTGCAAATATTGAAGACTTGGAAATATTAGTAACTGACCTAATTAATATGGAATAAGTGTCCAGAATATTAAACTATATAACTATTTTAAATATGGGACAGATAACTGGATATTGAATTCCCACACACAGGTAAAATGTTATAGTTCGTTTCTAAGTTCCCAAGAATCCGATTAATTCACTGGGGTAAATGTGATCTCCGTAACTGCAGTTACGTATATCCAAAGATGGCGGACGATGTTTCTGGTCAATTTTTCTTTTGTCAATTTTTTGATAATAATGTTTAATTTTTCGGTATTTCATGTCTTTTTTAACGTAATACTAAATTTGAAACTGAAATACTAAATGTTTTATTCACAATTCAACCGCTGAAATGGAGAAAACAGCCATCTAAAATATCGTGATGATGTTGGTAACTGAAGTAAATAAATTGTCAATGATATACGTAACTGCAAATATTGATATCCGTAACTGATTTTATTTCTACACAATTCAATCATGTTTGAACAGAAATAAATGTCTCCGGTTATTTAAAGTGTGATAAACATGAATACGAATTGTTCTTTGAAGTCTTTAAAATTATTATGTGAAAATATTGGTCAGGCTTCCTATTCTATATTTCTATATAGTCAGCAGAATTAGATGAAATATTAAGAAAAATTGAGAACGGACAGTCTTTTAGCAAATGAAAAAAAATCTAAAACCTCTAACACACTAAACGAATTGATAACAACTGTATTCTTGATTTGGTACAAGCATTACCTTATGTAGAAACTGGTAGATTAAACCTGGCATTATTATAGATAGCTAAGTCTCTCTCCTCTCAGACTCACATTGAATTCCATTATATTAAAAACAATTATTTAGTAAAGCAAACGGTCAAAATATCAAAATTTGGGGTACAATGTATCACAGTCAACATTATTTTAACATCTGAACCTAGAAAACAAAATTTAAAACTATTTCAACGGAGAAACACAAAATGGCAATTACGCACTTTAAGGATGAAGTTTTAAAACAAATTTGAAGGCATAGGTACAAAATGACCATATCACCGTAACAAAATGGCGGTATGTATGAATACTGAGACACCCCAAAATAAATTATTTATTAAACAGTAACATAGAGTAATGGGTGCTATAAACAGTTTCGTATAAACAAACTAGGGGTTATTCCCCGACTAAAAATAACCATGGAGGGAAACCCCTGTTTATTTACTCAATTGGTGAAAAAGTATCATGTTTTTTGTATTTGATTGTAAAAATTAGTTAATTAGCTTTGAATTAAAATAGGTTGAATGATTGAAATAATTTTAAAAATTATATTAACTTTACATGTTTTGAGGGGAGACAACACTGTAAACAACCTGTTTTTTTGGCAGTGAAAATTGAAAACTTATTTGCAGCCACTGTAGCTCTTTTCGGAGCAGGAAACCGTACCCTGAAACAAGATTTTTTTGAAAGGCCAGGTAAAAACCTACAAATTTCATACAGTTTTGATTATGTATAATGTGCATGGATCATGTCTTCATGGGTGTGCACATGACCAGGTTTCAAGTTTTTTATGTTCAAATTAGACCTTTTTTCCCCCATGTTCATTGGATGGAATATTTTTAATATATTAAAAGTACACATTATTTTTATTTCATTATAAACTAGAGAACATTCTGATTCCAGTGATATCTAGTTTTATACAAGTATCTTTATTAATCAGTCCACCACTAAGGGTCACTTATGCATGGTCCCTCAAAATGTGACGTCATAGAAAAAAACTGTTGATTGCACCCAATGGTTAACAATATACAAAGACAAAACCAAATAGCACAATATCACGTACAGCTAATCATAATCAAGAAGTACCTAACCACTACATTTCAAGACCGCCAAGAGTGACTGGGGATTGGAAAAAATGGTCTCCATTGGACTACCTCCCCGAAAACCGTAGCAAAAGTGAGGCATCCGTTTTACTGTGCGGGATGTACAAGTACGCATCCACGTCTGGTCAGAATGGGGTCGTTTAATCTGATGCCTCGTGTAGAGATTATTCCGTGCTCTTGGTACGTTGATAACCCTTGTAACAACTCTTTGACGGTGGTCAATAGATGGTATGTGGCATGCTTCTCGTCCTGAACATATATATAATAATAGGAAGAAGTGGTACGAGTGTCAATTAGATAGCTCTCTACATGAAACCAAATGACATAGAAATTAACATTTATCAGCTAACCATTCGGCCTTTAACAGTGAGCAATGCCAATACCGCATAGTCTGCTATTAAAGGCCCCGAAAAGACAAATGTAACACAATTCGAACAAGTCAACTTATGGCTTTATTTATGTCCAAAAAAAGAACAAATAGCAAATTATGTAACACAGCAACTCATGACCATCACTGAACTGCAGGCTCCCGGGACATGGGTCAGGCCTAGGCAAATACAATTTGTAGCGATGTTAAACATGTAAGATGGCGGTCAACTCCCCTCTAACCTGGGACATAAGAGCAGACTAAAATATAAGTTGAAAAGGCTTCACTCAACAGGCGGTTACAAATAAAAAAAAGTTTACACAAACAAAGTGAACGTGAGAGGGTACTTGAGGGAATTTTTGAGTTTTATTTCGGAAAAAAATGATGATCCTTACTATTAAATCGAGTATAATGAATGAAGCAGAAACAATGTTACTCAACAGTTACGGATGTCCTTCACTCAACGTTTATTACAGTTACGGATATCAGTCTACACAGTTACCCATATCTTCGCGATTTTTTGAAATGATGATTTCTCCATTTAGCGGTTAAACTATGAAAAGATGCTTTGTATTTCAGTTTCAAACTTAGTAATACTTTAATCACGAGTTGGTTGACCGTTATGGAATAACCGTTTCACAAATGATATCGGATATGTTCCTTACGTCGTAACTACAATCCCCTTCCCTTTCATGAATGTGACCTACCGAATTAGACTATTTACCGGATTTGTAATCTCATAAGCAACACGACGGGTGCCACATGTGGAGCAGGATCTGCTTACCCTTCCGGAGCACCTGAGATCACCCCTAGTTTTTGGTGGGGTTCGTGTTGTTTATTCTTTAGTTTTGTATGTTGTGTCATGTGTACTATTGTTTTTCTGTTTGTCTTTTTCATTTTTAGCCATGGCGTTGTCAGTTTGTTTTAGATTTATGAGTTTGACTGTCCCTTTGGTATCTTTCGTCCCTCTTTTAAATAAGACACGAAATACCGAAGAATAATACTGAAGTATTACAGAATTGACAAAAGAAATATTGACCAGAAACTTCGTCCGCCATCTTTTGATATACGTAACTGCAGTTACGGATATCACATTTACCCCAGTGTAATTCTGATCATTGGACCGAAAACAATCAGCATTGTTAAACATCGATTGAAAGTGTCAGTGATGATGTTATTGTTAAATTTGTTGATTGCAATTTTAAGATTATTAATAAGTGATTTATTCATTTGGAAATGAAAATCAAAGTTTATTTTCTGCCAGTTTGAAGCACTATTTAGAACCCCCTAAAAGAATCTGAAAATTCAACTATGACTTACGGTGTTGGAATCTTAGTTTCTTCTGGGACTATTATATTAATACTCATAGTCCCAGATTTCTTACTAAACGGGCTTAATATCGGACTAAGAAGACACATTTTAATTGTTTACTGTTTTAAGGTGCATTCTTTCAGTAAATTTTAATCTGTTTATTGTTAATCATAACTGTCTTTTATATTTCAGAGAAACGTTTTAACATGCTGACTGTATGGAATCTGACACATGTGCTTTAAAAATGAAAACAACATTTTAGAAATTTCACGCGTTCGAGGGGCTTTTCTGGATTCCCCTTCACCAGGAACGCACAAAGCCGAATATTTGAAAGCCATGCAAGGACGTGGAACGACCATAGCCGAATATTTGAAAGCCATGCAAGGACGTGGAACGACCATAGCCGAATATTTGAAAGCCAAGGATGTACAAGAAGCGAACAGTGTTAAAGAGCTATATGACCAAAAAGACCTAATAATTTAATATCGAGTCGAATATAGCCAAAACCAGAGACATATATGTGTCTCTGGCCAAATCCATCTAAAATAAACTTTGCCTGTGGGAGGTGAAACTTTTTTTTATATTTTCTTTTTATAAACTTGTAATTTACAAAAGGTTTGCTATAATTCATAATTATACCACACCTAATTACCGTGACCACTGAGCTGAAGCAAGGATGTGTATAGTAATATAAAAAAAAAGAAGATTGTTATGATTGGCAATGAGACAACTCTCCACAAGAAACCGAATGACACAGCAATTTAATACAACTATAGGCAAGGATTTGTATAGTAAGACTTTCTATACAAATCCTTGCTATAGGTCACCGTACGGCTTTCAACAACGGGCAACTTGAAGTCCATACCGCATAGTAAGCTATCATGAAAAGGCCCCGAAATGACAAATGTAAAGTCTAATTTATATACAAAAAATAAACGAAAAACAAATACGTAACACAAATCAAAACAAAAGCCAACCGACTGAATTACAGGCTCTTGACTTGGGACAGGCACATACACACACGGAATGTGGCGGAGTTACATATTAGCCTTACATATAAATACTTTCGGGAGTTTCTCACTGCATTGAAGACCCATTGGTGGCCTTCGGCTGTTGTCTGCTCTATGGTCGGGTTGTTGTCTCTTTGACAAATTCCCTATTTCCATTCTCAATTTTACTTAGCTGATGAAACCCTTGGAGATTCGGTGAAATTTGCTGCGTCATATGCATCTCTACGTATAGGGGTATAGTATACACCATAGATGTAAAGCTTTATCTATGGGTATTACATCTATGTATACACCAAATAATAGGCACATCACTATGTGTGTTGGACCATATGTATTATATCTATGGTTGGACCAAATAAATGACAAGTTACTAAGTAAAATATAGCGGAAGTGGCATTACAGTTAATTATGCCGTCTTAATGAGATGCATATTCAAATGTACCAACTGTCATATTATTGAATCAAATAGAAGCAAACAGACAGTAAGACATGGACAGACGGCTTGCAGTCATTAAATCGGACGGTATAGTACAGACAGACATATCAATTCGTATAAAAAGTATTAAGTCGGACAATACCAAAGTTTAAATATCGACCCAAACAGTGAACCTATTATGATTGTATTCAAATTCAAATGAATTATTGACCACTTCTGCACTGTGTCTTAAGGTGGCACGGTAGTATTTGCATTCCATAATTAAGGTTGCTCTTTTGTGTACGCTACTTAGGTCAATGTATCTGAACAGTGTGATTGGACTAAAAATACAGTATCAACTGAACATACTTTCCCAAACTGAGGGATGAATCAGGTGTAGAAAAATATGAAATAATTTTATATACAGATGAAAATGAATTTTTGGGAATTTTTTTAAATTTTGTATTCACTGCGCGATAAAAGACCTAAATGCACTAGAGGCCTTAGGTTTTTAAAAATAGCAAAAAAAGTAAACGGTCATGATACACATTCAAATTAATTTCTGAATAGTAAAATGAAAGTACTTCAGTTAACTGTGAATGTAGAATTTTTCGCAGTGTTAGAAATGGGTGAAAATTCTAAAAAGGCTATCATTATCCCCTATGGGCCAGGAAATACTACCGTGCCACCTAAACCACACCGGCAAAATTTGATCGGACTCCATGGTATCTAACATCCGGCACAATGACGGAACATTAATAGACAGAAGAAAGAAAGGTTTCTCCTTATTTTCTTATTTTTTTTTATGATATCGAAGAATATATTTAGATATACAACTATTTTCTATTGTGATATGCAATATTTTCTACAACCGTTCTATATTAACGGAGAAATAAGTAAAAATGCATGTCAAAATGACGAATTGAGTGAACCTTGCCACGAAATTGTTTAATTTCTCGTTAAATTGTTCACATTGTACGGAGAGAAAGGTACGGGAAGATAGATACTGACATGGATATTGCAAAACTAGTCATTATGGGCATCTCAAAACTTGTATTTCTGGGTATGGAACGAAAGAAATGGGTCATGTCAAATTAAAATACACCGGTTTCGTCATTGTTGTTTCTACACAATCATCCGGTTTCGTCTATATATATCACCCAGTTTTTTATATTTTTTTACAACCAACAATTTATGAAAAGCAACGTTAACACGGATCTGAACATTGTCTTTCGAAAGAATCTATAATACTAAAATTACGAGGTCCAATTTGTCAGCCGTCATCGGGTAAAAACGACAAATCAAAGAATTCAACTCTATATATAGCTAATATAGGACAATGGTGTAGATTAAAAATTACACCACTCCAGACCCTTTTTTTCCCCACATAATTAATATTGCCAATAATTAACAAGTTCCGGGTCGAATCCGATACCGATACCAATATTATATTCACCTGTTACCTATTACCTTATCTGTACGTTCCGCATTTGACAGGCGCACCACCAAACGGTGTATTTAGGATTTTGCTATATACACGGGTCATAATCAAAGGGTACGTTCCGCATTTGACAGGCGCACCACCAAACGGGGATTTAGGATTTTGCTATATACACGGGTCATAATCAAAGGGTACGTTCCGCATTTGACAGGCGCACCACCAAATGGTGTATTTAGGATTTTGCTATATACACGGGTCATAATCAAAGGGTACGTTCCGCATTTGACAGGCGCACCACCAAACGGTGTATTTAGAATTTTGCTATATACACGGGTCATAATCAAAGGACCGACACTACTAATTCAATCTTTGCCAAATTTTTCAATCAGCAAGACTTTCTAAGATAACTAATATGGGACAATGATGTTGATTAAAAAATACTTCATTTCTGGATAGCCAGGACCTTTTGTTTTCCAAATAATTAATATTACCAATAATTGACAAGTTCCAGGTCGACGGGTTCAAACAGAAATATTTGAAAGCAGAGAAAACTGTGTATCTTATAATCGACATGACTTTATCAGATGACAATACCAATTACTAAAATAAGGCTTAGGCATAGTTGTATACTTTAATTCAGTTTCGGACCAGCGATATCACGGGTGTGTACTTGTTTAAATATATATTTATTATAAAGTCAGTAACTTGGCGTTGTTAAATTTATTTACATAGGTAATTATAGTAATACACATTTTCCTAATGAAAGGCGTATCCGTTATTTCACTGATCTTCAAACTAATTTTAAATGGAATATAAATACTCAATAGCAAACGCTGATATCTAATTATTTTTGCATGAACCCTCATGCTTATATATTGGCGAGTTTTGGATGTGTCTATGGGCCACTCGATATCTCTCGGCCGGAAGTCAGAATAAAATTATCGGAACGTCTCTAAAGTTTTCGGTCATTTATACAGGTCTTAACAGGTTGTTATCTACGTCTTTGATATGGTCCCTTGATGGCCCTTGACGACGCAATTATATTTGTTTTAAAACGACCACTGTGCACTGTGTGTATCTGGGTCAATTATAACGTGGTATTGTCTGTTTTCTCGATAACATGTAAACTAATTATGTTTGAAGATTTAACCACGGGATACTGTGTATTTCATCATACTAGACTTACGGGAGATAAAATATTAATATTAGATCTGAAAACAGAAAGATAATATTAGATCGAAAAACTGAAAGATAATATTCTTATCAAAAGTATTTAATTCAATCGGAATCAAACAAATATATACAAAATAAATACTGTATTTAAGTTTCTGGAGAAACTAACAATGATTGAAATCTGGATATTTTTAGAGTTGCAATTAAAGTATTTTATATGACAAGATACTCTGCTTTGGTATTTTTTAATATTCATTTGTAAAGGAAACATAAAAATGAAATCTAAATAAATTCTTGCACCCTACAAAAAAAATGTGTATAAACAATAATCATTATATTTCTACATTAATTATTTCATACCATTTTAGTTTTTATGTTTTATGAGTAATTATTATTTATTTTTTTGTATTGTAATATATCCACAAGAGTGCACACGCTGAAATGTCTCGCCTTCTATACTAATCATTGATATTATGTTGATAGTCCTAAGTATAAAGTTAAGCTTTATAACAACTGTCACATAAACTTAACATTAACCAAGATAACTTAACAGAGACCAATGAACCTTGAAAATGAGGTCAAGGTCAGATGAACCATGCCAGGCAGACATGTACAGCTAACAATGCTTCTATACAACATATATAGTTGACCTATTACTTATAGTTTAAGAAAAATAGACCAAAACACAAAAACTTAACACAGGGCAATGAACCGTGAAAATGAGGTCACGGTCAAATAAAACCTGCGCGACTGACATAAAGATCATAAAATATTTCCATACACCAAATATAGTTCACCTATAGCTTATAGTATTAAGATAAAAAGACCAAAACTCAAAAACTTAACATTGACCACTGAACCATGAAAATGAGGTCAGGGTCACATGACATCTGCCCGCTAGACATGTACACCTTACAATCATTCCATACAACAAATATAGTAGACCTATTGCATATAGTATGAGAAAAACAGACCAAACCACAAAAATTTAACTATAACCACTGAACCATGAAAATGAGGTCAAGGTCAGATGAAACCTGCCAGTTGGACATGTACACCTTACAGTCCTTCCATACACCGAATATACTAGCCCTATTGCTTATAGTATCTGAGATATGGACTTGACCACCAAAACTTAACCTTGTTCACTGATCCATGAAATGAGGTCGAGGTCAAGTGAAAACTGTCTGACAGACATGAGGACCTTGCAAGGTACGCACATATGAAATATAGTTATCCTATTACTTATAATAAGAGAGAATTCAACATTACAAAAAATTTGAACTTTTTTTTCAAGTGGTCACTGAACCATGAACATGAGGTCAAGGACATTGGACATGTGACTGACGGAAACTTCGTAACATGAGGCATCTATATACAAAGTTTGAAGCATCCAGGTCTTCCACCTTCTAAAATATAAAGTTTTTAAAAAGTTAGCTAACACCACCGTCGCCGCCGGATCACTATCCCTATGTCGAGCTTTCTGCAACAAAAGTTGCAGGCTCGACAATAAAACGGAAAGTAAGATCAATTTATTAAATATTTAAATTTTAAACGGTCGTGAATAAAAATACTTGTGTGTTTAATTCATAAAGCATGATTTTAAATCCTTGCAGCTCACAACAACCGTACAAATAATTTACAATAATTACAACAAAATTTAATTACAACCCCAATTTTGATTATTTTATACTGTTAGTATGGATTTAGAAGTCTTTACTTACATTTTGTATAGTAATATATTCACATAGTGGAATATTAGAATTTAAAAATAGATTCATTCGTTAAATAAAAGTCCATCCGTAAGTACTTGAGGTTCGTGTTTATTGATATTATATACATTCAAAAGAATTTTGAAAAAATTACTAACAGGAACGTTATAGTTTATTATAAAATTTTAATTCAATTTTTGTTTGTTTGTTTTAATAATTTAACCTGATAGCATCTAAACATTATTTGTACTATGGTACGGTTTTGAAAATTGTATTAATTGTGTTGATCAACTATCCTATAGGGAAAACGGTACTATTTATTCTGCCATAGGCGACAATATTAACATTTTCTAAATTTACCACTTTTTAAGATGATGAAAACAAAGATATTAGACACTTTAAACATTAAATATGCAAAATACTCAGCTTTAAAGTTGCCTTTGTTGCCTGTATTAATCAATGAAAAAGCTGAATTATGTCCCTTGGGAGTATTAATTTCCACCAAAAGTCCTTTCAAACAGTAGGAAATGAAAAATTATTTATGTCTGATATAATAAAAGAAAGAAACTACAAAATGAAGCACTTTTGAAATATTTGCTGCATGAATTATCAAGAATGTGAACAATTCTTTACACAGGAGAGTATAAAATCTATGTAAATTTAGTCAAGTGGGCCTCTTTTTTTCTTAGATGAACAATTCTAACACTGAAAATGCTTCCAATGTGACCAAATATTGCCTAATTCCATAAACAGTACAAACTAAACCAGACCATTTCCCATTTTAATAGATTATGTTTACAGAAATACCCAAGTGATACATTTAGGGAATCGCGCAGCAAAAAAGGCAAACATTTCAGTAAAAAATATTTGTCGCGACTTGAATTCTGGTGTTTCCAATTGAAAAAATCATTGCGAAAGGTGAAATCAAATACAAAAGAACTATAATATGGTACATTTTACACAATATAGTTAGTATTGACATCCTAGAATAAAGTTTTATATCATTACCAATCAATTTGACCTATCATGATGACTCAGCACTTTTCTCAACACGGTATTGTTTTCAGTGAAAAATTTCTATTCTTTGTGATAAAAATCAAATGTACTAATCAAAAGCTTCAAAATAGTATAAAAGAATTGAAGCCTGAGTGACTTTGATTTCCCTTGCTATCTTCAGTATAGGGAAAACGGTACTATTTATTCTGCCATAGGCGACAATATTAACATTCTCTAAATTTACCACTTTTTAAGATAAAAACCTGGATAAAACAGTTGTATGTTGTGTTAGTACTTTATTAATGTGTTTTAAAAATTAAAGCCAAATAGTATCATGACCAACTTCCAACGGAGCTTGTTTATGTTATCCATGCCCACCGTCATTTTGCACCAAATTTATGAAATTTTGCAAGTCTTTTGGAATAATTCTCTAGAAAATATTTCAATAGGTTTCAAAATTTATATTGTAAATATACATACTGCAGTTATTCATAGATAAATAAAAAATATATTGTACCCTTACATCCAATCACAGCGCTCCTAATTTGACTTCCGTCACCTGCCTTGGGTACACAAAAGGCCAACCTAATGCTGGGAAAATTAAATACTACCTTTTTCCCTATACTGTGACATAAAGATATAAAGAATTCTTATGACATTATTAATGCAATACTGGGCTATTGTGAAAACCTTGGCTATAATAAATACTTGTATGTCCCCAGTACTTAAAGAAACATAGATCATTTTATGTCCCCACCCCTACATGCTGGTTTACCTCATTCTCTACTTCTTTCAGAAAAGCCTTAATAAACAACCTGTATCCAATCATATCTTATTTTATTTAAAAAGAATGATAAATAGTTCCATTTAAACAGATAAAATGGACAGTTCCATTCAATTTGTATTCATTTTATCAAAAATTTACAACAAATGCACAAATTCAAGATTTTTCATACTAATCTCCATTCCATGCTTTAGTATATGCCATATTGTGGTGAAAAATATCAGAGCTTGTTATAAAATCTATTATTCTGTCTTGAGATGATGAAAACAAAGATATTAGACACTTTAAACATTAAATATGCAAAATACTCAGCTTTAAAGTTGCCTTTGTTGCCTGTATTAATCAATGAAAAAGCTGAATTATGTCCCTTGGGAGTATTAATTTCCACCAAAAGTCCTTTCAAACAGTAGGAAATGAAAAATTATTTATGTCTGATATAATAAAAGAAAGAAACTACAAAATGAAGCACTTTTGAAATATTTGCTGCATGAATTATCAAGAATGTGAACAATTCTTTACACAGGAGAGTATAAAATCTATGTAAATTTAGCCTCAAGTGGGCCTCTTTTTTTCTTAGATGAACAATTCTAACACTGAAAATGCTTCCAATGTGACCAAATATTGCCTAATTCCATAAACAGTACAAACTAAACCAGACAATTTCCCATTTTAATAGATTATGTTTACAGAAATACCCAAGTGATACATTTAGGTAATCGCGCAGCAAAAAAGGCAAACATTTCAGTAAAAAATATTTGTCGCGACTTGAATTCTGGTGTTTCCAATTGAAAAAATCATTGCGAAAGGTGAAATCAAATACAAAACTATAATATGGTACATTTTACACAATATAGTTAGTATTGACATCCTAGAATAAAGTTTTATATCATTACCAATCAATTTGACCTATCATGATGACTCAGCACTTTTCTCAACACAGTATTGTTTTCAGTGAAAAATTTCTATTCTTTGTGATAAAAATCAAATGTACTAATCAAAAGCTTCAAAATAGTATAAAAGAATTGAAGTCTGAGTGACTTTGATTTCCCTTGCTATCTTCAGTATACTGTGACATAAAGATATAAAGAATTCTTATGACATTATTAATGCAATACTGGGCTATTGTGAAAACCTTGGCTATAATAAATACTTGTATGTCCCAAGTACTTAAAGAAACATAGATCATTTTATGTCCCCACCCCTACATGCTGGTTTACCTCATTCTCTACTTCTTTCAGAAAAGCCTTAATAAACAACCTGTATCCAATCATATCTTATCTTATTTAAAAAGAATGATAAATAGTTCCATTTAAACAGATAAAATGGACAGTTCCATTCAATTTGTATTCATTTTATCAAAAATTTACAACAAATGCACAAATTCAAGATTTTTCATACTAATCTCCATTCCATGCTTTAGTATATGCCATATTGTGGTTAAAAATTTCAGAGCTTGTTATAAAATCTATTATTCTGTCTTGAGATGATGAAAACAAAGATATTAGACACTTTAAACATTAAATATGCAAAATACTCAGCTTTAAAGTTGCCTTTGTTGCCTGTATTAATCAATGAAAAAGCTGAATTATGTCCCTTGGGAGTATTAATTTCCACCAAAAGTCCTTTCAAACAGTAGGAAATGAAAAATTATTTATGTCTGATATAATAAAAGAAAGAAACTACAAAATGAAGCACTTTTGAAATATTTGCTGCATGAATTATCAAGAATGTGAACAATTCTTTACACAGGAGAGTATAAAATCTATGTAAATTTAGCCTCAAGTGGGCCTCTTTTTTTCTTAGATGAACAATTCTAACACTGAAAATGCTTCCAATGTGACCAAATATTGCCTAATTCCATAAACAGTACAAACTAAACCAGACAATTTCCCATTTTAATAGATTATGTTTACAGAAATACCCAAGTGATACATTTAGGTAATCGCGCAGCAAAAAAGGCAAATATTTCAGTAAAAAATATTTGTCGCGACTTGAATTCTGGTGTTTCCAATTGAAAAAATCATTGCGAAAGGTGAAATCAAATACAAAACTATAATATGGTACATTTTACACAATATAGTTAGTATTGACATCCTAGAATAAAGTTTTATATCATTACCAATCAATTTGACCTATCATGATGACTCAGCACTTTTCTCAACACAGTATTGTTTTCAGTGAAAAATTTCTATTCTTTGTGATAAAAATCAAATGTACTAATCAAAAGCTTCAAAATAGTATAAAAGAATTGAAGTCTGAGTGACTTTGATTTCCCTTGCTATCTTCAGTATACTGTGACATAAAGATATAAAGAATTCTTATGACATTATTAATGCAATACTGGGCTATTGTGAAAACCTTGGCTATAATAAATACTTGTATGTCCCAAGTACTTAAAGAAACATAGATCATTTTATGTCCCCACCCGTACATGCTGGTTTACCTCGTTCTCTACTTCTTTCAGAAAAGCCTTAATAAACAACCTGTATCCAATCATATCTTATCTTATTTAAAAAGAATGATAAATAGTTCCATTTAAACAGATAAAATGGACAGTTCCATTCAATTTGTATTCATTTTATCAAAAATTTACAACAAATGCACAAATTCAAGATTTTTCATACTAATCTCCATTCCATGCTTTAGTATATGCCATATTGTGGTTAAAAATTTCAGAGCTTGTTATAAAATCTATTATTCTGTCTTGAGATGATGAAAACAAAGATATTAGACACTTTAAACATTAAATATGCAAAATACTCAGCTTTAAAGTTGCCTTTGTTGCCTGTATTAATCAATTAAAAAGCTGAATTATGTCCCTTGGGAGTATTAATTTCCACCAAAAGTCCTTTCAAACAGTAGGAAATGAAAAATTATTTATGTCTGATATAATAAAAGAAAGAAACTACAAAATGAAGCACTTTTGAAATATTTGCTGCATGAATTATCAAGAATGTGAACAATTCTTTACACAGGAGAGTATAAAATCTATGTAAATTTAGCCTCAAGTGGGCCTCTTTTTTTCTTAGATGAACAATTCTAACACTGAAAATGCTTCCAATGTGACCAAATATTGCCTAATTCCATAAACAGTACAAACTAAACCAGACAATTTCCCATTTTAATAGATTATGTTTACAGAAATACCCAAGTGATACATTTAGGTAATCGCGCAGCAAAAAAGGCAAACATTTCAGTAAAAAATATTTGTCGCGACTTGAATTCTGGTGTTTCCAATTGAAAAAATCATTGCGAAAGGTGAAATCAAATACAAAACTATAATATGGTACATTTTACACAATATAGTTAGTATTGACATCCTAGAATAAAGTTTTATATCATTACCAATCAATTTGACCTATCATGATGACTCAGCACTTTTCTCAACACAGTATTGTTTTCAGTGAAAAATTTCTATTCTTTGTGATAAAAATCAAATGTACTAATCAAAAGCTTCAAAATAGTATAAAAGAATTGAAGTCTGAGTGACTTTGATTTCCCTTGCTATCTTCAGTATACTGTGACATAAAGATATAAAGAATTCTTATGACATTATTAATGCAATACTGGGCTATTGTGAAAACCTTGGCTATAATAAATACCTGTATGTCCCAAGTACTTAAAGAAACATAGATCATTTTATGTCCCCACCCCTACATGCTGGTTTACCTCATTCTCTACTTCTTTCAGAAAAGCCTTAATAAACAACCTGTATCCAATCATATCTTATCTTATTTAAAAAGAATGATAAATAGTTCCATTTAAACAGATAAAATGGACAGTTCCATTCAATTTGTATTCATTTTATCAAAAATTTACAACAAATGCACAAATTCAAGATTTTTCATACTAATCTCCATTCCATGCTTTAGTATATGCCATATTGTGGTTAAAAATTTCAGAGCTTGTTATAAAATCTATTATTCTGTCTTGAGATGATGAAAACAAAGATATTAGACACTTTAAACATTAAATATGCAAAATACTCAGCTTTAAAGTTGCCTTTGTTGCCTGTATTAATCAATGAAAAAGCTGAATTATGTCCCTTGGGAGTATTAATTTCCACCAAAAGTCCTTTCAAACAGTAGGAAATGAAAAATTATTTATGTCTGATATAATAAAAGAAAGAAACTACAAAATGAAGCACTTTTGAAATATTTGCTGCATGAATTATCAAGAATGTGAACAATTCTTTACACAGGAGAGTATAAAATCTATGTAAATTTAGCCTCAAGTGGGCCTCTTTTTTTCTTAGATGAACAATTCTAACACTGAAAATGCTTCCAATGTGACCAAATATTGCCTAATTCCATAAACAGTACAAACTAAACCAGACAATTTCCCATTTTAATAGATTATGTTTACAGAAATACCCAAGTGATACATTTAGGTAATCGCGCAGCAAAAAAGGCAAATATTTCAGTAAAAAATATTTGTTGCGACTTGAATTCTGGTGTTTCCAATTGAAAAAATCATTGCGAAAGGTGAAATCAAATACAAAACTATAATATGGTACATTTTACACAATATAGTTAGTATTGACATCCTAGAATAAAGTTTTATATCATTACCAATCAATTTGACCTATCATGATGACTCAGCACTTTTCTCAACACAGTATTGTTTTCAGTGAAAAATTTCTATTCTTTGTGATAAAAATCAAATGTACTAATCAAAAGCTTCAAAATAGTATAAAAGAATTGAAGTCTGAGTGACTTTGATTTCCCTTGCTATCTTCAGTATACTGTGACATAAAGATATAAAGAATTCTTATGACATTATTAATGCAATACTGGGCTATTGTGAAAACCTTGGCTATAATAAATACTTGTATGTCCCAAGTACTTAAAGAAACATAGATCATTTTATGTCCCCACCCGTACATGCTGGTTTACCTCATTCTCTACTTCTTTCAGAAAAGCCTTAATAAACAACCTGTATCCAATCATATCTTATCTTATTTAAAAAGAATGATAAATAGTTCCATTTAAACAGATAAAATGGACAGTTCCATTCAATTTGTATTCATTTTATCAAAAATTTACAACAAATGCACAAATTCAAGATTTTTCATACTAATCTCCATTCCATGCTTTAGTATATGCCATATTGTGGTTAAAAATTTCAGAGCTTGTTATAAAATCTATTATTCTGTCTTGAGATGATGAAAACAAAGATATTAGACACTTTAAACATTAAATATGCAAAATACTCAGCTTTAAAGTTGCCTTTGTTGCCTGTATTAATCAATGAAAAAGCTGAATTATGTCCCTTGGGAGTATTAATTTCCACCAAAAGTCCTTTCAAACAGTAGGAAATGAAAAATAATTTATGTCTGATATAATAAAAGAAAGAAACTACAAAATGAAGCACTTTTGAAATATTTGCTGCATGAATTATCAAGAATGTGAACAATTCTTTACACAGGAGAGTATAAAATCTATGTAAATTTAGCCTCAAGTGGGCCTCTTTTTTTCTTAGATGAACAATTCTAACACTGAAAATGCTTCCAACGTGACCAAATATTGCCTAATTCCATAAACAGTACAAACTAAACCAGACAATTTCCCATTTTAATAGATTATGTTTACAGAAATACCCAAGTGATACATTTAGGAAATCGCGCAGCGAAAAAGGCAAACATTTCAGTAAAAAATATTTGTCGCGACTTGAATTCTGGTGTTTCCAATTGAAAAAATCATTGCGAAAGGTGAAATCAAATACAAAAGAACTATAATATGGTACATTTTACACAATATAGTTAGTATTGACATCCTAGAATAAAGTTTTATATCATTACCAATCAATTTGACCTATCATGATGACTCAGCACTTTTCTCAACACAGTATTGTTTTCAGTGAAAAATTTCTATTCTTTGTGATAAAAATCAAATGTTCTAATCAAAAGCTTCAAAATAGTATAAAAGAATTGAAGTCTGAGTGACTTTGATTTCCCTTGCTCATGTTGCTATCTTCAGTATACTGTGACATAAAGATATAAAGAATTCTTATGACATTATTAATGCAATACTGGGCTATTGTGAAAACCTTGGCTATAATAAATACTTGTATGTCCCCAGTACTTAAAGAAACATAGATCATTTTATGTCCCCACCCCTACATGCTGGTTTACCTCATTCTCTACTTCTTTCAGAAAAGCCTTAATAAACAACCTGTATCCAATCATATCTTATTTTATTTAAAAAGAATGATAAATAGTTCCATTTAAACAGATAAAATGGAAAGTTCCATTCAATTTGTATTCATTTGATCAAAAATTTACAACAAATGCACAAATTCAAGATTTTTCATACTAATCTCCATTCCATGCTTTAGTATATGCCATATTGTGGTGAAAAATATCAGAGCTTGTTATAAAATCTATTATTCTGTCTTGAGATGATGAAAACAAAGATATTAGACACTTTAAACATTAAATATGCAAAATACTCAGCTTTAAAGTTGCCTTTGTTGCCTGTATTAATCAATGAAAAAGCTGAATTATGTCCCTTGGGAGTATTAATTTCCACCAAAAGTCCTTTCAAACAGTAGGAAATGAAAAATTATTTATGTCTGATATAATAAAAGAAAGAAACTACAAAATGAAGCACTTTTGAAATATTTGCTGCATGAATTATCAAGAATGTGAACAATTCTTTACACAGGAGAGTATAAAATCTATGTAAATTTAGCCTCAAGGCCTAAAATAAAATTTCATTTGTTTGGCATTGCCGCCCGACCCACTGAAAAACTTGCCGCCCAAATAATTTTATTTGTGTTTCAGAAATTTATTTTTTTTTATCTAAAAAAAAATCGAAATTGTGCCGGAAATTAATCGTATCCGCCGAGTTTGTTCCTGACTTTACTTATTTCAAATCATGATCTTAAAAGTGCTTGCCTTACACTGTATTGGGAGCAAACATTTAAATGACATGGAATAGAAAAAGTCTGCCAAAAGTAATGTCAAAGAGGCCGGCAGGGGAAGGCATCTCCCTATGCTGCAATTAACAGATTAATGCATTGGTTAACGGAGATGGATTTTATCAAAAATCAAATTCAGCTATTCTTTGAAAGAAACGTTCTGAGAGACCTTGTAGAAGACTCAATTTTATCTTTTGTAAAGCAGAAACAGATGATTTCTGCTTGACTTTGTCGCTTCATGAGATAAAAGTTTTTCACCGGGACATCACAGAACAAATATGCGTGGCTCTTACATTTGTTGAACTTATTAAATATTTGAAATTTATCATTGACAAATTTTCCCTTAAACCAGAGAACAAAGTATCTACTATAGTCAGAACCACAATGATGCATTCAAGATAATTATGGCTGTTAGGAACCAAAGCTTAAAGACCATAATGATTTACAGGTTTATAGTAGTTTTGTACCAGTAGATGGTAGCCTGGAACAAAACATACATATTTTAAAGACTAGCATCTTGTGTCAATTGAAGTACTTCCCCTTTTTCTTGCCTTTCTTCTTAACATGAATAAGATAATTCTTAAAACATAAAAGATACTGACAGAAACATATTTATAAATGTATCCAGTGTACTAGTGATGAATAAAATCCCCTCCTTTTCCACAATTCTAAGGGCTCATTAATTTATCTGTATTCATGTAATGCATGTCCAGATTTCTGTTAATCAAACAAGCATTACAACCCATAATTTATTTATCTGCAAAAATTGTCTGTCCTGCTGCATATTTCCATTTTGAATTTATCATACGTTTTAAACCTATCCCTTAAAAACCTTGCACTTGGATAATATTAGTATAAACACCATGTCTATTTGTGCCAACCTTCCAAATTTTTAATATTTTGCTATCCTAATTTGGAACAGATCCTATATCCTCAAAACTTATCAGGGGAAGTAGGCGTGTTTGTATGGTAGTTCGTCACACCTTACATGTATGATTACTAGCCTCCAGGTATTGGTTTGAGCCCTAGTTGGGCAGTTGCAAAATTAAGGTTTGATTTTCATGTACGATGTGATAAGGTTAGTCAGTTTCCTCCCACAGGTTGGCATTTTCCTTCAAGTACTACGGTTTAGTACGGCACTAAAACTGACTGCCATGAAATTACCCATATGGTGTAGAAAGTGATGTTTATAAAACCAAAGCAAACAATCAAAGTTTTAAATCGTTGTCCATTTGTACAAGGAGCCGTAGTGGTTGAGCCATTTAACTTATGGTAATTTTACCAAACTGTGACCACAACTTCAAGATGTGACATCAGGCCTCTGTTCAATGGGCAGTCCCACAATAAAAGTTCAATTTTCACGTCATACATTTTATATGGTTAATTTGTCAGTTTCCTGCCTCAGTTCTGTGTTTTTTTCTGGGTACTTTGGTTAACTTTGCCAATAAAACTGACTGTCTTACGTGAAATTATCCATATGATGTAGAATGTGACATTGATGGTTGACCCCTTTCAAAGAAACCACCAGCATGTACACACAACAATGCTGCAATGCTTTAGACAACATTGATCTGGAGACTTCATGATTTACATGTATAAGGCTTTTTAAATGTAAAAAAAAATAAATCCCTACCTACCTACCCACCTGCTGATAGTGTGGGTCGGCAATGCCAAACAAACAATTTTTTAAGGGTGGCCCAAGTGGGCCTCTTTTTTTCTTAGATGAACAATTCTAACACTGAAAATGCTTCCAATGTGACCAAATATTGCCTAATTCCATAAACAGTACAAACTAAACCAGACAATTTCCCATTTTAATAGATTATGTTTACAGAAATACCCAAGTGATACATTTAGGTAATCGCGCAGCAAAAAAGGCAAACATTTCAGTAAAAAATATTTGTCGCGACTTGAATTCTGGTGTTTCCAATTGAAAAAATCATTGCGAAAGGTGAAATCAAATACAAAACTATAATATGGTACATTTTACACAATATAGTTAGTATTGACATCCTAGAATAAAGTTTTATATCATTACCAATCAATTTGACCTATCATGATGACTCAGCACTTTTCTCAACACAGTATTGTTTTCAGTGAAAAATTTCTATTCTTTGTGATAAAAATCAAATGTACTAATCAAAAGCTTCAAAATAGTATAAAAGAATTGAAGTCTGAGTGACTTTGATTTCCCTTGCTATCTTCAGTATACTGTGACATAAAGATATAAAGAATTCTTATGACATTATTAATGCAATACTGGGCTATTGTGAAAACCTTGGCTATAATAAATACTTGTATGTCCCAAGTACTTAAAGAAACATAGATCATTTTATGTCCCCACCCCTACATGCTGGTTTACCTCATTCTCTACTTCTTTCAGAAAAGCCTTAATAAACAACCTGTATCCAATCATATCTTATCTTATTTAAAAAGAATGATAAATAGTTCCATTTAAACAGATAAAATGGACAGTTCCATTCAATTTGTATTCATTTTATCAAAAATTTACAACAAATGCACAAATTCAAGATTTTTCATACTAATCTCCATTCCATGCTTTAGTATATGCCATATTGTGGTTAAAAATTTCAGAGCTTGTTATAAAATCTATTATTCTGTCTTGAGATGATGAAAACAAAGATATTAGACACTTTAAACATTAAATATGCAAAATACTCAGCTTTAAAGTTGCCTTTGTTGCCTGTATTAATCAATGAAAAAGCTGAATTATGTCCCTTGGGAGTATTAATTTCCACCAAAAGTCCTTTCAAACAGTAGGAAATGAAAAATTATTTATGTCTGATATAATAAAAGAAAGAAACTACAAAATGAAGCACTTTTGAAATATTTGCTGCATGAATTATCAAGAATGTGAACAATTCTTTACACAGGAGAGTATAAAATCTATGTAAATTTAGCCTCAAGTGGGCCTCTTTTTTTCTTAGATGAACAATTCTAACACTGAAAATGCTTCCAATGTGACCAAATATTGCCTAATTCCATAAACAGTACAAACTAAACCAGACAATTTCCCATTTTAATAGATTATGTTTACAGAAATACCCAAGTGATACATTTAGGTAATCGCGCAGCAAAAAAGGCAAATATTTCAGTAAAAAATATTTGTCGCGACTTGAATTCTGGTGTTTCCAATTGAAAAAATCATTGCGAAAGGTGAAATCAAATACAAAACTATAATATGGTACATTTTACACAATATAGTTAGTATTGACATCCTAGAATAAAGTTTTATATCATTACCAATCAATTTGACCTATCATGATGACTCAGCACTTTTCTCAACACAGTATTGTTTTCAGTGAAAAATTTCTATTCTTTGTGATAAAAATCAAATGTACTAATCAAAAGCTTCAAAATAGTATAAAAGAATTGAAGTCTGAGTGACTTTGATTTCCCTTGCTATCTTCAGTATACTGTGACATAAAGATATAAAGAATTCTTATGACATTATTAATGCAATACTGGGCTATTGTGAAAACCTTGGCTATAATAAATACTTGTATGTCCCCAGTACTTAAAGAAACATAGATCATTTTATGTCCCCACCCGTACATGCTGGTTTACCTCATTCTCTACTTCTTTCAGAAAAGCCTTAATAAACAACCTGTATCCAATCATATCTTATCTTATTTAAAAAGAATGATAAATAGTTCCATTTAAACAGATAAAATGGACAGTTCCATTCAATTTGTATTCATTTTATCAAAAATTTACAACAAATGCACAAATTCAAGATTTTTCATACTAATCTCCATTCCATGCTTTAGTATATGCCATATTGTGGTTAAAAATTTCAGAGCTTGTTATAAAATCTATTATTCTGTCTTGAGATGATGAAAACAAAGATATTAGACACTTTAAACATTAAATATGCAAAATACTCAGCTTTAAAGTTGCCTTTGTTGCCTGTATTAATCAATGAAAAAGCTGAATTATGTCCCTTGGGAGTATTAATTTCCACCAAAAGTCCTTTCAAACAGTAGGAAATGAAAAATTATTTATGTCTGATATAATAAAAGAAAGAAACTACAAAATGAAGCACTTTTGAAATATTTGCTGCATGAATTATCAAGAATGTGAACAATTCTTTACACAGGAGAGTATAAAATCTATGTAAATTTAGCCTCAAGTGGGCCTCTTTTTTTCTTAGATGAACAATTCTAACACTGAAAATGCTTCCAATGTGACCAAATATTGCCTAATTCCATAAACAGTACAAACAAAACCAGACAATTTCCCATTTTAATAGATTATGTTTACAGAAATACCCAAGTGATACATTTAGGTAATCGCGCAGCAAAAAAGGCAAATATTTCAGTAAAAAATATTTGTCGCGACTTGAATTCTGGTGTTTCCAATTGAAAAAATCATTGCGAAAGGTGAAATCAAATACAAAACTATAATATGGTACATTTTACACAATATAGTTAGTATTGACATCCTAGAATAAAGTTTTATATCATTACCAATCAATTTGACCTATCATGATGACTCAGCACTTTTCTCAACACAGTATTGTTTTCAGTGAAAAATTTCTATTCTTTGTGATAAAAATCAAATGTACTAATCAAAAGCTTCAAAATAGTATAAAAGAATTGAAGTCTGAGTGACTTTGATTTCCCTTGCTATCTTCAGTATATATACTGTGACATAAAGATATAAAGAATTCTTATGACATTATTAATGCAATACTGGGCTATTGTGAAAACCTTGGCTATAATAAATACTTGTATGTCCCAAGTACTTAAAGAAACATAGATCATTTTATGTCCCCACCCCTACATGCTGGTTTACCTCATTCTCTACTTCTTTCAGAAAAGCCTTAATAAACAACCTGTATCCAATCATATCTTATCTTTTTTAAAAAGAATGATAAATAGTTCCATTTAAACAGATAAAATGGACAATTCCATTCAATTTGTATTCATTTTATCAAAAATTTACAACAAATGCACAAATTCAAGATTTTTCATACTAATCTCCATTCCATGCTTTAGTATATGCCATATTGTGGTTAAAAATTTCAGAGCTTGTTATAAAATCTATTATTCTGTCTTGAGATGATGAAAACAAAGATATTAGACACTTTAAACATTAAATATGCAAAATACTCAGCTTTAAAGTTGCCTTTGTTGTCTGTATTAATCAATGAAAAAGCTGAATTATGTCCCTTGGGAGTATTAATTTCCACCAAAAGTCCTTTCAAACAGTAGGAAATGAAAAATTATTTATGTCTGATATAATAAAAGAAAGAAACTACAAAATGAAGCACTTTTGAAATATTTGCTGCATGAATTATCAAGAATGTGAACAATTCTTTACACAGGAGAGTATAAAATCTATGTAAATTTAGCCTCAAGTGGGCCTCTTTTTTTCTTAGATGAACAATTCTAACACTGAAAATGCTTCCAATGTGACCAAATATTGCCTAATTCTATAAACAGTACAAACTAAACCAGACAATTTCCCATTTTAATAGATTATGTTTACAGAAATACCCAAGTGATACATTTAGGGAATCGTGCAGCAAAAAAGGCAAACATTTCAGTAAAAAATATTTGTCGCGACTTGAATTCTGGTGTTTCCAATTGAAAAAATCATTGTGAAAGGTGAAATCAAATACAAAAGAACTATAATATGGTACATTTTACACAATATAGTTAGTATTGACATCCTAGAATAAAGTTTTATATCATTACCAATCAATTTGACCTATCATGATGACTCAGCACTTTTCTCAACACAGTATTGTTTTCAGTGAAAAATTTCTATTCTTTGTGATAAAAATATACTAATCATGAGAATTGAAGTCTGAGTGACTTTGATTTCCCTTGCTATCTTCAGTATAGGGAAAACGGTACTATTTATTCTGCCATAGGCGACAATATTAACATTTTCTAAATTTACCACTTTTTAAGATAAAAACCTGGATAAAACAGTTGTATGTTGTGTTAGTACTTTATTAATGTGTTTTAAAAATTAAAGCCAAATAGTATCATGACCAACTTCCAACGGAGCTTGTTTATGTTATCCACAATGATCCATGCCCACCGTCATTTTGCACCAAATTTATGAAATTTTGCAAGTCTTTTGGAATAATTCTCTAGAAAATATTTCAATAGGTTTCAAAATTTATATTGTAAATATACATACTGCAGTTATTCATAGATAAATAAAAAATATATTGTACATCCAATCACAGCGCTCATAATTTGACTTCCTTCACCTGCCTTGGGTACACAAAAGGCCAACCTAATGCTGGGAGAATTAAATACTACCGTTTTCCCTATACTGTGACATAAAGATATAAAGAATTCTTATGACATTATTAATGCAATACTGGGCTATTGTGAAAACCTTGGCTATAATAAATACTTGTACATGTAGGTTTGAACGTTTGACAATAGAAATCAATAAATAAATTATAACTACATTTATATTGTCTAACCCTTTTTTATTAAGAAATTTTTATATAAATACATTTTGTACAATAACATGAAACCAGGTGCTCTGCAGGGCGCAGCTCTATACGACCGCAGAAGTGTAACCCTGAACAGTGGGGGCAAGTATGGACCACAACATTCAAGCCTGATATACAGCTCTGAATTTGGATTGCGATCAAATTTTTGACAAAATACGAGTTTCTGACACAAAACAAATGTCAAGATCATACAAATTTATTGCGCAATATTATGCAATTAAAGATTTCTTCTTTAAACTTCTCAAAAATCTGGAATTTGAGAAGAAGAAAAAAATTGAAAACTACCTGACATTTCTTTATGCATTATATACAAGTAGTGTAAGGGAGGTAAATCCAAACATACCCAACATTGCATGTTAAATGTTTTAGGATTACCTCCCTTATACTACTTTTAAATTGTCTTAATTGTCCATTCACCAGAAATACCTAGTTTTCCCCCTTTTTGCTCCTAATTCCGAAACATTTTGAGCCATTACCCCCTAAAGTCAATACAAACAATCCCTTCATGGTATGAAAACTTGTGGTTTAATTTCAGAGAGATTCATACACTTAAACATAAGTTATTGTTTGAAAACTACAAAACTGATTATTTTGGGCCCCCTTTTTGGCCCCTTATTCCTACACTATTGGGACCATAACCCCCAAAATCAATCCCAACCTTTCTTTAGTGGAATTGAACCTTCTGGTAAAAGTTTATAGAGATCCATACACTTAAACACAAGTTATTGTCTGTAAACTAGGAAAATGCTTCTTTTTGGCCCTTTTTTTGGCACCTTATTTATTCCTACATGGGACAACATCCCTAATGCGCCTTGAAATGAGGAACTCAAAAGTCACGTGTAAAGAAAAAATCTCTGTGTAGTGATATTGGACATATTTCTATTTTTAGCAAATGACTGAACTTAATTATTTGTGGTGATTAGGAAAGTAGAGGAACATAGAATAAATGTGTAAAAACTATGGAGCTATTGAATGTGTTCAAAGTATTAAATTTTCAAAGAACTTATTGTGTTAAAAAGGGGATATTTTACCACAAGGAGCCGCATCACAACAGGATGTTCGGGGTTTGCTAATTTACGGAAAAAGTAATCTCACTTCGTACCCCGAAAATTTAACCACATATGTGAAAATGTCACAGCTTCGAAACAAGCTATCATACATATCCAAGTTAACGATATGGACTGAGCTACAGGAAAAAACGTTACCATTACCGCCTATGTAAAAACAATTAAAGATTTTGACCCAAATTAGAAGCTTAATTCCAGAAGTTGTCAGACTGATTTATGGATGATTTCACCTTGTACACCACCGAAAATGATGGTAAGTAGTTTTTTATTTATACCTAGATATCATAAATTGTTTAAGATAAATGTTTTTGATAAAGATCAGCAAAAACTCGAGGAAATTTTCGCTTTTAAAATGCATAACTGGCACGGGGCTGAACACTTGTTTTAGGCACAATCATAAATTTGTTTACTTCCGAGAGATCCGAAAGGAATTTGTTTACTACATTAAAAAGGCAAGAAATAACTTTTAAATATTATTAAATTGTAAGTAAACATGACACAATATAGTCTTTGTTATGTAATTATCACTCTGGTCTACAGGAATACCTGATAATCAAGGGAGATAACACACTTCATACGAGTAATATGAGATTCATCATCGCATGTGCTTTTATCCAATGATTTGACCCCTGGTCAGTAGATATCATATGCACAAAAAAACAGACAAACACATTTACATGTTTTAAGAAAATCATGAATTATTATTTTTAATGCACATGAGCAAAACAAAAGGTATTGTCATTTCTCAGTGAAAAAGGGGGAGGGTCAAACCTTCTTGAAAACAATATTTCTGCACCTATTCAACTATTAAGCTAGTTAGCTACTACCCATGGTTCTAATACAAAAGGTTTAAATGAAGGTGGCTAAGCCACAAGGGAGAAGCATTTGTCTTTCTTTGTGATTAAACTTTCAAGAATAGATTTTTCTCTCTCAATAATACTTATGCATTTAAATCAAATGATAACACAGCCTGAGTATTTTTTTTTTGTCTTATTTCAGTTCCAGACATATCATTATTTTTCAACCTGAGATGGCAAACTAGAGGTTTTAAAAAGTCCTGAATAACTGGTAAGCATTTTGTTTTATTAGGCAAGCTCTAAATTGTTTATTTCTGGTATTTATGCAATAGAAATTACAGTCAGTATGTTAAAAATATGCTAATATGAAAACTGTTGCTATGGTCTTGGTATTAAATGAAAAGGCTTGGTTACAGATCGTTTGGACTCAATATTTCGAGTAAAATCTTGCGGCAACTGTTTCTCACGTAACATTGCAAACTATTTTTAGCGCTATTTTGATCTGTCGTTATTTAATGACGCCATAATACATGTGATGTCACAATGTTTCCGTTAAGACCTCATGTGGATTTCTCACTGATAAAAGGTTTTCACTGAAAAATATGTAAAAAACATTTTTTCTCAAATAGAATTATGTGAAAGGACAAGTTTTGAAAATTTGCACTATATTGCACTCTAATTATATGATATGGATGACTTTCCCAGTAGTTTAGAGTGGTTTCAACAGTATTATATACAAGATTTCCACTAGTAAGAATAATTATTTTGGTGTTGTTTTTTTTATAAAACCTTCAGTTTTGCATAATTTCTCTGTCAAAATGCACTTTAAGGCACAAGAAAATTTTATAGAATGCTTTATCAGGGTCTGTGTATTGTAATTAAAGGTTATAATCAGAAGTTTTGTCCTTGTTTTGACTAGTGGAGGTAATCTGGAAGAAATTACTTATACATACTCATTGTATTCAAAATAAATGAATATAGCGACGAAAGTGTCATTGCCTTATAGTGCTAAAACAACTTTATTTTTTTTCAGAAATGGACAAAAATACAAAGATTTATTCAGAATATTATACCGATGAAGATCACATAAAAATATTTGGAAAAATCAGAAGTATGGATTTCAATATGGGACAACATCCCTAATGCGCCTTGAAATGAGGAACTCAAAAGTCACGTGTAAAGAAAAAATCTCTGTGTAGTGATATTGGACATATTTCTATTTTTAGCAAATGACTGAACTTAATTATTTGTGGTGATTAGGAAAGTAGAGGAACATAGAATAAATGTGTAAAAACTATGGAGCTATTGAATGTGTTCAAAGTATTAAATTTTCAAAGAACTTATTGTGTTAAAAAGGGGATATTTTACCACAAGGAGCCGCATCACAACAGGATGTTCGGGGTTTGCTAATTTACGGAAAAAGTAATCTCACTTCGTACCCCGAAAATTTAACCACATATGTGAAAATGTCACAGCTTCGAAACAAGCTATCATACATATCCAAGTTAACGATATGGACTGAGCTACAGGAAAAAACGTTACCATTACCGCCTATGTAAAAACAATTAAAGATTTTGACCCACATATTTGGGAAAATTAACCCCAAACGCAATCCCAGCCTTCCCTGTGTTATATGGAACCTTGTGGTACAATGTCAGAGAGATCCATACAGTTACACACAAGTTATTGTCCGGAAAGTAGAAAAATGCTTGTTTTTGGCCCCTTTTTGGCCCTTAATTCCTATACTGTTTTCCCAATAACGCCTTAAAATAAATCCCAACGTTCTACTTATGGTATTAAACATTGTGGTACAATTTCAGAACAATTGATATACTAATACACAACTTTTTGTCCTGAAACTAGATAAATGCTGTTTTTGGCCCCATTCCTAAACCTTTGGCACCATATTAACCGCTAAAAACAATCCCAAGCTTCCCTTTGTGGTTATAAACATCGTGTTAAAATTTTATTGATTTTTTTACTTATTCAAAAGTTATTATCTAGGAACAATCCGTCTTCGGACGACGCTGACGACTGGGACCAAAAAAAAATTATTTTTTGCGGTCATATAAAAACTGCATTGAAGTATATTTTTTATTGCATATAAATTAACACTATTTCCTTAGTGATAAGCACAAGGATTCTGTGCAACTGAAACTGTAATTGAATCTCACTTCTCCAAGAAATTTACCACTTCTCTTTCATGGAAGGAGAAGTGAATTCTCCCTCTCCAAAATCCTAGATAATAATTAGCATGATTAGGCCCTGGACTATGACAGAAAGTTTACTACATGGTTATGATATCACATCTGATTTTTACAACGTGTTATTCATGTTTTAAACAATCAGAAAATTTACCTCACCAATGCAGTGTTCTCCTCAGGGCCTTTTAGCATCATAGCAATGTGATGCTATCTGAAATTAGTTTCTTATAGATAGTGTTATAAATGTGATGCTATATTTTTTAGAAACATGATGGTACATATGTATTTCATATTTCCCTATTTACCAGGATTCAGGGTTCTCACTATTTAAAGGGATTTTGAAGGGGAGTCCAGGGACTCATCATTTTTTGCCACAGTGAGTCCAACAGTATATGTAAGAAGAAGATATTTCATTGCAATACAGTTTATCATTTGAAGTCTCTATGTACATGTAAGTCTATGACCTACATGTAAAAGACCTAAATATAATATATCATCCTGAGGATGATATATATATATATATATATATAAACCTATTTATTTACTTTTTACTTTAATTATTCATCCCTTATTTTTATTAACTATGTATTCCATTGTATCACATATCAACTTTATTCGTTCATTGTGTGTTAATTTGTGTTACTACCTTTTTTTATTGAGTTAATGAAGCCTTCCAATTGATATTTTATAGTGTGTTTTTCTATGTTGTGATGTTATACTATTGTTTTAGAAAAGGTCGACGGTTTGGTACATTTAATCCTGCTGCAATTGTTTGCACCTGTCATGCCTGTCCTAAGTCTGGAATCTGATGTTTAGTGGTTGTCATCTGTTTATGTACGTGGTCATAAGTGTTTCTCGTTTGTTGTTTTTATATAGGTTAGACCATTAATTGGTTTTCCAGTTTGAATGGTTTTACACTAGTAATTTTTCGGCCCTTTATAGCTTGCTGTTCAGTGTGAGTCAAGGCTCTGTGTTGAAGGCCGTACCTTGAACTAAGGAGAACAGTGACAGTAAGGTAGTAACCCGCATGCAGGGACAAGTAGACAGAGTGGCCTTTGTAGTCAACCTGTACACATCTGGTTTTATAATAAACTGTCACATATGTATAACTGTAAGAATGAATATATATAATAGCTTTGAAACCGTAGTTCTTAGCTATAGGTCCTTAGAAAATTGTCGACAAATTACAGACCATCACAGCTAACGATTATATAATTAAAGAGCATGGAGGACCGAAAAATTCTGAAAAGCAGTATGGCCTTCTCTTCAACTTCTAACATGAAGCAACCAATGTAAAATTATATTTCTTAGTAGGGTGAATTGATTAGTATGCCAGTTTTGGTGCATATGTAAATAATTATTTTTTTTAAAAGAAGTGGTGTATCATTTCTATATATACATTTTGTAGAGAAGGTTCAGGAAAATACGAGACGGCAGTTTATTTCTCATGTAAGTGGATCTTGAAAAATTCAACTAGTCAGGAACCGGTGGTGGACAATTTCTAATGACTGGAGACAGGCTCATGCAACTGAACTTGTGAGTTGTGTGTCTTAAATTATGTGACCGCTTAAACTTTTCCCACCAAAAAAATGGAAATCAAGACATTATAAACTATTACCTTTCCCGGAATGACTTGAACTGTGGTTTCCAATTCTGTTTGACACCGAACCGAGCTAAGCAGCTCTGCTAATTTCTGAAAGACACATAAATATGAACGTTTGGCACTGTGGTGACAGATTGCAGCCGCAGGAAGTGTCAAAATGGTATACCGCTTACAACACTGATATATATTGAAATATTAACATTCTTTAGTGTTTTATTCGTTTGGTCATTTATTTGTATCATACAATGACCAGGTAAATTTTAATCAACCTTTTAAAGATGATGAAAGTACCGTTGTCCTAATTTTCTTAATGTTTACATTTTATCATTTGATGTTGTAAGAGGCAATTTAACCAATTACCGAAAAGCTGGTCACAGAAAGATTTCTCATTGCCTTTAAAGGAAAAGACAAGATATTCATTCAAATTCTTAATTTGTAGGTAGTTTTGAAAGTTAAATGAAATTAAAATTGTATTGACCAAGGATTTGTATAGTAAGACAAATCCTTGTATTGACATAAAAAGTTCGTTATGTTCAAACTTTGCCATTGACATTGTACATGTATGTATGTATGTATGTACGAAGATTCCTCCGTGAACGGAGCACCCCTCGATTGCTGCGAGGGTACAGTGGAATCCATGTTCACTCCCTATCAGGATTAATGGAGATGTGTCACTAACTTATATACAACCCACCACCAGGACAATCCCCAACCCAACACAGAGGGAGTGTTAGGAGACACAGGGAAGTCTGTTATTATGGTGGAGGAAGCCGAAGAACTCGGAGGGAACCACCGGGCCACTCGGTGGAAACAGACAAACCAGAGAGATATCAGAAGATTGATCTCCAGGTCAAAGCAGGGGACAACTTTGACCAACCGAGGCCCCCAAAGTACCCATTCTAGTTTAAACTCCGGTCTGGGTACCAGAGATGTGTGTGAGAGGGTGAAAATTACCCTTCTGATGTGCTGATATTAAATGAAATGTACTATGAAATTAAACTGCTGAACCCTTGTTTATATATAATGCCTTATTTTATGAGATTTTATGTAATTATGTAGTACATTTCATTTAATTTGTACACACATAATAGAGGATTAGTGTATAAAACTTACCTGATACATGGGGGTGGGTTTTTTCACCACTGGGGTCGTAACTAGCCTCTTTTAATATTGAGGCAAAGTATATTCGCCGAGCGTAGCAAGGCGAAAATTTTTGGCGTGGTGTCTTGGGGCTGCCGCTCAAGGCCCCCAGAAGCTCTGAGAAAAATAACGCAAAATCGTGCATTCTGAGCGTTTCCCAGACTCTTTCTTACATTGAAACGCAATTCATTTTTAGCTATTTCTTTCGACAATATTCTTGTCTCAAAGCAAAAACATAGATTCATTGTAATTTAAGATTTTTAGGTTTTACGGGGACAACATTAAAAGTAGTCCTATATGTAGGATAAAGCAAAAACCGAAATTCTCATAATTATTATGTCTGTCTGTTCTTGTCTTGTATTGTGCTTAATTCAGACTTTGGTGATTTTTTTATGACTAGATTTAAATATATATATAGTGACAATGCAGTATTATACTTCTTCTTCTTCTTATGGTATCCAGTTATCCATCAGATTTTTGATGATTACTAACTGCTGCGCATGCGTAGGATAATAATAAATAAATATTTACAAAATAAGAGTGCCAAAAAATAAACAAATATTCATAAAAATTTTCAGGTGTTGATTTTGTTATGATTAGGTTTAAAACTTTTAAGTACTAGTACTGCTTAAGTCGACACTAAGGACCATCTTGACCTAAAACCATTTTGACCTGGTTTTACAGTATTAATGATTCTTTTATTGTTGAAAACCTTTCATCAACTATCAAGATGAAGAATAGGAAAAAAAAAACTTTGGCCATTGATCATTTGTATTTTTCTATGCATTGACTTTGTGTGGGATAAGGTCCTGTGCACGTTTACTCCATATTCTTTTATTTTCTGTTTAAGAGTCTGAACACGACTTCATGCAAGTTTAATCCTTCAATGTAAAAGGTCATATGGCTTTATCACCCCCCTTCACAAGTCTGGATCTAAACATGATCCATCAAACTACAGGGGCATTACTATTGCAGATAACATAGGCAAGTTATTTAATTCAATTCTAAATAACAGGTTGACAAAATTTTTAAAAACTAGAAATATAATTAGAAGTGAGCAAATTGGTTTTACTAAAGGATGTCGCACAACAGACCATATGTATGTGTTAAATACCATCATTCAAAAATTTGTGAAAAATAATTCGAAGCCTCTGTATGCATGCTTTGTAGATTTTAAGCGTGCATTTGATTCAGTTTCACATCTCCACCTTTTTTACAAACTTAAATGTATAGGTGTTGGAACAAAATTTTATGACATTATAAAATGTATGTATGAAAACACAGAAACTTGTGTGAAAATAGACCAACACAGGACAAACCTTTTTAAATCAAATATAGGAGTAAGACAAGGGGATAATCTCAGTCCCTGTCTCTTTAATATATATTTAAATGATTTGCCAACCTATTTTGACCAAACATGTGACCCAATCCCATTAAATACACATCCTCTAAATATTTTAATGTATGCTGATGATGTAGTTCTTTTATCATCATCAGAGCAAGGACTTCAAAATTGTGTTAACAAATTAAATAAATTTACAGTTGATTATAAAATGACAGTTAACATAAAAAAGACCAAGGTTCTTGTATTTAACAAATCAGGAAGACTTAAAAATATTAAAATATCATTAGGAAACCAGACTTTAGAATGTGTACAGAACTACACATACTTAGGTATAAATTTTTCATCGTCTGGGAGTTTCCAAATAGCAAAGAAAGAACTTTATAACAAAGGAATGAAAGCATATTTCAAATTAAGGAAGACCTTTTCAGTGGAAAGCCCAAAACCTAGTACTTTATTACACATCTATAACCATACAATCCGACCAATCTTGTTGTATGGATCTGAAATTTGGGGTTATATACCACATAAGAAACAAATACATTTGGATAACTTTATATCAAAAGAAACTGATTATCTTATACTAGAGAAAATTCATACTAAGCTTTGTAAATTTTCACTTGGAGTTAATATAAAAACATCAAATATGGCATGTAGAGGAGAACTAGGTTCACTCCCTACACTGTATTATGTAATAATGAATATGGTAAAATATTGGATCCATCTTATGAAAGATATTGAACCTTCAAATATTATTCTAAGGGAAGCCATAAATCTATCTCATTCTATGGACAAACATAACCAGGAATCTTGGATAGGAAGCATTAAACATATATTTAAATTTCTAGACTTAGAATATCTATTTGTTAACCAGTCAAACTTTAAACAAAACCATATTCTAAAAAAAGTAAAAACATCTTTAACTATTAAATTTAAAGAAAGCTGGTTAGCCAGTTTAGAAAGCAATTCTGGGAAGTGTACTAATTTACAATCTGGCAATAAATTAAGAACTTACAGAAAATTTAAAAATATTTTTATGTTTGAACCATATTTAAAAATGAATTCAAAAAAAGACAGGCAAATAATCACAAGATTTAGAACTAGCTGTCATGATCTTGAAATAGAAAGAGGGAGGTATATTGGAATTAAAGCTGAAGACAGAAAGTGTAAGCTATGTAAGAACGCAGTTGAAGACGAACTACATTTTCTTTTAAAATGTCCTGTTCTAAAAGATACTAGATCTCAACATCTATCTAATTTAAATTCTAAATTCAAAAATTTTTCAAGATTACCTGATGAAATGAAATTTGTTTGGATTCTTTCATCTGAAGATTTGTTTGTTACTTCAAACTTATCTAATTTATTGCACTCCCTTTTTGAAGAACGAAAGAAAATTATAGAAAATATTGTTGTTTAAAAAAAAAAAAAAAATAGAAGAAAAAATATATATTAGATATATATATATATATATATATATATATATATATAAATTAAAATTGATCAGGAGTTGTCTCCCATAGACCTAGAACTATCCTAAAGATTTATGTAATTTCTCCAGGTCACAGTGGCACCCATAACAACTATGTTTTGTCAATAACTTGGTTTATATCAGGTTAATTAGTGTAAATGTGTATTCATGTGGTTTTTTGTTTAATTGTACTTTAATCATTCTAATCATTTTCTGTGCATTATTTTGTAATTCATTTGATTGTATAGCTCAAATTTTGGGCACCATGATTGGTTAATAAAATTATCTATCTATCTATGGCAACACATGTTTTTTTTTAAAGATTTGATACCGGGAAATTGGTGGTCTTACTTTGATTTAAACCATGTCAGCTATCTAGGCTTATCTACAAAAAAGAGCCAGTTTTGTTTTCTTTGATATCAAGTTCAAGTCTCCATGCAGAAACGACAATTTTTTTTCTATGTCCAGTAGCATCGTATATTCTTAGAAATATTATTCTTAAAATAGTTTCTCGTACAATGTCTGGACATCGGTGGACTTGCAACATTGCAAAACCACACTTTACAAATGAAAATCAACACTCTGCAGACTAAACAGTGTATATATGTAGTTATAAAGTAGGACAATAAATGAACAAAAGCAAACCCGGAACACAGAAGTACAAACAATAGACTATCAACTCTGAAAACTAAAAGTAAAATAGAAACATGGATCACAAAAAACATGCAGGGGCGAGGAGGCAGAGGCGGCAGACGTGGCTATGGACGTGGCCGTAGAGGATACCGATAGACTGTTAAAATTACCTATAGTATAAACCTCATTGATATCTTCTTTTTAAACAAATTGTACTGAGCTGTGTTGTTATTTTGAATATTATATCAGCTAAATAATCCTCAGGTAGAGAGATTATTTCAATAAACATTTTTTAGTACTATTTTTTTTTTATATAACACATCGAGTAAATTCAATTTTTTGCGTACAACTAAAAATAGATCTAGATATACAACGTAATAGATATTCAAATATATTGTATAACCAAATACAGATATAAGAGATTTAAAAAAAAAAGGCTAGTGTAGTGTACACATAAATATACAAATACATATATACGTTATTATAAGATACAATATGAAAACTAGTCTAAATATATGCAGCTGGAATGTTGGGGGGTTGCTGTCAGAACATCATGATAAGTCAAATGATAAGAATTTTTTATCAGAATTAGCACAAAATGATTTAGTTTTATTAACTGAGACCCATGTTGGTTATGAAAATCATTTGAAATTTGATAACTTTTTGTACTATCCATTCTGCAGACCAAAATCTAAAAATAACAGATATTTTGGTGGTCTAGGGATTCTCATACGTAAAGAAATTCGTAAAGGTGTAAATTTTTTGAATAACGGGACCTCAGAATACCAATGGCTAAAATTGAAGAGAGAATTTTTCAATTTAAACAAAGATATATATTTGTGCTTGATATACTATGCTCCCAAAAGCCAAACAGACCTACTGGAGATAATAGAAAAGGATATAACTGATAGTTATGGGTCTATGGGGGACATCCTGTTAGTAGGGGATCTTAATGCCAGAACTGGGTCAGAAAAAGACTATATTGATGGTGACAGCACCTCCCATGTTCCTTTATTTGATGAAAATTATGATGTAGACTGTTTCACAGAGGAAAGGGTCAGTAAAGATTTAATAACTGATTCCAGAGGGAAAAACTTGCTAGAATTTTGTATAGGTAATCAGTTACGTATCTTGAATGGGCGTATGTGTGGTGATAGCACGGGTAAATTTACATGTTTCAAACCTAATGGATGCAGTGTAGTTGATTATGCTTTAGTTTCTCAAAGCCTACTCCAGCAAATTTTATATTTTAATGTATCAGATTTTAAGGCAAATTTTTCTGATTGCCATTGCAAAATCACTTTTAAGATTTTAGCATCTTTCCAATTGGAGAAAAAAAAAAGTCATATGAAAGACTTTCCTTTGAGGTATAAATGGGACACAGAAAGTATTCAAAATTTCCAGGAATCATTTACACATCCTGTCATACAAAATGAGCTAAAATATTTTTTAAATAACAAAATTATCTTAGACAAAAAGAATGTGAATGATGCCACATATAGTATTCATTCAATATACGAAAAAGTGTGCAAAGTATCACTAAAAAAGAAGAAGAAAAGGGTAAAAACATGTAATCATAAAAAATGGTTTGACCAAGATTTAAAAAGTTTGAAAAAACATGTTAATGATAAAGCTATATTAATGTCAAAATTTCCGAAAGATCCGATAGTGCGTGGCTCTTTTTTTAAACTTAATAAACAATTTGCCAAACTAAGGAGGAAAAAGAAAAGAGAATTTAGAGAAAATATTTTGGACCGTTTAAGCAATCTAGAATCAGAAAATCCAAAGGATTATTGGAACCTTGTCAATCAACTCCGTCTTGAAAATAATTCAGAAACTAAAAACAACATAGATGGTGACATTTGGTATAAATATTTCTCTGACTTGTCATCCATTCCTGAAAATGAACACATAAAGTCCAAGATAAAAGAGATAAAGAGTAAACTTGAACTATTAGAAAAGAAAAACTTTGGATTCAGTGAGATTGACTTTAAAATCACCCCTGGTGAACTCCAAAAAGCCCTGAGGCAATTAAAATCTGGGAAAAGTCCAGGTCTAGACACTATTACAAATGAAATGTTAAAAGTTTCACAGAGTTATATGCAAGATTGCTTACTAAAACTTTTTAATGCCATTCTTCTATCTGGCATTTATCCCAGTAATTGGTCTGAGAGCTACATTAGTCCTATATTCAAATCTGATAACCCGCAGAACCCTGAAAATTACAGAGGTATTGCCATCAATAATAGTCTTGGCAAACTTTTCAATACCATTCTGTATAACAGACTTGATAAATTTTTATCTGATAATAATATCATAAACAAAACTCAAATTGGTTTTTCTAAGAAAGCTCGCACTTCGGATCACATTTTTGTACTAAAATGTCTCATAGAAAAATATGTTAAAAGAGGCAAAGGTAAATTGTATGTATGTTTTGTAGATTTTCGCAAGGCCTTTGACAAGGTTATTCATATTGGTATATTATACAAATTATTACAGCATACAAATAATGGTATTTTTTATAACATTTTGAAATTTATGTATAGTAACGACAAAGTGTGTGTTAAAGTAGAAGACAAAATAACTGATTTTTTTAGATATAATGTTGGTGTACGACAAGGTGACATTTTGAGTCCCACATTGTTTAAACTGTTTATTAATGATTTGCCAGATATATTATCTAACAATTATGATGATGTCAATTTAAATGATGAAAAGATACCATGTCTACTTTATGCTGATGATCTTTGTATTAATATCTGACTCAAAAGAAGGGCTTCAGAAGAGACTTGATACTTTGTGCACATTCTGCAAAGATTGGTGTATGGAAATAAATGTGAAGAAAACCAAGATTATAATATTCAATAGGAGTGGTAGACTCCTTAATGAAAATTTTAATGTAGGAAATAATTCTATTGAATGTGTTAAACAATACAAATATCTTGGCATAGTCATCCAAAATACTGGAAACTTTAATGAAGCCAGGAAACAATTATTCCAAAAAGGTCAAAAGGCCAGTTTTAAACTTTATAAAGATTTGAAATCATCTAATCCTCCTATTAAAACTCTTTTGCATTTATTTGATCACTGTATACAGCCAATTGTAACTTATGGTTGTGAAAATTGGGGTGTTATTAACATTACTTCTAAAAGGAAAAATTTGTCCCTTTATGACATATTTAAAGATTGGGAGTTTGAGAAGCTAAATTTAAAATTTTGTAAGTATATTATTGGTGTTACAAAGATGTGCACAAATGTAGCAGTCCTGTCTGAATTGGGTAGATATCCTCTTTATATAAATTTGCTAACACATATGTTTATGTATTGGCATAGACTAGAGAATTCTCCATCTGATTTATTGAAAAATGCTTATGCTGAGTTAAAAATGATAGAAAGTAAAGGTCAAACCAGTTCCAATAATTCATGGCTCTCTAATATCATTTTCTACAGTGAAAAATTGGGTATTGACCTAAATATATGTAAAAATCTAGGAAAAAATAAATTTAAAAACTTATTGAAAAAACAGCTCAAATCAAATTTTCAAAATGATTGGGAGAAAATGCGAGATTTTTATTTACAGAATCAAGGCAAATTGGACACTTATTTTTCATTCAAAAAGTCATTTGACTATGAAAATTATTTAGATTTAAAGCACCCACAAAAACATTTATTAACAAAATACAGACTTAGCAATCACTGTTTAAGAATAGAAACTTGCAGACATGAACGAATTACCAATGTATGTGGTAAATATGAAATATTACCTCGACATGAGAGGATATGTTTATATTGTAATACAAATTGTATTGAAAATGAAATGCACTTTCTTCTGGAATGCCCTATTTACAATAACCTCAGAAGAGATATCACTGATTATATAAAAAAATACCCCAGTTTAGATAGTTTAAATATAAATGATCTTTTTTCATGGATCATGATTAATGAAGATAGCAGATTTCTATCTATTTTATGTGCATACCTGGATAAAGGCCTGCAACTAAGAAAATCAGAAAATTAGTTACATGTAGATACTCTAAAATATATCAAAATTATCTCCCCTTGACCACTGATCCTTTCTTCATGCATTTGAATTTCAATTATTATTTTATGTTTCTTTAATCACTCTGTAATGTTTATGTCATGTTGTAATTAATGTTATGCTCTTAATGGGCCCTTTAATTTGGAAAATAAAAATATTGTATTGTATTGTATTGTATTGATATCAGAGAGTGATGAGAACTTGCTTCTTGCAAGACACTTTCTGTGAAAACAGTTCAGGTTGATATGAAGACAATCTTGTTTCAGTTTTTTTTTTTTTTTTTTCCTAAATTTCCAACATGAGGTATTTGCCTCATTTGCCTCCATGTAGTTACGGCCCTGCCCCCACAACACTGAAAACCGCCGAACACCAAAAAAACCACCAACCACTAAGAAAAACCGTGATATTATACAATAAACTTATTAAATAAATTAAATTACGTATACTTTAATGAATTTTTAGATTTTTATGGGCATCATATTTACAAATGTATGTCCCCAGTACTTAAAGAAACATAGATTATTTTATGTCCCCACCCCTACATGCTGGTTTACCTCATTCTCTACTTCTTTCAGAAAAGCCTTAATAAACAACCTGTATCCAATCATATCTTATCTTATTTAAAAAGAATGATAAATAGTTCCATTTAAACAGATAAAATGGACAGTTCCATTCAATTTGTATTCATTTTATCAAAAATTTACAACAAATGCACAAATTCAAGATTTTTCATACTAATCTCCATTCCATGCTTTAGTATATGCCATATTGTGGTTAAAAATTTCAGAGCTTGTTATAAAATCTATTATTCTGTCTAGATCTTGAGATGATGAAAACAAAGATAGTAGACACTTTAAACATTAAATATGCAAAATACTCAGCTTTAAAGTTGCCGGCTTTGTTGCCTGTATTAATCAATGAAAAAGCTGAATTACACTACACAAAAAGGCAGATTTACATCAATTTGGACAGTCATGTAAATGTTTGACAAATGTAACTTCTTTTCTGCAAGATATATTTGCGGACCTACTAATGTATATGTAAATGAATTATTCCTTTGACATTATTTAGGAGGTCGTCAAAGATATGCTAAAGATAATTATTTTATTTCCATAGCTTTAGTCATCCTCCAAAGATATGTAAAGAAATGCCATAGATTTGCATGCACTTTCCAAGATAGAAGATATATGCAAAGTTTAAAATTTGCATAACTGATTTACAGAGGTGTGGGCAGTTTTGAGAGACCGCGGTTTATAAAACATTTACGACCAATGTAAATGCTGTCAAATGTTTCAGTAATATTTGCAAACGTTTGTCGATATCGTTCATGTATGTAAAGAAAGTATAGATTATAACATGGCCTTTTCCATATTGGCCCTGGTATCATCCCGAGACTCCCATATCGGCCTCGAGGCTTTAGCCGAGGGCCGATATGGGTCGAGGGATGATACCAGGGCCAATACGGAAAAGACATGTTATAATCTTTTTATCACATGTTTAATTTCGGCAGAAAAGAGAAAAAAAGGTCAATTATAACAATTTAATGAAAGATAAAAGGTAAAATCTTAAACATTTTATCACAAACGTGTCGTTAAGGACGCAATGACGTGACGTCATTTGGAATCAGGGCACAATATCAATATCGTTTTTTTGCCCCGGTCAATTTTGAGGTTATTGCATATGCAAAACCCAACGTATTCGTAACAAATATGTGATAATGTATTTTATTTACTAATACTTTCCAGTATTATAGTTATTTTGATAAATATTGATATTTGCAACATATCTTTACAGACGTATGTAAAGTTTTGAGAGACCGCGGTTTATAAAACATTAACAACCAATGTAAATGCTGTCCAGTGGCGGATCCAGGGGGGGGGGGGGGTTCCGGGGGTGCGCACCCCCCTTTATTTTTGCCGATCAATGCATTTGTATCGGGACATATGTTTTGCACCCCCCCTTTGCCCTGGGTGCCCTGGGTTAGCACCCCCCCTTTCGAAAATTCCTGCATCCGCCCCTGCTGTCAAATGTTTGTGTAATATTTGCAAACGTTTGTCGATATCGTTCACGTATGTAAAGAAATGTATTTTATTTACTAATACTTTCCAGTATTGTAGTTATTTTGATAAATATTTATATTTGCAATATATCTTTACACACGTGTGCAAAGTTTTTAGAGACCGCGGTTTATAAAACATTTACAACCAATGTAAATGCTGTCAAATGTTTGTGTAATATATGCAAACGTTTGTCGATGTCGTTCACGTATGTAAAGAAATGTATTTTATTTACTAATACTTTCCAGTATTACAGTTATTTTGATAAATATTGATATTTGCAACACATCTTTACAGACGTATGCAAAGTTTTGAGAGACCACGGTTTATAAAACATTTACAACCCATGTAAAGGCTGTCAAATGTTTGTGTAATATTTGCAAACGTTTGTTGATATCGTTCATATATGTAAAGAAATGTATATCAACTCCCAAAAAATTAGAAAGTGTCTTATATGTTATAAGAAATTTTACGTATTGATGGTTTCAGAGACCGTGAAAATATTTGAATTGATTAAGAAGATATTGTTCTTCCCGAATCCAAACCAGAACTTTTTGAAGTTATGATATTAAAAATGGCAGGGTGCTTTTTAAATGTCGGACCGATGATATTTTTTTCTATTTGAATGGTTAAGAAAATCTTCAAAGCTTTTATCCAGACCCAAGGAAACTATTTAAAACTTGAGTGAGGATTTTTTAAGATCTTGCTGGTATAAAAAACACAAATGCTATGTATTTATCTTTACTTACAGCAGGGTTTACAATTCGATATGCTTGTTTGTATCAGAACGGAAACTTTAACTTATACGACGAATTGTAATAGTAAATTGATACTTTTTTATAGCTTAAAGACACATAATGGATGGGTTGATGGATTGATTTGTGTAAACGTCCAGTTGCAAATGCTACACGAATCTCAGGTGTAGGGAGAAATACACTAATATAATAACACTGTACCAAATTGTAAGCAGCATTACTTTATTACTTTTTGTACTTCAAAATATGAAAAAAAGACGACGTAATTCAATGACATTATAATTATTAGAATAAACTCTAAACCAGAATAAATAATGATCAAATCGATAAAAGCGGTACGTTTTCTCAACCCAATCTAACGTACCAATATTGGTGTGGACTTGGAAAAAGTTAGTTTAGTTTCTGCTTATTTGTGATCTTTTCTCATTTTAATCAAGAGAATAATTGAATTTTTTTTTTTCAATATAACTTAAGCCAAGGCGTCTGTTTTCAATGTTTTGAATGATCGTATAAGTACCGATTATCAGGTTATCTGCATGTTGATATCGTAAAATATCAGCTGCGAGACATAATATGAAGCTTTTTGTCGAGTGAGCGTAGCGAACGAGATCAAAAAGCCTTCATATAATGTCAAGCAGCTGATATTTTACAATATCAATATGCAGATACTCTGATAATCGATTTATCGGGCTATATTTGCATGTTTCAGAAGTGTTTTCTTTGTTTCACCAGCACACAAAAGATGACTTGATAAGTTCGGGTCAAAGTTATTAACGTCGGTTCAAACATTATGACGTCACTGATATGTCCGGGTCAAAGTTATTAAGGCCGGGTCAACGTATTTGACGTCACAAAGACATGATACGGAATAATATTTTAAAAGAGCTGAACAGAGTGATATAGACAGTGGGACGACCGATAATTTGAAAATACACGAGTATGCACATACATGTATTTTATCAGAATGATTATGATAACAATTGAAAATGCCTAATAATACAATAAAGAAAGAGCATTAATCAAGTATCCCTCAATAGGTGGTAAATATGTCACTTGTATGTAAATGAATGGATTTTCCCGACTGTGAAATGGTTCATCTTTTAGCACTACAGTGAATGTATATCCTATAAGCTGTACTTGCTTTTGGAATAAAGTATTATTAATTATTATTACAGGGTTCCTTAAAAGGAAAACCGTATGTGTTAATTACCAAAATTGATCTAATAACGCTAATTGGGTATAATAAAATCCAGACGTTCTAAAGAGATTCATAATAGAAACATGTACAAATCATGCCAATTATACGCAAGCCAAGAATATGGCAGATAAAGACATCGGGATTATTTTTATAATTAAACATGCAGTTTGTATTCATGAAAATGTGTTAATACTTTGAAAAAGGCAAATAATTTAAAAGTTTACATGCTAAAAAATTAAAGAAGAAATTAGAACAGTAGCATTGTATCTGAATTCTGTTGAGGATAAACACCATTTCATATTTAAAAGTAGAATGTACACGTTTACAAGCTTATTATATAGAAATATGTTAAAATTGTATACAGTAAAAGTATTTTAAAACAATTATCTTTTGTATATAAAAAGAAGCATTCTCGTTTTCCCGCTTCTCATATATAGCAGATTTAATCAAATTCGATGCAAAGCAAATAATTTAACCTTTAAATTGAATATAATCTCTGTATTTCGTGTTTCAACAAGAATAAAAATGACCAACATTAATGGAAAAAAATACATCAATATTAATCTGATTATACAGTTATACATGAAAATATTTATTCAATTCAGAAGAGTAATAGAAAATTTTGTCCTTTTTGTTTTCCAATCTTGACTTTATCTTATTTAAACAGGTCGGGACCACTACCTTATATGGAAATGCATACAGTGGGATTTCCAGTGACACTAGAACAATAGAAAAGTCACTCTTCTTATGAAAGAGATAGAAAAGGTCTAAGAACAGGAGAGACAATTTACGCATAAAACCCGATATGCATAGGGATGAATATCTCTTAAAACACAAAACTATTATATAACTTTTATACAACCACTATAAATAAAGTATATGTTAAAGCTAAATGTGTTAATATATGATTTTTTAATTGCCAAACATGCTGTTAATTGAACAACCTATTGTTCAACATAGGGGTGTGTAAAAAACTGCCAGATTTGACTGCATATTTTTCTTTTTTTTTGAAAAAAATATATATCAAACCTTAATAATGTAGCTTTCTGGGTATCCAATTTTTAACGTGTTCCGAAATGTAGTTTCGTCACAAGAATTTTTCCAAGTTGTGTCATTTTGTCTATATGAATGTCGGTAAATTCGTATGATCGAGCACACCGACAAGTATATCGTTGGGACAACTCGATATAATGTAATCAATATACGTGAAAGATTACCTAATGTGAAGTTTATCAAAATCATCATAACATAATTGATCAACACATTATGTTTGAACAACATGAGTCCTACAATATAAGATTTAAAGGTGCATATCATTTACATTCAACGTTTTTATTGGAATTTTTTTTTTTTACTACAATGTAACCTCGAGGTTCAACGTTGATAGTAAAAAAAAATCCCAGAAATTTTTTGAATGATATTGTAAATGATATGAACCTTCGAATTCTTATAACATCGGAATAGAAAATATGTGATCCGAATTAACCATGCACGTGTGCTACAGAAGATTATGAACTTATATGATGTACAGGGGGTAAGGGTTTTTCTTAAACAATATTATGATCCAAAATTTGATGAATTTTGTTGGCAATACTTTAATATACACACTACATATAGCAAAGTATATATTAAATCTCAATGTATTATAATTAGGAAAAATGTTTGACTCGGTAAAAAAAAATCTTCCCCCTCCCCCCGTATTGCATGTAATGGTTTAAACCTAAAGGATTCGCACTAACTGCCTAAAAGGGGTCCGCTCCAGTCTTGAATCAGTGATTTTGTTTATCATAAACAAAATATTGTCTCACACTGAAAGGGTCAGCCGGGCAACATGCACAGCCCGGATTGTCAAAACAACTAAGATTTACAAAAACGATTACAAACAAAAACCATCAGTTGGACAATCTTACTGGAATCTGATTATCTCTACTGATAAATAATGCAACACTAATGACACATTTAAGTTTTGGAATGATTTTATTCACAAAGAATGTTTCTCATTGGTATACATTTCTATGCTCTTGTCTTTTCAGAGTTTATATTGGAAATTAAAAATTGCTGCATGAAAGACACTAGCTCCACATTCCTATGCATATGATTTTATATGTACGAGAATCATTCCATAAAATATCCGTTTGATATCCTTTCAATGCATGACACTGTCTAGTGGTTTTTCTGCCACAATTACAAGGAAAACCTGGCTAAACTTGTGCTAAATCAAACACTTGAATCTTACATCGCTATTGATGTTAAGCAATTATTTAAAGGGCCATCCGGAACTGTTGGGTTTTATGACAGTCTTCCTTCCATACACACCATCGCTGCAAAATAATTTGAACATTCAATTAGATGATTATAATATTATTTGGCAATCCAAAGAGAACCTGAAAACATCAGACCACAATAAACAGAGACCCCAAAAAAGCCAATTTTACTTTACAATGAAATTGAAAAAGTAGTTAGTTACATGTCAAATCATCTTTTGGCTGTCGACAAAAAATAAATAAAATTTAAATTTCGTAGCATTTTACCACACCCCCCCCCCCCCTTTTTTTTTTAACTGAATTTGTTCAAGGTATGGTGGTTTTACCCCTTTTCAGATTTCAGTATGTCATGTTGTATATCTTTTATAAATTAGATGAATTTCTAGCAAGTTTCTACGATATTCTTTATCATTTGACAAAATACTATGCATCTGAATTAAATTGTTTACTATTTGAAAAAGCGCGCCTTCTTTTACTTTAATTTACTTCCCTTTATTTCACATAGCAACAAATATTAAAAACTGCCACATTTGACTGCATATCAATTTTTTTTCCCCAAAAAAATATATGTCAAGCAGCATAATTAACTTTACAAATTGGGAGAAAATCAAGATGTTCCGACAATAGGTTAGTATTAAAAAAAAATAATGAAAGGTTGGCATGATTCCAGGTTTGAACCCTGACGACACTTAAAATCGAAAATTCACTTATTTACCTATCATATGACGATACGATGATGTGATAAACTTAACAATTAATAATTTACCTGGTGCATTATCATATTCACATTACGTTGACACGTCTCAGTTCGTCTGTGTTAGCTCATTTCAAGCTCTTAAACAATGTACACCATTTTCCGCTGTTCTTTACCGATTACCTCTAGCCAGAAGAGCCCACTGTTTACAGGGGCGATAATATTTTGTCACCGGTTCACGCACTGCATAAATTAGCATACTTATGTTCTCGCACACATGTAATTGTTTATTTACATGTGACGCAATTTATTTTTACCTAGGTGTTTGACCAATCCACTCAATGAGTAACAATGCATGATGGACTACTACGTGTTTACCATCAACCAAGAACACGTGTTATTTACTGAAATACAACACATTTTTTCGTGCAATGCGGGATTCACAATTTCGCTTAGTTTTTCATTTTGTGTATCCTCATTTATAGTTCATGATACAAAGTATTCCTTCCATGCTCAGATTAACGAAGAGTTGTTTCTATGCGAAGAAACAAGCGTTTGAATTACCCGATATACAGCCATTAATATGTTTGATGATGGCACGGATATTTCATGTATTCATCCACCAGACAGCAACGAAACAACAGAGAAAAACAAAATTACCCATGAGACAATCTTACTTGTGTAAAGTAACCGTCGATAACAGCCGGTGCTAATATTCACGAGTACAGCAATTTCCGTATTGATAATTAAAGGCAAATGTGTTATCCTTGAATTTTGTGTTCGCAACAAAGGCGAAGAAATATTTACATACATGGCAGTGTTAACAAAATCTATAAGTTCAAATGTATTTATTTTAGTCACATTTCAGTATATGAGACTCCCAAACTGTTCCCTTTGTTTTGAAGGTAGTGAAGTCAGCAACTGTAGTTTCATTTTGTTTTCGTTTTTTAACGGGCTCGGACATTTGCCAAACTGAATAAAATCATTACAGCTGATTTCCTAATGCTTGCAAAGTAAAACTTTGGTTGGCTTGCATGCTTTGTGTGTATAGTTGTTTATTCAAGCTTTGAAAATAAGATTGACATATTTATACAATATATATATATATAGGCATAGTTTAACTTGTATATTTTATATTTGAATTTAATTGGTTGTTATCCTAATATGATTGTACAATATACAAACAAAGCAAGCAAGCTAACCAAAGTTTTGCTCTACAAGCATTAGGAAATAAGCTGTACTGACTGATGTTATCCATATGTATGTGCGACGAGGTGGAAAATTTGATATGTTTTGTGAAAATTGCAGCGTTGGATCTAATATAAAAAAAAGAAGATGTGGTATGATTGCCAATGGGACAACGGTCCACAAGAGACCAAAATGACACAGAAATTAACATTTATAGGTAGGTCACTGTACGGCCTTCAACAATGAGCAAAGCCCATACCGCATAGTCAGCCATAAAAGGCCCGATATGACAATGTAAATTTATTCAAACGAGAAAACTAACGGCCTGAATTATATGAAAAAATGAACGAAAAACGAATATGTACCACAAAAAACAAACGACAACCACTGAAATACAGGCTCCTATATACATACAAACCTATATAAGTTTTTATTTATTAGACAGATTTTTTCTCCTTATATATATTATATAGGGCCGTTGATTTTTTTTTTTTTTTTTTTTTTTTTTTGGATTGTTTTACACAAGTAATTTTTGGGTCATTTATAGCGTACTTTTCGGCATTGAATCTATGACTGCTTACTTTACTAGATTATGCCTTTTTTTGAAAGATGTCTCATTTGGCACTCATACCTCATATCTTCTTATTTCTACATACAAATCACGTTTTAGAATAAAAATAATAGGTAATATGGCACCTACTGGGATCCAGAGGCTATAAATATTTGAGATATTTTACATACGTCAACGTGATAGCAGCCGAAGATAAAAAAAACCTCTGAGGTATATTTTGTGATAAAATTAGCAAGAAACGGACTTTATCGATGGATGATGCTATACAAAATTTATTAAGCTATATACCGTACCCGCTCAGTGGCGGATCCAAGGGGGTGTTCCGGGGGTTGGACCCCCCTTTTTTTGAACGATCAATGCATTTGAATGGGGACATGTAGTTGGAAGCCCCACCTCCTTTTTTGTCCTGGGTTTAAAATGGCTGGATCCGCCCTGCCGCTTTCATAACACTTATTTTTAGCATTCTGAATATTATGATGTTCTTACTTTCAGTTCAGGTCCTGATAAAAAATTTACACATCCACTACAGAAAGAAGTGTTTCAATGAAATTTTTCGTGTTTTTCTAGGCAGAAATGAGTTTGGAATGACATTATACAGGTTTAAAAGAGCTCAAAAAATTTCATAGTGGACAGTGGTCATTTCATCTGAAATTTCACTGTTTCAGGTCGTAAAATTATTGCACAGGTACAGTGCATAACAATGGAAAAAACCTGTTGAACAACTTTAACAAGGCGAAAAAGAAAGTCGAATAGTGAAGCGCGTAAACAATACTTTTTTAATCTGAGCATGAAAATTGAAGATTATGTTATATATTTAACAATAATCTCATTCGCAGAACAAAAACATATATTTTGAGAATCCCAGACACTATATTAGTTAACAGTTCTTCCACTAATTCCACGTGTTTTCCGGTTACAACAATAAATCAATAACGGGACTGGAAATCCGGTAAAAAAATAGCAAGTCATAAATAAATGTTTACTGTCATCCTCATGTATATGTCGTATACTTGTTTTAAAAATGGTGTTTGTCCTTGAGTCTCTTTTTGTTTTCACTCAATGTCATCAGAAGTGTGTCGGCACTGATCAGTGGCGGTTTATGCGGGGGTGGGGGGATTGGGGTACGGGGGTTGGAACCCACCTTTTTTTTTGCCGATCAATGTATTTGAATGGGAGCATATAGTTGGACCCCCCTTTTACTCTGGGTTGGGACACCCCCTTTTTTTAATGGCTGGATCCGCGCCTGCTGATATAACAAGACTGGACGGAAGGACGGACACCCTGTATTTCTATATTCCCATCGACGCGTCGCGTGGGAGACAAAAATCCAACGACATCTTAAAATCATTTTGAATTTAGATTCATATTAATTTGTACTTTGGTCTTCGGGGATGTGTGTGTTTTTGGTGTTTTGAGTTAGACATAATGAACAGGCCTGGAACAGCTGGTTAAAAACGCACCTTTTCACAAAGTGGGGAGACAAAACGACTCACAGACGATTAGCAAAGTTGCCTTTTTGTGGGGGCATTTTAGTCACATAGGCGTCAGAAAAAGCCCGAGAGTATTCACAATCTCTTATAAGGAGTTTTCTTACAAGTATTCAAGTGTTTATGTAAATCAAAAGGGTTGCTATTTCTTTATTCACATAAATAGAAATGTTGGATATACACAGCAACCGGCCAATTAACGACAATCAAAACCAAAGACATATATAGATAACACGTGACTAATGCAGGATGGACAACAACATAGAGAATGGAAGTATAGTTTATTGCTAATCTGTTACAGTATATTTTTAGTAAAGATTCGTTGGTCTCTTGAATATGAAAGATAATAAGTATATTTAGCATTGCAAGTATGAAATCTATCAAATTATAAAATCACAAGTTCACAACAACAGTTAGATCTAAGCTATAACATTAACAAAGTTCAATCTCATAGAACGTATTTGTTTGTCTTGATTAAAATCAAACCATTATAACATAAGGAGATGTCATATGATTGCTAATTAAACAACTTTCCATCAAAGACTAAATGACGTACATATATATTTGAGATCTCCCAATCACCATCCCACTAATACTATGAACTGCTCATACAAAAAGATATTTTGTCATTAAATGATTTATTATAATTTATAAAATAGAACATCATTATATAATGCTAAATAAATTGTGTACCCTTGGCTAAATACTGGGATCATATTGTTTTACCAGTGTCCTTTCGACAGTTCGTCCCGCACTTGGTATACTAGCATAAGTTAATATACGGATGATTTTGTAGGATTATGTACAGTTTTTAAGCTTTAACTTTTAAACAATGTACCTGGTGTTAGTACATACACTAAAAATTCGCATCTTGTCATTTTTTTCTCTTTTCGACATATTGATAAATTTGACATTTTGAAATATATTGCGCCGGTTTATTTTTATGCCCCACCTACGATAGTAGAGGGGCATTATGGAGGGCCCTCATGGGGTTTTTGATTATGTGATTACTTTGCCGTTTTTTTAATGATTATTTGATTATTAAGCCAAATATTTCATGATTATTTGATTACCTAGCCTAAGGACTGTATTTTTAGTTTATGATTATTTGATTACTAAAGATAAGCAAATATTTAATGATTATGTGATTATATTGGCAAAAAAATGGTGATTATATGATTACTAGGACCCCCCCCCATGAGGGGCCTCATTATGTTTTCCGGTCTGTGCGTCCGTTCGTCCGTCTGTCCCGCCCCAGATTAAAGTTTTTGATCAAGGTCGTTTTTGATGAAGCTGAAGTCCAATCAACTTGAAACTAAGTACACATGTTCCTTATGATATGATCTTTTTAATTTTAACGCCAAATTAGACTTTTGTCATCAATTTCACGGTCCACTGAACATACAAAATGAAAGTGCGAGTTTCAGGTAAAAGTTTTTGGTCAAGGTAGTTTTTGATGAAGTTGAAGTCCAATCAACTTGAAACTTAGTACACATGTTCCCTATGGTATGATATTTTTTATTTTAATGACGAATTAGATTTTTTATCCAATTTCACGGTCCATTGAACATGGAAAATGATAGTGCGAGTGGGACATCCGTGTACTTTGGACACATTCTTGTTTAATCTATATTGAGGGTGCACATACATATAATATGTATATTCTCAGGATCATTTTTTCTTTAATGACTTTTCACGGACTACAGAATGTTGCTCTTGGTGTATTTGAGTAAAATTTTGCATACAGTTTGCAAGGTTTATCCGACTAACTACGCACACAACCCACCAGGGTTGGCAAAGTATTACCCAACCGGGTTTTACTGGGCGGGAAAACCCGGGTTTTCCCGGGCTGGGCAATACTCCCTGAAACAGGGAATACTGGGCAATACTGGGCAATATGATTTTTTAAGCTTATTTCAACACAAAATAGTAAACACTTGTTGTAGTTTCATAGTATTATAGCTAAATATATACATTTTATAGAGATAACCATTGAGAGTAATTTCTAGAAGATTAAGAATTTAATTTCATTCTCTTCTCCACATAAATTCTATGTAGGCAAAATACAATATTTGCACAATTTAGGATTCCTCGTTAATTTCCAAGCACTGTTTCAATAATCTTAACACTTTTTTGCAGTGTTTAGGTGAATTGTAAATTAAATTGCTATATATGCAATCATGATTGCTAAATAAACACCCTACAGGGTCTTGTCATTAACTCTTATAGTAAAGAAAAGACTGATTATTGTTATATACGAGTCTGGTCTCTTGGTGATGTAAAGATCGAGGAAGTGAACGAATATAAATACCTCGGTTACTACATAAATAGATCACTAAAGTCAAATTTCCATGTTAATAACTATTTGAAAGATAAGATGGATAATATGCTGAACTATTTGTTACGTGTTCTCGGTGAGCATGGAAGTTTTAACCGTGTAAAATTTGGAGACGCCCTTTGGAACTCAGTGCTCCGGCCTTCTTTAACACACGCATGCGCCGTCTGGATGCCACTTTCAGCTACAAATATATCGATCATCGATAGTTGGCAATACCGCGCAGCTAAAATCATTATGAACACTAAAATGAATATTCCCCGTTCCGCTCTCCTTCTCGAGCTTGGATGGGAACCCGTATCTGCATTTATCACCCGCCAAAAAGTTGCGTACTTTAAAAGGTTCACTAACCTACCAGACGATAGACTGTGCAAGCGAGTCTTTAGTGAAATGGTTCAGTTAAACGAAAGTGTCTGGAAATATGTTCAAGAGATGAACACCTACACGGAAAGTATTGGGTCTGATAATTTCAACTGTCAGTATGGTAATGCAATAAGGGAAAGTTTAATTATTGATGTTACTACTAAAAGTAGCCTTGATTTGTATCAGCACTGCTATATTAAGACAGGTAGCCAGTTATACTTAGAGGACATAAGCGATTTTAATTCATCTCGTCTTAAACTGCTCGCAAGAACAAATTATTTGCCATTAAAGCAGTTTCTTTTTAGAATGCATATGTCCGAAGACAACCTTTGTCCTATTTGTGATTCAGGGGAGTCAGAAGATTTAGAACATTTTCTGCTCGGGTGTACATCTCTTGAACAAACCAGGTCTAAATTTTTCACCTTATTTGCCTCTTTTAATAATAGAAATGTAAGTTTTCTGGAACTGTCGCCACGTGCACAAGTATTATTTTTAGTTGGCGATATTGGTTATGCTTTTAACGATGAAATTGGTTCATTTTATGATGTTTATGGTAGAATGTATCTCTTTGAATTATTTAGATTACGTCAAACTATGGTTGAACCAAAATAACCTTTGAGTTACTTACTCGTATGTACTATTATATATTGATCTTAGTTTTTATGGGTTATACATGCTGCATGGTCATATTTGTCTATGAGTGTTTTTAAATTACATGTATATTTTAACATTCTATAAATCGTCTTTTTTATTATGATTATGTACTAGTATTTTAGAAATCTCTATTTTTGTCTTATTAATGTGCCATGTATGTTATTGTTTCAAAGACATTTTAGAATGAAATCATTAACTATAATGTATATAATTGTAAATAATATAGTATAGACGCACCATCACTTCTACCCTGATGACTGGTGCCCCCGATGTAAAGGGGTAGTTTTTTAAATAAAATAAATATAAACATATCTGTGTTCTAATCTGAATAATTACTTATTAATTAGTTTTTGTACATTTGTACATATATAAATTATTTCAAAGTAATTTTTCTTACATGTACATGTAATCCTTAAATTCTTTATACTAGTTATATATTTGAAAAAATATTTTTTTATCAGAGTTGTTAGAATAATTCTTTCTCAGATGTATACACTTGTACTTTTGTACACTGGCATGTATGTATCATAAGACTCTCAAACAAGTAAACTTATTTATAAATAAAAATAGGTTTACATATATCTTAAATGTATTACATTTGTGTATGATTACTGAATCCTCTTTGAAATTCAGGCCAGAATCTTATATTACCCAGTATTACCCAGTAAAACCCAGTAAAACCCGGGTTTTCCCAGTATTTCCCACTGGGCTGGGCAATACTCATAAAACCCGGGTTTTTGCCAACCCTGCAACCCACACGTTTACATCATACAGAGTATCCTGTATTTTGTATTGTATCAGGATGTTGATTTTCTTTTTAATTTTCACAACTAACAGAATGTTTAACCTTTCTTGACTGCTGCACAAAATGTGTTTGTCAGACACAACAATTCAAATTGCACATTATCGTCATGTAAACGCATGAAATATTTGCCACTGGACTTTGAGCAGCCATCTATCAATCAATTCAAATTGCACCTCAATATCAATGTTTACCAAACTACGTTATTCCGTAACGTCACACATTTTCTGCCAAATTCTAAGCGTATCGGTCAACTTTGAAGCAATGTATATAAAGAAACAAGGACGATGACATATGTGTTTCTATATATATAAGGCCCCGAAATGACATAATATTTATGTAAAACAATTCAAACGAGAAAACTTACGAACTAATTTATGTCCAAAATAATGAACAAAAAACAAATATGTTACATAACAACAAACTGAATTACAGGCTACTTGACTCGGGACAGGAACATACACAATGTGGCGAGGTGAAAACTCGTTTAAAGGAGCCAATCCTTCCCTAACCTTGGGCATAAACTGGATCCCTGCTGTGTTCACTTATCTCATCAGATGAATACAAATTGAATACATCTAGACTACTCGCAGTTACTGACAATTAGTTGAAAGCTAATAACAACTAATACAAAAAGCATTCATCTTAGATGCATGGATTCAGTATATACAATCCTGGATATTACGTTAGTTTTTAGTCTTTCTCCGTATAAAAGAACAAAGCCATCTATTGAAAAATATAAAAAAAAAAACTCTTGGTATATGGATCAATTAATATTTTAAGGGGAAAATGTCAGGCATAGAAAAGCATATTCCTGAAAAATATTCAACATTTAAACTACACTGTGGTCAGACTGTTAAGGGATCTACACTGCATTTTGGAAAAAACAGCTAGATATACATAAAGATGGTAAACTACGAACTTATGTAACATTCAAGTGCAACTTCGGTTTTGAAAATAATTTGTCAATAATGCGACATTTTGAGCAAAGGAAATGTATTACTAGATTAAGAATATCTGCTCACAAATTGCAAATTGAATCTGGTAGAGTTCTGATACCAGGGTACTCTTTGACAAAACCGAATTTGTCTCAGGTGCTCCTCAGGTGAGGTTGAGGATGAAGTTCATTTTTTATTTAAATGTGACACGCATTTATTAAAAAGAGAGGAATTGATGCAAAATTTATTAAAATCATGTCCAAACTTTCAAAATTTAAATATTAATAACAAATTAATTTGGATAATGAATAATGAGGGTCCCAACGTACTATTTGCATTTTATAAATATATAGAAGGACAACATAATCTACAATAACTAATTTCAATATAACTCTTTAATATGAATTTGGATACCCTGTTAAGCCTGCACAGATCATAAGAAGAATTTCAAATTCTCTGACACCGTTCCTTGATGATCCTTGCTGGCTGAACCCAGAATCTATAATCCTAAATATATGGAAGTAGGGACTTCTACTTTTTGATTTTTTTAAATATTTTCTCCCCACAAACTACTATGCCTCTTGTTGGTCTTTTCAAAGTGAAAATACACTCACCGGGTGCACTTGAGTCACTGATGTCAAAATAGTATTCATTGAATAATAATACATTGCTACTTTTATTTTATTATTTTGTTAACACTTGTTATATATCTTGTATTGTCTGTGTATTGCATATGTTATTGTTTATAATAATATTGTCTGTATGCTATTTGCCCTCCTGGGGCCCTTATTTGGTTGATAAAAATATTCTATTCTATTCCATTCTATATCATAAGTATATAATTGACCAATGTGGACCTTATTTTCGCAATTCCATAGATTGCTTTATATACATGTAGTCTACAACACTAGACAAAATATCTGTTCCATTCCGATGTAACTCGATTCAAAGTAAAAGTGTGTTAAAAAAATTAGAAATCGGGAGATATGCCATTCAGTATCGTGTTATCTTGATATTAGTAGTACCATTAGTACATAGCTGTGGAATACAAAGAAAAATTGACCACTTGCAGGGGAACACAGAACTGCATTGAAAATGAAAAAAAATAAAGAATAGAAAAGAAAAAGATAGGCTAACAATTTAAGAATAAAGAATAGTGGGCTTCTAGAATATGAAGAATAGAGAATAACGTGCAAAATTTGTAAAGAATAAAGAAAACATGGCGTAAATAATATTAAGAATTAAAGAACACCCACCTCCCTCCTTTTCTAGACCCTCATTTGACGAATGAGATAATGGCGGCAACTAGTAGGACGTGAAAAGTACTAACACACATTTTGTACGAAATGTGATATTTTTATGTGTGCCTTGGTAACGAAATTTACTAGAATGTATTCCTAATATATGGTACTATTCAGACTTTCATTGGTATGTCACTATATGCGTTAATTACTGGAAAATATATGATTTGTTGATTCAACCCTAGTTATAAACAAACAAAATGTCCGCCACAAGTGAATCAAAATGTCAAACTCCTGAGTCTTCAAGCCTTCTTGGTGGTAGTAACAGAGGTAGAAGTTCCTCGAGAAAACGTCAATTATCTTCAACATCAGAAGACCAAATGAAACCCCCACCAACCCGTCAAAGATCTTTATCTGTTCAACGTCAATCTAAAGTACAGTCGAGTGGTCCCCCATCGAGTCCAGTTACCTTCAAAACTCATGGTGAAAGCTTTAATATGGCAAAACTTGTTCAAACAACCTTATTGAAACCTGAGGTATTTCAATCTATTGTCAGTGAAATAAAAACAGAACTTATTTCAGAATTAAAAACATCTTTAAAATCAGCTATTACTGAAGCCATCCAAGACGCTATCAAACCACTAAATGCCATTATTAATCAACAACAACAAAAAATTACATCCTTAGAAACTGAAAATACTCAACTAAAAGAACATGTTGACAAAGCACTTTCCGATGCTAGTGAAAGATATGAGAAATTTAGAAATTTGGGCACTGCAATTTTTAACAGTATGGCTGAAAACAAGGGTCTAAAGGAGGAAGTGGCTACTCTAAATGCCGATATTGAAGAACTTGAACAATACGGTCGCAGAACATCGCTCAGATTTCATAACGTTCCTTTGAGTAAAGAAGACCTCCAAAATACAGATGATATTATAGTTAATATTGCCAACCTAAAACTGGGCATTTCACCACCTCTCTGTGTCAATGACATTAACAGGTCTCACATCATTGGTAAAATTGAAGGTGGGAAAGCGCAACTCATTTGTAGGTTCCGAAATTGGAAAATTAAAAACTCCATCTATATGTCCAAAAAGAAACTCAAGAACAATTCGGCTCAAATATTTATCACAGAAGATCTAACTAGAGACAGACAGGAACTCATCAAAAGGCTAAATCAACTTAAAAAAAACAAAAAGATTCACTCGTTTTGGACCTTTGATGGTAGAGTATTCACAAAGAAGAATTCCGGCTCGGACAAAATCTTAATAAAATCCTTTCAAGATGTTGAAGATCTTAAGACTGAATAACTTGTAACAAATATGAAAACTAGAACGACTGTTACCATTGTTTCTTATCTGAATTAGTTCTGAAATAACATATTATTATCATCTTATTGACATTTAGTTGTACGCAAATACACAATATAAAGACAAACAAGATATATGTAAAGTATTATTTCTATTTGTAGACATTGATAATAAATAAATTAACTTACCTGTAACGAAATAAATGAACAAATTCCTGAATTATTAATCAACGATTCTTACCACGTGTAACTGTTTATTTACCAAAACTGTTCAAGCGTGTAAGGTATGTGACCTCAAAAAAAAAGGTTCACTCGAATAACAATGTTGAGTTGCAAGTAACAAATACGAAAATCTAATTCAAAATTAAAAGTTACACTAATTTTTTCTTATTCTGTCCATTCAAAAGAATTAAAATATTTAGTATGTAGTATTTTTTTATACTTATTTTTCTTTGCGCTATGTAAAATCGTACAACAATGTGTTGTATTTAGGCTGTTTTTTTACCTTTCTTTTTCATTACAATTGGGGAAAAAAAATCAGATGTATCATGCATTTATTTGCTTTCTCTATTTTTTATCAAAGTTTACTCATCAATTATTTTTTCATCCACAGCCTGTACATTTATTCTCACAATCTAAACTATTGTACATATGTTTTGTTATGTTCTTGACTGGAGTGACGAAATATTGTTTAGATGTAGTTATTGTATTGTTAGACCTGTCGAATTCGTGTATAACTATGTTTGTTTTTGACAATGGGTAATGATATTCAAGCTTATCGCTCGTCGATAGGTCAATTCTACTGTAAACTTAATTCAGTATTCTGTAGGAAAATGATGTATTTAAGAAAAAGACACAATTATTTATTTGAACTGTTCTTGCTTATTATGAAATGCAAATGTTTGAAGTCGGTATGCTATTCTATATATCTTGATTTGTTTCTATTGAAACCAATGTTAACATTTGTGATATTATTATTGATAATGCTAAGTAATGATGTAGAAGTTAATCCTGGTCCTTTAGGTGTTTTTTTCTCAATTTTTCACCTTAATATTAGAAGTATGCGTAATAAAGTAGACTATGTTGAAAACATTAGTAATGAAGCTGATGTGATTTGTTTAACCGAAACGCATCTTGACGAAAATATAAAAAATGAAGATATTCTTATTGAGGGTTATAATAGAGATCCTTATAGAAAAGACCGCAATAGCTCAGGAGGAGGAATTATAATCTATATTAGTAAATTTATTCAAGCCAAACCGAGACCCGATTTGGATTTTGATAATGAAGCATTATGGCTTGAAATTACCTTCCCTTCTAACAAATTACTCCTTTGTGTTGTATATCGACAACCTTCAAACAACAATACTTTTTGGGATAAATTTCATGAATCTATCGAAAATGCAATGAGCTATACTCCAAATGTTGTTATAACGGGTGATGTAAATGTAGATTTTCTTACTGGCCATTCACATAAAATTTTTGATATTATGAGACTAAATGGCCTTAAGAATGTTATAAACGAACCAACCAGATTTTGTGCCACACGCCAGTCCTTTTTAGATCCTATTTTGGTATCAGATTCATGTGATGTCTACGATTCCCATGTAATACAAATAGATCGTACGTATAGTGATCATGACGGAACTATTATATTCTTGAATAATCTCACTAGGTCACAAAATAATACTACTTATAAAAGAATGATTTGGGACTATCGAAATGCCGACTTCGACAAATGTAACGAGCTCATTGCTACTTTTGATTGGGAATCAATAATTAATGCTGAAAATAGTATGGATCAAAATTGTAAAAATTTTACAAATAAATTTCTTGAATATATTAATGACTGTATCCCACAAAAAGAAGTAACTATACGACCAAATGATAAAATATGGTTTAATTCTGACCTACGGAGAGAAATACGTAAACGTGATAGACTACACAAACAAGCTCGTAGGTCCAATAGTATTCCAGATCTGAATAAGTATAAAAAGCAAAGAAATAATGTGAATAATTTAAAACGATACACAAAAGATCAATTTTACTTAAACGCAAATAGTTTGTTGGACGAGTTTGCATCTGGTAATTCTAAATCGTATTGGTCATTAATGAAAAAATTAGCTAAGACATCGGGTAATTCTACTCATATCACTCAACTTAAAAATGAAAATGACGAATTAGTCACTGAAAATTACGATAAAGCATGTCTTTTGAATAAGTATTTTTGTTCCATATCTACTATAAATGAAAATAATGATAAATCTCCAGAATTTCTGACTAGGTCAAATTCTAAAATAGATATTTTCTTTATAAACTCAAATCAAGTCATTGATATTTTGCAGACTTTAAAATTGGGAAAAGCATCAGGTAATGACTCAATTAGTCACCAAATGCTAAAAAAGACAAGTTATACTGCCAGTGTACCCTTATCATTGTTATTTAATTTGTCATTTGAAAAGGCAGAGTTTCCTAGTCAATGGAAAACAGCTATTGTCATGCCGTTATTCAAAACCGGAGACAAATCACTGGTTTCCAATTATAGACCAATCTCATTATTATCAGCAGTGGGTAAAGTTTTTGAAAGAATTGTGTTTAAAAATGTATTTAATCACTTAATAGCAAACAATTTATTATACAAATTTCAATCAGGTTTTATTCCAGGTCATTCTACCGTTCACCAGCTAATAGAAATTTACTATAGGATATGCATGTCACTTGATGATCGCTGTATAACATCTCTTATATTATGTGATATCTCGAAAGCTTTTGATAGGGTATGGCATAGTGGCCTCTTAATAAAACTAAAAGCGTATGGTATTGATGGAAATCTGTATAAATGGTTTGAAAGTTATATTTCAAATAGAAAACAAAGCGTTTTTGTTTCAAATGCCTATTCGCCTTTTGATAATACTAATGCAGGAGTTCCGCAAGGCTCTGTATTAGGTCCCCTACTATTTCTTATTTATGTAAATGACATAGCTGATAATTTGACAAGTCTAACTCGATTGTTTGCTGATGATACATCTCTTTCTTATTCCAGCAATAATCCTTACACTATAGAGGATGTCTTAAACAGCGATTTAGAACAAATTTCAGTATGGTCTAAAGATTGGCTTATTAACTTTAACCCTAATAAGACAAAGGCTATGATATTCTCCTGCCATACTTCCCCAGATGATATTGAAATAGAATTTCAAAACCAATTAGTAGAATTTGTCTCCTGTCATAAACACTTAGGGATTACTTTTGATTCCAATGGTAAATTCCATACACATATAGAAAATATTTTAAAGTGTGCAAGCACAAGATTAAATGTTCTTAAAAAATTGAAATATGTATTGAATAGAAATTATCTTGCTCGTATATATTTAACTTTTATAAGACCCGTTATGGAATATGCATGTGAGTTATGGGATGGTTGTACTCAACAAGAAGCCGACAATTTAGAACATGTTCAGTTAGAAGCAGGGAGGTTAGTAACTGGGTTGCCCGTGTTTGCTAGTCGGGAAGCTATATATTTTGAAACTGGCTGGCAATTGCTTGTGGACAGAAGAAAATCCAGAAAGCTCAATATGTTCTATTCTTTACATAATGGGACTGCCCCTGATTATCTATGTGATTTAATGCCCCCGCTTGTTGGTCAAGTATCTAACTACGATTTGCGAAACAGTAATAATTATGTAGTACCCGCTTATAGACTAGACATAACTAGAAAATCCTTTTTCCCATCCACTACTATTGAATGGAACAGCCTTCCCCCCGACATACGTACGTCCAAAAACATAAATATTTTTAAACGAAAGATGAAGTCCAAATTGATACAGCCACCTTCCTATTTTAGTTGTGGGGATAGAAAACTTAATATCATTCATACACGTTTGAGAAATATGTGCAGTTCTTTAAATTCAGATTTACATCGTGTTAATATTAAACCAAGTCCCGCATGCAGCTGTGGCCACCCTGTTGAGGATAGTATACACTATTTTTTAGAGTGCGCTCTTCATAACGAAGCAAGAGAAATACTGTTTTCAAAATTAGAAAGTTATGCTATATCCATTGAGCTTCTATTAGCTGGTGACGGTGACCTTTCTTTTCAGCAAAACAAAGACATTTTTGAGTCCGTACAATCTTATATCAGAATAACACAAAGATTTAAAACAATCAATTAACATTCTAAATTTCTACTTTACAACCTTTCACTCCAGTCTAGTTGTTTGATTATTATTCCTTATTATATTGTATTTTTTTTCTTTTTTCTTTTTATTTCTAATTTTTGTTTGAAGTATGTATTACATGCATTACTACTATGTTGTATTTTTTCTTTTTCGCCATTATCTAATGTACTTTGTGTTTATATTTATATTGGGAGAGGACGTCTCTAATGTTGTTATAACTTGTGTCCAATCCCTTTTGCTACTTTTGCAAATAAAATATGTTTAAACTATCTAGACCCTCTTTTATCCTATGACTCTTAAAAGAAAGAAGCGCCGTAATTCATAGGAACAAATAGATTTGGAATATATTATTTTCTCTCATTAATTTAAATTACATGAAAAAAAAGACACGATTTACAATAAAAGTTACGTTCATATTAAGTTTGATTATCATTATTTACAACAAACAAGATTTATATTTGGATAGTTCATTTTATGACTTTCATTTAACAACAATTAAGTTCTACGTATATACTAGGCTTAGGTTATTTTTTACTTTTTCGTTCATGGTATTCATCTGCTGGCGTTGTTGGATGTCTCCTCTCTACTCTGACGTCTTGGGAAGCATTTTTCATTTCTGTACTTTTGTCTTTGTGTTGTTAACATTCAAACTTATTTTTTTTGTGTAAATAGATAATGAAACTTGGTTGATAAAAACGAAGCACTCAGTCTGTCATAAATTAGTTTTGGCACAATCTTAGTGCTAAAGATTATTTCTTAGTGCTAAAGATTATTTCTTAGTGCTTAAGATTATTCTTATCTGCTAAGAGTGTATCTAGTAGCAATCTTAGAAGGATTCACAGCCCTTAAACTCATGTTGCGCTTGCAACCCTTAGAGTACTCCTTATCCTTCTCGGAACGCTCGGTTAATTTTTATTTGATCTACTTGAATCGTCTTTGAATTCTCATAGCATATGATGTTTGTCAACATTCTTTTTTTACTGAAAAATTGTAATAGTGGTCAGGGGCATCCCAATATTTATCTTAGTTCATGATGAAAATAGCAACTGCATTTTTTTTTCGAGCGTACAACTGTTGCCCTAACAAACTAGACCATAAGTTCACCAAACTTAAGGGCATACGATACAGTTACAGGGGAGGTAATGACGTTGCTAACGTAAAATGTTATTTTCGCGACGTCAAACTGTGACATATCGGGAAAAGATGCATTTTCGACTGATTTTTATCATTCAAACTGATTTAATTTGAAAACGAGTTCATGGACCCCTATTTTTCAAAACAGCAATTTGTTTCATTTTGCAGGGAGATTATGTGACCCAAATTTTATAAAACTGTAAATAGAGGATTTTTTTTTAATTTTGATAAACATGCAGCAAACAATGACGTATTTTCTTCAATTCATGAACATTTGATAAATATGAGTTATTTCTGAATAAAAAATGCACAATGTTTTAGAATACTTATAAAATAATGAAATTACCGATTATTTAACAAAAAACAATTTGTGTTTATCTTGTATAACAAAAAAGTTATGTCTTTCTTTCGAAAAAGAAATTATGGCCACAAATCTGAATTTTGAGCAAATATACAAAATTTCGACCTCATTTTACTCAAAAAGTAGCACATGAAGGTATATTTTTTATTACATATTTGATTTAATCAGGTAAAAAATAGCCTATATCCAAATTTTCACGAACTTGTAAATACAGGATCAAAACTGTATCGTATGCAAGTTGATGCATCACAGGAAAGCAGTATTTTACAGCCCCCTCCCCTCAAAAAAACAAGACAAAACAAAACAAAAAACACACCAGAATTGCATCTTGCATAATTAACTATAAATTATAGTAATTAAATTCTAAAGGTCACGCTTGGTACCCAAAGAACTAAAACTTCAATAGATAAACCTCTAAATTGAAGTTCAACCTGAATAGGTATTACAATTAACATCGTGAACGGAGTAAAAAAAAAGATGTTGTATGATAGCCAATGGGACGAATACTCAGTTTATCCGCCAGATACCAAAGCATGATGCAAGTTAAAGATTGTAAAATCAGAAATGTGCCTTGATATATTCATAGACACAGAGGCTTGTCACTTTTTTTGTTTTATCTTTTTATTGGAAAATATTTTTAATATATCAACTTATTTAGAGTTTTAAACATTTATCAATGCGATTTAACTATAACGATAGTTTATGCATTTTGCCCCTCTTTCCTTTTTTCCCGCCTGTATGGAAAGCAAGTACAATGATATATGTTTCCGACTCCACTGTTAAAGGACAAATGATACATGTAGTTATTTTAAGACTTTGCGTAAAATATGTCTAAGAAAGAAGTGCAAGATATTCCTTTGTTCAAACACGAATTATATACATTCCGGTAAAACTATAAGTCTAGACTTCGTCTTGTTGTACAGGGTACAATTGCCTTATATCTTTTAAAGATATGTTTTCCATGGTTTTTTTGTAAGATAGGTTTTTGTACCTTCTGTTTGAGTAAGTTACATGTACTTGTATTATGACTGTCATTTGTTTTTTGTGTTGTGTGTATAGTTTATGTTGTGTAGACCTGTAAGTTTTTGAGATGCTGATTCAAGCCTAAAAGATGTTTTATATACTTTTCTTTTGTTTGAAATTTGCCAGAGAGAGTCAAAAGATTAAAGAGTAATTGTAATATGTATTTGTCGTTTACAAATCTTCTTGAATTATGTTTAAAAAACAAAATGATTTTGTCACATCGATTCTTGTTTCAATGTTATTTCAATTAAAAAGTGTACAAAGTATGTTAAATGTAATTATTGCAGAAAAAAATAAAAAATAAAAAAAATAAAAACTTATTTGATCATGACAGAAAAAATACGATTCCTGTCAAAGTACATATGGAAGCTGTAAAATTTTAGAATGGAATAGGCGATAAATGAGATATCGAATGACTGATAGTTCGATAACTTATTTTAGTTTTGCGTATTTAAAAACAACACAATCAAATGACAACGGGAGCATTGTTTTAAGACAATGTATGATGTTATTAATCATAAAGAAATGATCATTGTTTGTGCCTTTTATCATGGAAGTAATATTGGAAGGAATATTTATTTAACATCGTCGTCACTTCAAAGGTTTCATCTGCGTTACCGCCCTTCTTTCAATAACTCGTTAATTGGTTCAATATCTGGCATGGAAGTTTATTCTCCGCATGTGATCGATCAAATCACTGACACTTATCGGTCATTTTCGTGTTCACGGAGAACTACGAACAGACAATTTTTTGTCGAATATACATGCGAAGTAACCCGAATAGTCCATTCGTTACATTCCGTTGATGTACGCTGCCGAAAAGAGTCATTCGTTCAATTTTTATTTTAGTCCAATTTTTCCCTATTTTTGGTTAGTTTGAACTTAATAGTTAAAACCGACAGCTATCACATACGAAATTGGAGAACAAAGTTGTGTCATTTCAATTTTAAAATTTACAGACAATTAAAAAACCATTTCCGTATAAAGTTAAGATGAAAGTATTGCAAAAGCTGTAAAATTTAAATACGAAAAATCTAAATCTCTCGTGTATTTATAGTCAATTAAATTATTAACAATTCTAAACGGTTCTATCCTTTAATTTAAGTTCTTGATACATAAACTAATTTGTGTAAAAATGAATTTACCGTAAGACAGATAGATGCAAGCCCATTTCGTCGGTTTGTTATATTTATTGCTGTATAGCTTATTATATTAATACAAGCATTCCACAATAAACACTTTTTAAATATATATTTACGAAAATATTATCCCCGTTTTAGTTGTCCAGTTTCAATAATGCAATCAATGACATTTATGACATATACATAAATTTAGAATACTTGAAAGTAAATATTATTTCATTCAATCTCGATAAACTTTGCACATTTCAACAGTAAAAAATCTATGCCTACATTTGCCTACATTATTTTGTTAAACATCATGTGAAACCTGATCGATTCATCGGTATTTAACTGTTTAACTCGGGATCCGCTTTTAACCGGAAAATACTTTTAGAACAGTTTAAAACAAACGGTAAAAAGCAAAAATATGCTAAATTAAATACAATTTTCCATGTTAAACTGCTGTAGTTTGAACAATTCTCGTCCGTTTTTCAAGTTTTTTTCATCATTCGATTTCTTTCTAAAGGTAGATATTCTATGTGATACAGCGCTACCTTGTTATTAATAAACTAGGGATTTCCCACAGGTGCGCTATAATTACCGGACTCGATAAAACCACGTGACTGATAAGAAATTCCAGATGCCTTTTACAACCGCGGTAACGCAGATAGTAACCAAAGGCGTCTTACCGCTGAGACTATAATTGGATGAAATCGTATGACTTTAGTACAGAGCTCAGCATGCTATAAATACATGCTTATTAGTCGTTGTTATTCCTTCTAAATATTACTTCCATGCTTATATTGATGGATATTGATACTAGCGGTGGTCTTCTATTGATCTTTTCGGACCAGATCTTTCTGTAAAATGTGATAATTGTCACATTTAACTGCTGATAAACCCCGTTGATCGGAGGAAGGGCGACATCTCGTCGATGGAATGATATTATCTGTCGAATTTGTTTGATTTCATTGGTAAATTGTGTGTCAATTATGACACGTGACTCACTGGTTCTTTGTTTGTAGTGTTTAACTTTCATTCTCACACACAAGAAAGTTTTTGCAGAGAGAGCTTCATGAAGCACACGGAGTTCAACATCTCGTGACTGGACTTAACGGATAAGGAAAACAAATATTACAAAACTGAAATATTCGTCAATAGATTTAACGTTTAAGTATGTGCATGTGCAAACTAGCCGATTCTTAAAAAAAACATTCTCTCAAGATGTGTTTTGTGTCAAATATTATGTGACAACTAATCTACCGATGAAGGAATATTTCTATTTCAGAAACTTAGACTTTTTATAAAAACTTGATAAATCGATCGATAACCTTCCGAATGGTACCGATTTAAACTTAAAATGAGGCCGCATATCTAGTATTGTTCAGGCTTAATTTGTATATATGTATTATAACTACCAGTAACCAGAGACATATATATATATATATTTATATAGTATATATGTCTCTGCAGTAACATATTATACATATTGTAGTATATGTCTCTTTAAAAAAAATTATATGTTTTATAAACAGAGTGAATTATGACTCGTGCAATTCCAGAAGTTTCAAAGCGATACTCGAAGGAAACGATCGTTTTATGCGAATGAACAATCATATCTTACCGAGAAACAAGATTTTGATGGATAAAGAAATTTACGCAGTACATCAAACAGAGCTCGAGAAGAGATTAAGAACCCAATATGTAGATCCGACTTTTTTTTTTTTTTTTTTTTTTATTAAAACGAAATTATTAAAATACATGTATAATAAATGATATTACCAATATGCCAAAACAAATCCCAAAGCAGCTATATTTGTCATATCATAGCTTGACCACTAAAGCTATGGAAATATTTGTCAATATAATCTGCACCTTTCAAATATAGTAGCAAATTAAAAGCAAATATATCTATTTACCATACATTTCTAGCTGTCTGAAATATCTTTCTTTATCATTTCTTTGCATATGTATTCAAAGTTACATATGCCCAATATATTTACACATACATTTCTAGCTGTATGAAATATCTTTCTTTATCATTTCTTTGCATATGTATTTAAAGTTACATATGCCCAATATATTTACACATGTCATTGATTGCGTAAACCCCTGAGGGTTTACGCAGTATATATTGGACGAGTGATGTAGTCTTTCGGAACACCGGATGTTAGTCGGAACACTTCTGGTCTTTCTATGACCACCTTTCAAATACATGCGCAATAGCTATGACCACCTTTCAAATGCATGCGCAATAGCTTACTAATCTGTTGAATATGCATTAGCATCTTAAGTTGCTATATAGAGATATTTTACGTATGATCAGCATCTGAAATTTATTATGATATAATATTTTCTTGCACACGATTACAAGCTGCTAATATTAACCTAATTAGTCAAACGATGTAACCAGCTGGGTTTAAATATGAGATAAGATTTCATGTAAACAATGCGCTTTGTATTCTGAACGAGAATAATTAAAAATAAAATCTTTAGAAAGAGTTTTAGTAGCATTTTATTTTAGATTTTACGTTAAGTGAAGGTGTACATGACGTTGTAAAAAGCAAGCTATTTATTTTTTTATACTGAAATTAAAGGGAAGTCTTTCTTGCATATGATGAAATTACAGTTATTTTTTTTGGTTAAATATTGCAACTTTATTAAAAAAAAAATGGTTATTAAAAATAAAATTAAATAGATATTGAATATGAAAAAATAAAATATTTTGAACGAGAACAATTAAAAATAATATCTTTAAAAAAAGTATTAGCACTTTTTGAAATTTTACGTCTAGGATAGACCAAGGAGGTTATATTATAACCTCCTTGGATAGACCAAGGACATGGAAATATAATTATAAATACGTGCCTCAAATAGGTGTAAAAACGAGGATTTAAAAAAAAAATCGTTTATTGAAAATAACGTTAAAATTAATTATGAAAGTTATGTCCGTATTTATTTTCATTAATATTGCAAATTTAAAGTTATTTTCTTTGTTTAAATATTGCAACATTATTTACATTTTTTAATAACCTCTGAATCCTTTTCGTCATTAAAATGCGACTGATAAGTATAGATATTCAATATGAAGGGGGAAAAATAACCGTGACTGAAATCTAAATCTAAAATTTATTTTAAAAAAATACACATTTGACCATGCAGATGTAAGAAATGATACTTCAAGCAATGAAACAATTAAACGAATTAAATGTGCCACTTTAATTACGACTGATAACCTAAAAATGAATCATGCATGCATTTTTAGCAGACTAAACCAGGTCGGCGATAAGATATCGAATATAAAAAAGAAGATATCGGGTTTGGTGTCAATGAGACAACTATCTACAAGAAACCAAAATAACACAGAAATACAAACTATGGGTCACCGGACGGCCTTCAACAACAGGCAAAGCACGTATCGCATAGTCGGCTATAAAAGGCCCCGAAATGACAATGTAAAACAATCAGTCAAAACAGAAAATTAACAAAGTCCGTATCATCGTATGCGTAACTTAGTTGCTCACCAGAGGAACTCTACGCAAGCGTTTAAACACGCGTTCCATAAGTTTGAAGTACGTCGAAATGCAAAGGTATACGCTTGGTGAACGCTTTTACTTCAGGAAAATTTTAATGGAACATAAAAAAAATCATTCAGCTCAAGCGTTTGTCAAACGTATTGATACCTGTAAACTGCACGCACATAATATACACGCTACACGAGCGTTGAAAACGCTACAGATAAGTTTTAGACACGTTAAGGACACATTGCATACAAAAATACTCGTCGCCTTAAAGCTTTCATTTAGGAAAAGAAGTCCGATACGGGTGAAACTTCATCAAACCTACAGAGGATATTACACCCTCTCCAATCATGCAATATGGGACTAGACATAGAAGTACAGGAACTACTCACATTAGTTTGAGCTGTACAAGATCTACAAAAATATCCCGCCTGCCTCAAAGGTGCATATAGGATCGACCATGGTCCAGCACTAATGATACAAATACCAACCAGAGTTACAATGACGTGGTAGTAAGTCTTTAAAGGCCACCGAGCGGCCTCCAAAAATGAAAAAAAAACACTATTTAGTCGGCTATTAAATGCCCCGACCATTAAGATTTAAAAACAAAAATCAAACAAAACTAAACAGCCTTATTGATAACAAAATAATTTACGAACACAACTTGACCGACATGAATTATGAACAACAACCACTGTTCTACATGTTTCTGGCTTTAGAATGGACATTGGCACATAAACAATGTGGTGGCCATAAACCCAACCCTCCCAAATGAACCAAACCTTCAGGACAACACATCGCAAGAAAAAACTGTAAAATATCAGTTGCAATTCGCGTCCCTAAAATTATGGGTACGGTGCACAATAATCACTTACATAAAAACAATAGACACAAATCACTGAAATAATCGCACTTACCGAAAGCTATTTCAAAGCTAGTGAACATGTAGACGAACCAGTGGACATAGACGGACTGGTAAACATGTAAACAGACGGGCGAATGTGACAGACTTATTGACAAACATTCACATATAGACAGACCTGCAGTTGGGAATGTAGGAAGACTAGGAGAAACGCTAAGGTACGCTTTACGCACACCCAATACACGCTTTAAGCTCGTTGTGCACACGATACAGATATGATTGACAGGTTGAATGCATCAAAATTACTAGCGTTTTGGTAGCGTGCATGATTTGTTTTACCTCGGCCGACGTACGTCGGATCTATAAAGGCAACAGTAGTATACCGCTGTTCAAAACTCATAAATCCATGGACAAAAAACAAAATCGGGATAACAAACTAAAACCGAGGGAAACGCATTAAATATAAGAGGAGAACAGCGACATAACACTAAAATGTAACACACATAGACAAAATCCCACGAGAATAACAAATATAACATATATATATAACATCAAAACCAAATACATGAATTTGGGATAGACAAGTACCGTGACACGTCTTATCGCAATGTGAATTTACACTCAAAAATAAGAGAAAACAAACGACACAACGTTATAATGTAATACACACAGAAACGAACTATAATATAACAATGACCATATTCCTGACTTGGTACAGGGTATTTTTAAAGGAAAAAATGGTGGGTTGAACCTGGTTTTGTGGCATGCCAAACCTCGCACTTTTATGGCCATATGAAATATAACATCAAAATGACAACACAGGACTACCATATAAATAAATTGGAGAACACAATTGACAAAGAATCACACGAACAACAGCCAACAAAAGGCAACAAGTTCAAAATTTTAATACGCCAGAAGTGTATTTTGTCCACACAAGACCTATGTGTGACGCACAGATACAAAAGTTTGAAAGCCGAAACGAGTACAAAGTTGAACAGCATCGAGGACCAAAAGATCAAAAAGGTTGTGCCAAAAACGGCAAGGGTTTTCTGTTAAGTTACCAGAAAATCCCTATAATTTAGAGTAATTTATACTTTTGCAAACAGTAAATTTAATAAAATGAATATACAAAAGATGTACATGATAAAGCTGAAGTATTAACTAATTAAAAACCAATTGTTCAGAGAACAATTGTAGGTCTTTCCATTAGTAAAGATCTATTTTGATATTGAAATATGAAAAATCAGTTTAAAATGTTACTTTCTATGGCTTTATGATGTATTTATATGAATTTAAAGCAAATGTCAAAATCTAGAACGTCATATTAACCTATGACCTTGACCTCAATTTCAAGGTCACAAACCAAGGACCTTAAATCAAAAGACCCTAGGTCTTTAATATGTTTGGTTAATGAGTAATATCACTTTACGCGTAATTCTAAATGTAAGATGGGCAAAAACTCCCATTTATTGGCTGCGCACCCTTTCAACCAAAATATACAAGTAAGGAAATGTCGCAACTAACAACTTATGAAAAATTATTTGTCGAAATGTCATACAGTATTTGAAAATAAGTGAAAATAAGCCAAAATCAAAATTTAGAATATGACCTTGACCTTTGACCTTGACCTCATTTTCATTTTTTGGGACCAAGTACCTCATATCTGAAGACCCTAGGTCTCTATCACTTATGGTTTACCATTTAGAAATGCATATCACTTAATTTAATGGAAAAGGGGGAATAACTCTCATATGGAGTCTCCGTAAAGCTTCAGTCCAAATGAATATCCTAATCCTGAAGATGTAGCAAGCAATTTGGTAAAATAAATTTGTCGTAATCTTTAACAGTTGCGAAGGAGTAGTGGCCACAAGAAAAACAGTGTTTGGGAAGATAACCCTTACAACGTAAAGTATTTTGTTACGCGGTTGTAAATTTTTAAAGCGTATAAACTATACAATATCATATTCCAAATATCTAAGCCACATCTTTTGAAACATCAATACTACGCAAGAAAAAAAATAGGCGGAAGAAAAAAAAAAAAAAAATAATAATTAAAAACCAATTGTTCAGAGAACAATTGTAGGTCTTTCCACTAGAAAAGATCTTTTTTGATATTGAAATATTAAAAATCAGTTTAAAATGTTAGTTCCTATGGCTGTATGATGTATTTATATGAATTTAAAGCAAAGGTCAAAATCTAGAACGTCATATTAACCTATGACCTTGACCTCAATTTCAAGTTCACAAACCAAGGACCTTAAATCAAAAGACCCAAGGTCTTTAATATGTTTGGTTTATTAGTAATATCACTTTACGCGTAATTCTAAATGTAAGATGGGCAAAAACTCCTATTTACTGTCTGCGCACCCTTTCAATCAAAATATACAAGTAAGGACATGTCGCAACTAACAATTTATGAAAAATTATTTGTCGATATGTCATAAGGTATTTGAAAATAAATGAAAATAAGCCAAAATCAAAATTTAGAATATGACCTTGACCTTTGACCTTGACCTCATTTTTATTATTTTCGACCAAGGACCCCAAATCTAAAGACCCTATGTCTTTATCACTTATGGTTTAGCATTTAGAAATGCATATCACTTAATTTAAGGGAAAAGGGGGAATAACTCTCATATGGAGTCTCCGTAAAGCTTCGGTCCAAATGAATATCCTAATCCTGAAGATGTAACGAGCAATTTGGTAAAATAAATTTGTCGTAATCTTTAACGGTTGCGAAGGAGTAGTGGCCACAAGAAAAACAGTGTTTGGGGAGATAACTCTTACAACGTAAAGTATTTTGTTACACAGTTGTAAATTTTTAAAGCGTATAAACTATACGATACCATATTCCAAATATCTAAGCGACATCTTTTGAAACATCAATAATACGCAAGAAAAAAAATTAGGCGGAAGAAAAAAAAAAAAAAAAATAATAATAATAATAATCAGAACAAATTCAATAGGTCTTTCCACGGAAAGGTGGAAAGACCTAATAATCAGAACAAATTCAATAGGTCTTTCCACGGAAAAGTGGAAAGACCTAATTACAGGAAACAACTGAAATACATTTACATAACCAGACATTTGAAACACAAAAGTAGACACATCCGAATACGTTTAAACCTCTACGCCAAGTGACGTCCTATTTGAAACTGAAAAATGACGAAACAATGACGTCATTTGAATTAGTAAAACAGAGCATCAAAAAATGAAAAATGACGTCACATAAGAATGAATAAGATAGAATTAGGATTAATTTAAGATTATATATTTGAACTAAATACTGATATTGCATTTAATAACAAAGCACATTTTAATTCTTATTAATATAAAACTGAGGTAGCAATTAACTATATTATAAAACTATGTCAGGTTTGTTATGAATCTAACTTCAAACGTAAAATATCGTACTGATTACTTTGAACGAAATCAAATCTGATAAATGAAGGCGGTGATTAATTTTCTTTACCATAACACATAAATATAATAGAAAAGACGTCAACACATTTGACAAAATCCGATGAGAATTACAAATATAACATTAAACATTTAAACTAAATACATGAATTTGGGATGGATAAGTACCGTACCACGTCTTATAGTAATGCGAGTTCACACTCGGCAAAACTGTCACAATCGGGAATAAGTCACGTTTGGTAATTAAAAGGTTAGACGACATTATGACAAAACACAATCTACCATGTGGTAAAAATGTCCTTAGCTAGTTTGGTCAACGAAACATCGTATGGATCCACCAAATCGTGATGGTGTCCATAAAATTTACGGAGTGTCAATTTTAATCTGTCCTCCTCATAACTTTGTTGGAGCAGTTTCTGCGTAAGGAGCACACTCCTGTATATGAAGTCCGTATAGTGTGAACAAGCACGAGAATAACGTATCAATTGTGATATGTAAACACCATACGAAGGGGCAGAGGGTATGTTACTGCTGAGAAATGGGAAATTGATAATTGGGAAGTTGAAATCGTCCCGTTTATCATAGATTTTCGTGTGAAGTCGTCCATCTACGTCAATATTGAGGAAAAGATCAAGGTATGAAGCAGTCCTTCTAGTATCAGTGGTATCCTTAATTTCAAGTTCACTTGGATATATGAGATGTAAGTATTGGCTGAAATATGGGTTATTCAATGATAGAACATCATCAATATATCTGAAAGTAAAATTAAAGAATTTCGCAAGGTGCTTTTTCTTTTTGTCTTTTAGAAGGTTCTGAATGAATTCTGCTTCATACGAGTACAAAAACAAATCAGCCAGCAGGGGTGCACAATTAGTACCCATTGGAATACCGACTGTCTGTTGAAATATAAATCCTCCAAACTCAACAAATATATTGTCGATCAAAAAGTCCAGCATTTTGATAATATCATCTTCTGTATATTTTCTGGGAGATTCAGTGTGATTTTTCACAAAATATGAATTATTGTAACCCAAAAAAAGAAATTTGTATCTACGATTTCCATTTTTATAGAAAAAGCTCTGTTTTATGAGATGGTGTAGTCGATCTTTCAACTGAGCATGGGGAATAGTAGTATATAGCGTAGAAAAATCAAAAGTTTTTATGTTGCTGCAAAATTGCAAAGATTGTGATTGAAGGTTAAGCAGTAGATCTTTCGAATTTTTGAGAATCCACATCTGGTTAACACCACTGGTAGAATATATCTCCTCACAATATTTTTGAAGCCCATCTTTAACTGTCGAAAGAATAGTAGTCAGTACTTTAGAAAGATGTTTGGTTGAACATTTTGAAGACCCAGCTATGTATCGTTCTTTATATGGAGTTTTGTGTAATTTGGGTATCCAGTATAATGAAGGCAAGTTTTCTTCGTTTTCTTTGATGTTGATACCAAAAGAAAGAAGGACAGATTTATGATTTTGTAAAATTTCGTCCTTGGTAAATGATGTTAAAGAATATGTAGGATTACCAGTAGTTTTATCAATTCCAAGCTCTGTAGTGAGACATTGCAAATAATGTTTTTTACATATGAAGACAATATTATTGGAGGCTTTATCTGCTGGAACAACGACATATTTGTCATGCAAAGAGGATAAAGCATCCACATTCTCCGGATTCTTGAAAGGGTTGATGTGTGAAGCCGGTATTACATTATTTAAACCACTAAACAGGCAATGTCAGTTTCTAATTCTTATGCACAACAAAAGTAATATAAGACAATACATCTTTATTAAACAATTATCTAATATATATATAATGCCAAACAAGCATTTGGGTTTACGATTGCATTTCTTTTTTTAAAGAAAGCAACTTGTATTATCATTTGACCATATTTCTCAGTTAAACAAATTGTCTGCAAATCTATGTATTTACCATACATTTCGGAATATGTTCAAAGGCTTTGATATGTTCTGATTTGACATACATTTCAGCCGACAATAAAGACTAACAAAAATATTCCTTTACAATACATTTGACAGGTCTCTGTAGATTAAAGGAAATGATGCTTTATCCCCCTCTATAAAGTTCTTGTTTTGAATTGGTTTACATACCAGGAAAATGTAGATGCACCTTACACTTTATAACCCATATAAAATCATTTGAATGATGATGCTTTGCTACCTAGACAAAGAAACACATTTGCGGATAAATTTACATCATAGAAAAATACATGACAAAGATTTCCATTTGCAGAGGTATACAAATACATAAGTTTGCAAAAGTTTTGCGACGGTCATAAATATATATAAATTCTTAACTGCAAAATGGTTTGATTAGGTGTTAATATATTTTATAAACCGCGGTCTCTCATAACCGCCCATAGGAGGGTATAGCACAAGAAATATTAATATTTACAACATGTAAAGACAAGATAAACTAAATGCAGCGGTTTATAAATATATGTAAATGTCGGTCTCTGAATACATTTACATTTGCATACCTCTTTAAATCCGGGTTTTCGTGTAGTGTTATGTCCCTTGGGAGTATTAATTTCCACCAAAAGTCCTTTCAAACAGTAGGAAATGAAAAATTATTTATGTCTGATATAATAAAAGAAAGAAACTACAAAATGAAGCACTTTTGAAATATTTGCTGCATGAATTATCAAGAATGTGAACAATTCTTTACACAGGAGAGTATAAAATCTATGTAAATTTAGCCTCAAGTGGGCCTCTTTTTTTCTTAGATGAACAATTCTAACACTGAAAATGCTTCCAATGTGACCAAATATTGCCTAATTCCATAAACAGTACAAACTAAACCAGACAATTTCCCATTTTAATAGATTATGTTTACAGAAATACCCAAGTGATACATTTAGGGAATCGCGCAGCAAAAAAGGCAAACATTTCAGTAAAAAATATTTGTCGCGACTTGAATTCTGGTGTTTCCAATTGAAAAAATCATTGCGAAAGGTGAAATCAAATACAAAAGAACTATAATATGGTACATTTTACACAATATAGTTAGTATTGACATCCTAGAATAAAGTTTTATATCATTACCAATCAATTTGACCTATCATGATGACTCAGCACTTTTCTCAACACAGTATTGTTTTCAGTGAAAAATTTCTATTCTTTGTGATAAAAATCAAATGTACTCATCAAAAGCTTCAAAATAGTATCAAAGAATTGAAGTCTGAGTGACTTTGATTTCCCTTGCTATCTTCAGTATACTGTGACATAAAGATATAAAGAATTCTTATGACATTATTAATGCAATACTGGGCTATTGTGAAAACCTTGGCTATAATAAATACTTGTATGTCCCCAGTACTTAAAGAAACATAGATCATTTTATGTCCCCACCCCTACATGCTGGTTTACCTCATTCTCTACTTATTTCAGAAAAGCCTTAATAAACAACCTGTATCCAATCATATCTTATCTTATTTAAAAAGAATGATAAATAGTTCCATTTAAACAGATAAAATGGACAGTTCCATTCAATTTGTATTCATTTTATCAAAAATTTACAACAAATGCACAAATTCAAGATTTTTCATACTAATCTCCATTCCATGCTTTAGTATATGCCATATTGTGGTTAAAAATTTCAGAGCTTGTTATAAAATCTATTATTCTGTCTTGAAATGATGAAAACAAAGATATTAGACACTTTAAACATTAAATATGCAAAATACTCAGCTTTAAAGTTGCCTTTGTTGCCTGTATTAATCAATGAAAAAGCTGAATTATGTCCCTTGGGAGTATTAATTTCCACCAAAAGTCCTTTCAAACAGTAGGAAATGAAAAATTATTTATGTCTGATATAATAAAAGAAAGAAACTACAAAATGAAGCACTTTTGAAATATTTGCTGCATGAATTATCAAGAATGTGAACAATTCTTTACACAGGAGAGTATAAAATCTATGTAAATTTAGCCTCAAGTGGGCCTCTTTTTTTCTTAGATGAACAATTCTAACACTGAAAATGCTTCCAATGTGACCAAATATTGCCTAATTCCATAAACATTACAAACTAAACCAGACAATTTCCCATTTTAATAGATAAAGTTTACAGAAATACCCAAGTGATACATTTACGGAATCGCGCAGCAAAAAAGGCAAACATTCCAGTAAAAAATATTTGTCGCGACTTGAATTCTGGTGTTTCCAATTGAAAAAATCATTGCGAAAGGTGAAATCAAATACAAAAGAACTATAATATGGTACATTTTACACAATATAGTTAGTATTGACATCCTAGAATAAAGTTTTATATCATTACCAATCAATTTGACCTATCATGATGACTCAGCACTTTTCTCAACACAGTATTGTTTTCAGTGAAAAATTTCTATTCTTTGTGATAAAAATCAAATGTACTAATCAAAAGCTTCAAAATAGTATAAAAGAATTGAAGTCTGAGTGACTTTGATTTCCCTTGCTATCTTCAGTATAGGGAAAACGGTACTATTTATTCTGCCATAGGCGACAATATTAACATTTTCTAAATTTACCACTTTTTAAGATAAAAACCTGGATAAAACAGTTGTATGTTGTGTTAGTACTTTATTAATGTGTTTTAAAAATTAAAGCCAAATAGTATCATGACCAACTTCCAACGGAGCTTGTTTATGTTATCCATGTCCACCGTAATTTTGCACCAAATTTATGAAATTTTGCAAGTCTTTTGGAATAATTCTCTAGAAAATATTTCAATAGGTTTCAAAATTTATATTGTAAATATACATACTGCAGTTATTCATAGATAAATACAAAATATATTGTACATCCAATCACAGCGCTCCTAATTTAACTTCCTTCACCTGCCTTGGGTACACAAAAGGCCAACCTAATGCTGGGAAAATTAAATACTACCTTTTTCCCTATACTGTGACATAAAGATATAGAGAATTCTTATGACATTATTAATGCAATACTGGGCTATTGTGAAAACCTTGGCTATAATAAATACTTGTTTGTCCCCAGTACTTAAAGAAACATAGATCATTTAATGTCCCCACCCCTACATGCTGGTTTACCTCATTCTCTACTTCTTTCAGAAAAGCCTTAATAAACAACCTGTATCCAATCATATCTTATCCTATTTAAAAAGAATGATAAATAGTTCCATTTAAACAGATAAAATGGACAGTTCCATTCAATTTGTATTCATTTTATCAAAAATTTACAACAAATGCACAAATTCAAGATTTTTCATACTAATCTCCATTCCATGCTTTAGTATATGCCATATTGTGGTTAAAAATTTCAGAGCTTGTTATAAAATCTATTATTCTGTCTTGAGATGATGAAAACAAAGATATTAGACACTTTAAACATTAAATATGCAAAATACTCAGCTTTAAAGTTGCCTTTGTTGCCTGTATTAATCAATGAAAAAGCTGAATTATGTCCCTTGGGAGTATTAATTTCCACCAAAAGTCCTTTCAAACAGTAGGAAACAAGTTGCTTTCTTTAAAAAAAGAAATGCAATCGTAAACCCAAATGCTTGTTTGGCATTATATATATATTAGATAATTGTTTAATAAAGATGTATTGTCTTATATTACTTTTGTTGTGCATAAGAATTAGAAACTGACATTGCCTGTTTAGTGGTTTAAATAATGTAATACCGGCTTCACACATCAACGTATAGATCCGACGTACGTCGGCCGAGGTAAAAAAAATCATGCACGCTACCAAAACGCTAGTAATTTTGATGCATTCAACCTGTCAATCATATCTGTATCGTGTGCACAACGAGCTTAAAGCGTGTATTGGGTGTGCGTAAAGCATACCTTAGCGTTTCTCCTGGTCTTCCTACATAATTTCCCAACTGCAGGTCTGTCTATATGTGAATGTTTGTCAATAAGTCTGTCACATTCGCCCGTCTGTTTACATGTTTACCAGTCCGTCTATGTCCACTGGTTCGTCTACATGTTCACTAGCTTTGAAATAGCTTTCGGTAAGTGCGATTATTTCAGTGATTTGTGTCTATTGTTTTTATGTAAGTGATTATTGTGCACCGTACCCATAATTTTAGGGACGCGAATTGCAACTGATATTTTACAGTTGTTGTTCATAATTCATGTCGGTCAAGTTGTTTTCGTAAATTATTTTGTTATCAATAAGGCTATTTAGTTTTGTTTGATTTTTGTTTTTAAATCTTAATGGTCGGGGCATTTAATAGCCCACTAAATAGTAGGGTTTTTTTCATTTTTGGAGGCCGCTCGGTGGCCTTTAAAGACTTAATACCACGTCATTGTAACTCTGGTTGGTATTTGTATCATTAGTGCTGGACCATGGTCGATCCTATATGCACCTTTGAGGCAGGCGGGATATTTTTGTAGATCTTGTACAGCTCAAACTAATGTGAGTAGTTCCTGTACTTCTATGTCTAGTCCCATGTTGCATGGTTAGAGAGGGTGTAATATCTTCTGTAGGTTTGATGAAGTTTCACCCGTATCGGACTTCTTTTCCTAAATGAAAGCTTTAAGGTAGCAATACACAGTTAGGAAAAAAACTTAAAATTGACACTCATAATTTTTAAACACCCTTTTTCCCCTCCTGTCTAACAAAGAAGGCTTTATATGTGTGTTATGCATGTATATACTTGTAGAAAGAAAATCTTCCATATATTTGATTTCTAATGGTCATAAGGGTGAAATATAATCCCTTTTGGGTGTAACCATGGCAACATTCTGCATTTCTTAGATACAAAATATAGCAAAAAAGGGGGGTGAACATGTCACAAAAGTCTCCAAAATTTGGTCTAAAGGAAAATTTCAATGAATTACAGTGGTACCTTTCCTGATTCCATAGGTTTATATCTATCAAGTGGTCCAAAAAAAATCATATGCTTTCCTGCTTGTTTTTCCATAAAATTGAATTGAAAAGATCGAGCGCAAAATCTTTGTTGATAAACACTACAATAATTTATGGACCTATGAACGGTACGGATAGGAAAATACGGACTGTCAATCATAGAAATGGCCTATAAAACATGTTAAAATCAATCTAAATGTTCATATAAACCCACTAAGAAGGCTATATTATTCTTCAATTATCTAAAAATCAATTTTATTGTACAAAAACTTTCATATTTAAAAAATTCACAGGGGCCATAATGCGAAACTAAACTTCTAACTGTGTATTGCTACCTAAGGCGACGAGTATTTTTGTATGCAATGTGCTCTTAACGTGTCTAAAACTTATCTGTAGCGTTTTCAACGCTCGTGTAGCGTGTATATTATGTGCGTGCAGTTTACAGGTACATGTATATACGTTTGACAAACGCTTGAGCTGAATGATTTTTTTTATGTTCCATTAAAATTTTCCTGGAGTAAAAGCGTTCACCAAGCGTATACCTTTGCATTTCGACGTACTTCAAACTTATGGAACGCGTGTTTAAACGCTTGCGTAAAGTTCCTCTGGTGAGCAACTAAGTTACGCATACGATGATACGGACTTTGTTAATTTTCTTTTTTGACTGATTGTTTTACATTGTCATTTCGGGGCCTTTTATAGCCGACTATGCGGTACGTGCTTTGCCTGTTGTTGAAGGCCGTACGGTGACCCATAGTTTGTATTTCTGTGTTATTTAGGTTTCTTGCAGATAGTTGTCTCATTGACACCAAACCCGATATCTTCTTTTTTTATATTCGATATCTGATCGCCGACCTGGTTAAGTCTGCCAAAAATGCATGCATGATTCATTTTTAGGTTATCAGTCGTAATTAAAGTGGCACATTTAATTCGTTGTTTCATTGCTTGAAGTATCATTTCTTACATCTGCATGGTCAAATGTGTATTTTTTTAAAATAAATTTTAGATTTAGATTTCAGTCACGGTTATTTTTTCCCCCTTCATATTGAATATCTATACTTATCAGTCGCATTTTAATGACGAAAAGGATTCAGAGGTTATTAAAAAAAGTAAATAATGTTGCAATATTTAAACAAAGAAAATAACTTTAAATTTGCAATATTAATGAAAATAAATACGGACATAACTTTCATAATTAATTTTAACGTTATTTTCAATAAACGATTTTTTTTTTAAATCCTCGTTTTTACACCTATTTGAGGCACGTATTTATGATTATATTTCCATGTCCTTGGTCTATCCTAGACGTAAAATTTCAAAAAGTGCTAATACTTTTTTTAAAGATATTATTTTTAATTGTTCTCGTTCAAAATATTTTATTTTTTCATATTCAATATCTATTTAATTTTATTTTTAATAACCATTTTTTTTATTAAAGTTGCAATATTTAACAAAAAAAAATAACTGTAATTTAATCATATGCAAGAAAGACTTCCCTTTAATTTCAGTATAAAAAAATAAATAGCTTGCTTTTTACAACATGTACATCTTCACTAAACGTAAAATCTAAAATAAAATGCTACTAAAACTCTTTCTAAAGATTTTATTTTTAATTATTCTCGTTCAGAATATAAAGCGCATTGTTTACATGAAATCTTATCTCATATCTAAACACAGCTGGTTACATCGTTTGACTAATTAAAATACTACGCATGTAGGTTAATATTAGCAGCTTGTAATCGTGTGCAAGTAAATATTATATCATAATAAATTTCAGATCATACGTAAAATATCTCTATAGCAACTTAAGATGCTAATGCATATTCAACAGATTTGTAAGCTATTGCGCATGCATTTGAAAGGCGGTCATAGCTATTGCGCATGTATTTGAAAGGTGGTCATAGAAAGACCAGAGGTGTTCCGACTAACACCCGGTGTTCCGAAAGACTACATCACTCGTCCAATATATACTGCGTAAACCCTCAGGGGTTTACGCAATGAAAAATTATTTATTTCTGATATAATAAAAGAAAGAAACTACAAAATGAAGCACTTTTGAAATATTTGCTGCATGAATTATCAAGAATGTGAACAATTCTTTACACAGGAGAGTATAAAATCTATGTAAATTTAGCCTCAAGTGGGCCTCTTTTTTTCTTAGATGAACAATTCTAACACTGAAAATGCTTCCAATGTGACCAAATATTGCCTAATTCCATAAACAGTACAAACTAAACCAGACAATTTCCCATTTTAATAGATTATGTTTACAGAAATACCCAAGTGATACATTTAGGGAATCGCGCAGCAAAAAAGGCAAACATTTCAGTAAAAAATATTTGTCGCGACTTGAATTCTGGTGTTTCCAATTGAAAAAATCAATGCGAAAGGTGAAATCAAATACAAAAGAACTATAATATGGTACATTTTACACAATATAGTTAGTATTGACATCATGGAATAAAGTTTTATATCATTACCAATCAATTTGACCTATCATGATGACTCAGCACTTTTCTCAACACAGTATTGTTTTCAGTGAAAAATTTCTATTCTTTGTGATAAAAATCAAATGCACTAATCAAAAGCTTCAAAATAGTATAAAAGAATTGAAGTCTGAGTGACTTTGATTTCCCTTGCTATCTTCAGTATAGGGAAGAATAAGAATAATAATACTTTATTCAAAAGCAATACAGCTTATAGAATATACAATTTTACAATATTTTGTATCAGTGAAATATAAATACAATAATTATACACAATATATGTATGGCGGAGAATGAAAATAAATTCATATGATAAATAATTAATACAACTACATATTACGAATTTTTTCAATATTAAACAAAAATTTACCTAAATTATTAAGTTCTTTCACATTGTGAACTGATAACAACTGTATAAGTTTAAAAGTGGATGGATATTGCCAATAATATTTCTTAATGTATAGTTTTCTTACATCACTATATCTATTACATTCTAGAACAACATGGTATTCATCTTCTACAATATTGTTATTGCACATAGTACATAATCTATTTTCTCTATCTACATTGTAATATCTGCCAGTTTCTATGTTGAGGCTATGGGCGGATATACGATATTTACATATAAAAGGTTTATATATTTGATTAACAGGTCTATCTAAATAAAATTGCAGTATATCTGTGTCATATATATATCTATAAAGTATACATTTTGATGAATTATTAAAAAAAGCATTAGCATCAGCAATAAAGGTATCTTTCATTCTTTGTTTTAACTCGTGTATGAATATATCAACATTATTTACGCTTTGTTTTAGCCATACATCATGAAAACCATATCTACATAAAATATCTTTGACTGAACATGCCCAATTCGATTTGTCATTGGGTTTTTTAAATGAACTCTCCAACATATCTTCATAACATGCTTTAAGTATACAGTTATCAGTATTTAATAATTTAAACCAAAACTGAATCAGTCTTCTTTGTCTTTCATAATACATTGGATAACGTCCCAATTCACAGTAAACCATGTTATTTACAGCAGTTTTTCTAACCTTTAGAATTCGTTTTAAAAAATATAAATGTACTTTCTCTATATCATCAGCTTTATGATTACCCCACACTTCACAGCTATAATTAAGTATACTAGATACATAAGTATCAAATAAGGACAGTAACGTTTCACAGTTATAATATTCATCTACAATTTTACTACATAAAGCAAAAACAGCTTTTCTTCCTTGATTGGCTAACATTTTTTGTGTATGTAAAAAACTGCCATTATAGTTAAAAAGAATACCCAAATATACAAAACTATCACATATATCTATTTGGTTGTTATTCAAAAACCATTTTTCTTGACTTTTTACACTACCTCTATTTCTAAACACGACCACTTTAGTTTTAGACATATTAATATATAAACCATATTCCTCTGCAGAAGAGTTTACAGTATTTATCATATTTTGCAGATCATCTATGTTCTCACTAAATAAAACAGTGTCGTCTGCATACATAAGTAAAAATAAATTTAAGGATTTCAATTCATATGACTGACAGCCATTACTGATTAGCTCTACTTCCATATCATTGACATACAACGAGTATAATAAAGGGGATAAAGATTCCCCTTGCATCAAGCCAGTATTACAATTAAAAAAATCTGAAATTTTTCCATTACACTTTATACTAGTTTTCAATTTAGAATACATAGATTTAATTACAGTAAGAAGTTTACCAGTAACGCCACATCTAACTAATCTCAACCACAATTTTACATGAAAAACACTATCAAACGCTTTAATATAATCGATAAAACAGCAATATAAGCGTTTACCTTTTCTTAATGACTTAGAAATCAGGGAATGAAGACAGAAGATGGCATCAGAAGTGCCGTATCCAGGACGGAATCCAAATTGTGCATCTGTCAGAGTGTTGTTAATCTTGCACCATGTTATAAGTCTTGAATTAATCAACGACGTAAATAGTTTTCCTAAATGGGACACCAACGAAATACCTCTGTAGTTTCCAGGATCGTCAGGATTTCCTTTCTTAAAAATTGGAATTAAAATACATTTCACCCATATTTCAGGAAAATTTCCAGCACATAAAATATTGTTGAACAGTTTGCAAAGTACAGGTTTCAATAAAGTTTTACCAAACAGTATATACTCATTCATTATATCATCATAACCAGTCGACTTGTCTCTTTTTAGTTTTTTGATGCACGAATCCAGTTCTTTTTCTGTAAACGGAAGATCAAGTTCCTCAAAAACTGTTTCCGGAGTATCACTCGTTCCAACATTCACTTCGGGCGGTTTAGACATAAGTTTTTGAAAATGTTCCTCGAATTGGTCCAATGAAATGTTATTTTTAATGCGCTTTTTACGTTTTTTAAAATTCTTATAGAAACGTTTCGGATTTTTCTTCCTTAGTGACGACAGCATATTTCCTCGTTGGTTCTTATAATGTCTTTTAAGTCTTGTTTCGCAGCACTTATACTTTTGCTTTGAAAGGTTAAAGTTAATTCTGTTTTCATCCGAGCGGTATTTGTTAAAACTGTCTAATGCATTTTGATATTGTATGTATAATGTTTTGCATTCATCGGTAAACCAAGGCTTGTCCGCATTAGATTTATAAACTTTATCGCCATTTTCACAAAATTCACACTGTTCTTTGTATGTTACTTCAGATTTCGTATACTGTTCATATATATCAGTTAAAAGATTTTTAAGTCTTTCTACACACGTATCTATATCGCTGTTTTCGTCAAAATTTACCAGTAGATCATCAAACTTTTGTGTGTTGAGTATCAATTTACTTCTGATATCATCTTCTGACCCTTCATTCCAGTTAAATATATTGAACTTAGTTTTATTACAATGACATTGACCGTAAGACTGATTATTACCCTTAAGGTACAATTCAACTACTATTGGAGCATGACATGAATACATATTAAATGGTTCAACATAAAAAGATTTTAAACATTTAAACATTTCACTTTGTGTAAACAATAAATAATCAATAACGCTACTACCGTTTTTATTATTAAATGTTATTTTCCCACTATCTGTTCCAAATCTGCCGTTACATATACGTAGACCGGACGACTGGCATAACTGCAATATACGCTGACCAAAACTATTTGGAGGTTTAATGTCTTCAGATTTTCTATTACAAATATAACTATCATTTACATAGTCAATAAAAGAAATACTGTTAATCAGTTCTTTATCCAATGTATCATTAACTATATTGTCCGCTTTTAGACCTACTCGTCCATTCAAGTCGCCTATCACAGCCACAGTTCCTAATGTACTATAATGTTCAATATTTTCTTGCAGTATATCGAAAACATCTATATCATATTTACGGTAAAATACATTTTTATCAGGCGGAATATAAATAGCACAAATATACAAATCTAAACCATTTAAACATACATTTTTGTCAATTTTTAACCAGATCATACTATCTGCACAACAATTCAATACAGTAGTATAGGGAGTTAACCATTTCTTATAAAAAATAACTACACCTCCTCCTTTACATTTTTCTCTATACACAAATTCTTTTTCGTAGCCTTTCATTTCAAATTCATCGGGACATTTTAAGCCAGCATTCATTTAGACACAATATATCATATTTATTTACTAAATTCAAGAAATTTCTATCTGACAATTTCCGGATCAACCCTTTTGATATGTTCCAAAAGCAAATTTTCAAGGAACCACTATTTTTAGCACAATCATTCTCCGCTACCTCCTATTCCTTCCATAGCTCACCATTAACATACAATTTGTCTCCAGCAATATAAGCTTTTTTGTTTTTTTTCCTTTCTTTGAGCATGATGGGTACCAGTTTTTTCCGTCTTTCTAGAACCTCTTTGGGATACTGTGGGCTTATACCATAATTGGTGTTTTTTAAACGGTTTGAGACACTGCGGATCATTTCACGATCCTCGAATTTTCTAAATTTCACCACAATTGGTCTTGGTTTGGCTGCTCCATCTTTCCTTTTTCCTAAGCGATACGCTTTTTCCAAGGTTATCTTGTCTTTTGCGTTTTCTATTTTCAGTTGGTTTTCACAGAATTCCAAAATTTTGTTTACACAGTTTTCATTATATGTTGATCCCGTTGCACCCCCCTTAGCTCCTTCATTGTTTTCACTAGCTTCCTCAAGTTCAAAGCATACTAAATTTTGCTTTAGATTTTGGGATTCAATATCCACTAGTTTATCACGAACCTCTTTGTTTTCATTTTTCGTCAATTCTACACCAGAGTTAATAGTGTCTACTTTTAATTTCAAACCTTTTAGATCGTCGTGTGCATTTGACAGAAATTGTGCACTTTGTTCTAATGTGCTAATGCGCTTTTTACAGTCTATAATTTCGTTATCCATAGAACCAAATTTTGTTTCCATTTTGTTTAATCGGGACTCTATTTTGTCAAGTGTTGTTAATTTTGTTTCTATATTGGCCATCCTTTGACACATTTCTTGAAGTGTACGTTCTATCCCCTGTATATTGGGCGGGGGCGTTACGTGAGCTAAAGGTGGTGGGGGTACTGTTGATATGTTTGGAAAGGTTGGTATCCTATCGGTGAACTAGCCATTGGACCGGTGTATTGTTGATTGGAATTATTCATCGGAAAGTTTTGATTGAAACTACTACTTGAGTTGTTTTCATTTGAACACAAATAAGACTGTGTATTGTTATTTACCTTCGTACATTTTCTTTTATCGAGGAAACTCGTCTGGTCTGATGACGAAGAATCATTCACAGATTTTTTAGAATTTCGTTGTGGACGTTTCCTCTTTCCTCCTCTAGGATTCCCAGAATAGTTTCCTCCTCTAGGCTTTCCTCTAGGCATCCCAGAGTAGTTTTATCACTAACAAACACATTTTATTCAGGTTTACAGTCTTTTGTTTGCAATAAATCCCATATAACAATAAAAATTTTCACAATTCAAATTTTCCTGCCATTTTCACTGACGCATGCGCATGTAAGGTACTATTTATTCTGCCATAGGCGACAATATTAACATTTTCTAAATTTACCACTTTTTAAGATAAAAACCTGGATAAAACAGTTGTATGTTGTGTTAGTACTTTATTAATGTGTTTTCAAAATTAAAGCCAAATAGTATCATGACCAACTTCCAACGGAGCTTGTTTATGTTATCCATGCCCACCGTCATTTTGCACCAAATTTATGAAATTTTGCAAGTCTTTTGGAATAATTCTCTAGAAAATATTTCAATAGGTTTCAAAATTTATATTGTAAATATACATACTGCAGTTATTCATAGATAAATACAAAATATATTGTACATCCAATCACAGCGCTCCTAATTTGACTTCCTTCACCTGCCTTGGGTACACAAAAGGCCAACCTAATGCTGGGAAAATTAAATACTACCGTTTTCCCTATACTGAGACATAAAGATATAAAGAATTCTTATGTCATTATTAATGCAATACTGGGCTATTGTGAAAACCTTGGCTATAATAAATACTTGTATGTCCCCAGTACTTAAAGAAACATAGATCATTTTATGTCCCCACCCCTACATGCTGGTTAACCTCATTCTCTACTTCTTTCAGAAAAGCCTTAATAAACAACCTGTATCCACACATATCTTATCTTATTTAAAAAAAATGATAAATAGTTCCATTTAAACAGATAAAATGGACAGTTCCATTCAATTTGTATTCATTTTATCAAAAATTTTCAACAAATGCACAAATTCAAGATTTTTCATACTAATCTCCATTCCAAGCTTTAGTATATGCCATATTGTGGTTAAAAATTTCAGAGCTTGTTATAAAATCTATTATTCTGTCTTGAGATGATGAAAACAAAGATATTAGACACTTTAAACATTAAATATGCAAAATACTCAGCTTTAAAGTTGCCTTTATTGCCTGTATTAATCAATGAAAAAGCTGAATTATGTCCCTTGGGAGTATTAATTTCCACCAAAAGTCCTTTCAAACAGTAGGAAATGAAAAATTATTTATGTCTGATATAATAAAAGAAAGAAACTACAAAATGAAGCACTTTTGAAATATTTGCTGCATGAATTATCAAGAATGTGAACAATTCTTTACAAAGGAGAGTATAAAATCTATGTAAATTTAGCCTCAAGTGGGCCTCTTTTTTTCTTAGATGAACAATTCTAACACTGAAAATGCTTCCAATGTGACCAAATATTACCTAATTCCATAAACAGTACAAACTAAACCAGACAATTTCCCATTTTAATAGATTATGTTTACAGAAATACCCAAGTGATACATTTAGGGAATCGCGCAGCAAAAAAGGCAAACATTTCAGTAAAAAATATTTGTCGCGACTTGAATTCTGGTGTTTCCAATTGAAAAAATCATTGCGAAAGGTGAAATCAAATACAAAAGAACTATAATATGGTACATTTTACACAATATAGTTAGTATTGACATCCTAGAATAAAGTTTTATATCATTACCAATCAATTTGACCTATCATGATGACTCAGCACTTTTCTCAACACAGTATTGTTTTCAGTGAAAAATTTCTATTCTTTGTGATAAAAATCAAATGTACTAATCAAAAGCTTCAAAATAGTATAAAAGAATTGAAGTCTGAGTGACTTTGATTTCCCTTGCTATCTTCAGTATAGGGAAAACGGTACTATGTATTCTGCCATAGGCGACAATATTAACATTTTCTAAATTTACCACTTTTTAAGATAAAAACCTGGATAAAACAGTTGTATGTTGTGTTAGTACTTTATTCATGTGTTTTAAAAATTAAAGCCAAATAGTATCATGACCAACTTCCAACGGAGCTTGTTTATGTTATCCATGCCCACCGTCATTTTGCACCAAATTTATGAAATTTTGCAAGTCTTTTGGAATAATTCTCTAGAAAATATTTCAATAGGTTTCAAAATTTATATTGTAAATATACATACTGCAGTTATTCATAGATAAATACAAAATATATTGTACATCCAATCACAGCGCTCCTAATTTGAGAGGGTGGTAAAGGGTTATTTTCGTGCAACGTTTTCGGCCTTTTTATTTCACGTGTTTTCGTGTTTAATTGTTTTATTTCTCGTTTTCTCGTGTTTGGTTCGATGTGCGTGCTTCGTATTTCCCCTTATTTATTTTCCGTGTTTCGTGTCGGTGCTCATAATTTCTGGTGCTTGCCTTATTCCGCATTTGATTAAAAAGTAAATTGGAACCAGAGAAATTGTATTATATGTCTCTGTTGGAACTAACTCAAAGTCAGTGAGTTATAGTACCTTTTGAAACTTGTGTAATATAATAGAAATTGATGTATATTGTTACCATTCTACTTTCTATTGTATATGTATGCTGTACATGTAATAAAGTCCATCATAATAATATTTTTTCAAATCAGATGCAAGTAGCAGACGCTTAAAGGTGACCACAAGGTCTTTTTGTCCATTAACACTGTCTACATGATCTCCAAGAACGGCTGAGTAATAACTGCTGGTACTTTTTGTCGAGCCTTCGACTTTAGTCGAAAAAGCGAGACTTAGCGATCCTACATTCCGTCGTCGTCGGCGGCGGCGGCGTCCACAAATATTCACTCTGTGGTTAAAGTTTTTGAAATTTTAATAACTTTCTTAAACTATACTGAATTTCTACCAAACTTGGGCAGAAGCTTGTTTATGATCATAAGATAGTATCCAGAAGTAAATTTTGTAAAAATAAATTTCCATTTTTCCGTATTTTACTTATAAATGGACTTAGTTTTTCTGCGAGGAAACATTACATTCACTCTGTGGTTTAAGTTTTTAAAATTTTTATAATGTTCTTAAACTATCCTGGATTTCTACCAAACTTAGACAAAAGCTTGTTTCTGATCATAAGATATTATTCAGAAGTAAATTTTGTAATAAAAAATCACTTTTTCCGTATTTCACTTATAAATGGACTTAGTTTTTCTTCCAGTTAACATTAAATACAGTCTGCAGTAAAGTTTATAAAACATTTATTAGATTCATAAACTATCCTGGATTTTTTACCAAACTTGGAAGCTTCTTTCAATCAAAAGACAGTAGTATCAAGAGGGAAATTTTTATTGATGTTTTCCCTCATTTTTGTTGAGTCTGCGATTAACAGCAAAAGTAGGCGAGACACTGGGTTCCGTGGAACCCTGACGAATTTTTTTCTTAATAAATTTTTACGATTTTATTTCTCGTGCTTCGTTTTTCCCGATTTTTATTTTTCGTGCTACGTTTTTGCGATTTTTATTTCACGTGTTTCCGTGTTCAGTACCCCCCCTTTACCACCCTCATTTGACTACCTTCACCTGCCTTGGGTACACAAAAGGCCAACCTAATGCTGGGAAAATTAAATACTACCGTTTTCCCTATACACGTCTTGATTTATTCACATTATAGATTTTTCAAAAGCACACTATCGGTTTGCGTTCTCAAAAATTCCGGATAAAATGTCAATGCATCCGGAGTCAAAACATTTTATGAAAGCCGTTTGACATTCGATTTCAACTATTAATTTAGATTAAGATATGTGATGACGCAAATGCGTATTCTTTTCCTGAGTATCAGCTGAGACTACTATAACACATAGTAGTCTCAGGTATCAGTGAGATGCTTTCTGTCTACTATTTCGTGTGCTAAAATACTACTAACATGCAATACTATTAAATTCACTCGTGGAAACTTATTTTCGTTTTTGTTATCTAAATTCGGGACACGGCAGAAAGAGCTTTACATATGACTTTCAAGCACGGTCATCATTACTAACGGTATTCTGACCTTGAGTTGTTTCTCTTTTGTTCCTTTTTTGAGTCACTGTCCTATTATAAACTTTGACCATTTCAAAAAGCTGAGCATTGTCTACCCAACGAATAGATTCCTTAACTTTGTAATGTATTTAGCCTTTTAAATTTTTTTCATTCGAGTGTTACTGATGCTTTTTTTGTAGACTTAACTCGTGTCTGGTGGTTTTTTTTTATATCTACATACCTTTTTATATAAATTGGTTATTTTGAAAGTGTGTACAGGTATTCACAAACTTCTGAATTAAGAAATTCTTTGGCAAAACTAAGTTTCTCTGTATACATAATGTTTGAATTGATTTAAGTAAAATCAGGAAATCCGTAAAATTTGAGATGTTTTATGAGACCAAAATAAGTCTCTTCATAAGAGGTCCAAATCAATAGCATGCCACAGGTTTAACCGCATACAACATCTATACCATGAGTAAAGACAGCTTCAAATACGAGTTGAGAATATAAAGACATTCATTTAGGAAACAAAATATAAAGATGTGATAGATAAAATAAATGCATCCAGAATTCCAGATTATAAAGCAAACTGAGTGCATAAATTTATATTGCGATAGGTTTGTGCAATTTGCATAAGTCATCCGATTAGTAGAAATTAGGATTTGCCAATGGGTTATAATCGGAAAAAATATGTACATTCCAAAGTAATATATAAAGTCGAGCTTTAAAATAACTATTCAAATAGAAGCTGTAAATATATACGTTCAACTGGCTTCTTCTATTCATAGTCAATTATTTCAATTTAAAAGCAACCACAAATTCAGCAACAATCTTTTGGTGACCCGGCAGTCAGCGGTCTTAGGTTCCTTTTTTGCTTTTCTTTCTTTAAAGAAAGCAACTTGTTTTAACATTAACATTATGATATTTTTTTATATAGGTTTTGAGATACATCGCAATATGTGACCCCCTCCTTTTGTTTTACAAAAAAAACTAAATAACGCTTAATAAACAAAATTCAAAACATCACCAAAAAGTATGCAGAAATTAAGATTTATATTACTAAGAAGTGTGTAAAGTTTGATGCAATTATGATAAATCGTTTTGAGATATGGCGCGACATGTTAAAAAAACACACTCCTATTTTACTTACCGTGAGTCCTGTAACTCAAAAAGATTTAATTTGATTTTCACTAAAAGGTTTACAGATCGTTTGACCATTTCTAGAAATAAGTTTCATGAAAACTTGATTTATATAGCTGTTCTCAAGTTACGGTGCGACATGTTTACGCTGGACAGAAGGATAGACAGATAGATAGACGGACGGACGGACGGACGGACGGACGGACGGAATGACTGATAGATGGAGGAACGGACGGACGGACGGACGGACGGATGGAAGGAAGGACAGACGGACGGACGGATGTATACATTAATAAGTCGTCAAAATTGTGACGGGCGTGTAAAAACGCAATGAAATTGAAAAAAACCCTCTTAATTAAAGGTCAATAAGTTTTATTAGGATATCGGCCAAGTCGATTTATTTGTATATCTTATTGACTTCCTAAATAAAGGCAACAGTAGTATACCGATGTTCAAACTCATAAATCCATGGACAAAAAACAAAATCGGGGTAACAAACTAAAACTGAGGGAAACGCATTAAATATAAGAGGAGAACAACGACACAACACTACAATGTAACACACACAGAAACGGACCAAGCAACATACAAAATCCCACGAGAATAACAAATATAACATCAAAACCAAATACATGAATTTGGGATAGACAAGTACCGTGACACGTCTTATCGCAATGTGAATTTACACTCAAAAATAAGAGAAAACAAACGACGCAACGTTAAAATGTAATACATACCGAAACGAACTATAATATAACAATGGCCATATTCCTGACTTGGTACAGGACATTTTTAAAGAAAAAAATGGCGGGTTGAACCTGGTTTTGTGGCATGCCAAACCTCCCCTTTTATAGCCATGTGAAATATAACATTAAGATGACAACTCAACACTACAGGACTACAATATAAATAAATTGGAGAAAAAAATTGACAAAAAGTCATTTTTGCTATATGACTTTTATATATATGTTTGAAAATAATAGATAGAAATTGATAAAAAGAACTTCAAATTCGTCATTTAAGGGCAATGCAATAACTCCTTTAAGAACTAATATGAGAATTTTATAGTAAATGGACAAATGGTAGAGCTCAACATTTTGAAGATAACCACTTGGCCCTTTCGAATTGTCTATGTCTACGGCTGTGTTTAAATATTTGACATCATGCACTTGCATGCCCCTTTTGTTTATTTCTTAGCCATGACGGCCATCCTGGTTGACAAGCGGGGTCACAGTAAACTTTTTAAAACTAGATACCCTAATTATAATTAAAAAAGACATATGATTTTAAATAAGGTTTGTTAAATGCAGCCTAGTAATTTTAGATGTGAAAATTTATGTAAAAAATTGTATTGAAAGATAATGAACGACAGTCGACAGCTTTTTGTACTAAGGGAGCTACCATTTGATTTTTATGGGGGTCTAGGATGAAATTTGAAAAAAAGGCAGGACAGGATTTTGAGTTAAAAAAAAGGCAGGATGAGTAACTTGGCAAAAAAAAAGTCAGGATGACAATTGTTGTAAAAAAGTCAGGATAAGCTAAGAAAAAAAAGGCAGGACCGAATAGACTGAAAAATAAAAAGGCAGGACAGAGATTACAAATAAAAAAAAGGCAGGACACAATTTTTCATCCTAGCCCCCCCCCCCCCCCTCCCCCCATAAAAATCAAATGGTAGCTCCCTAAGGCAAACTGGGATTAATTTTATATGATTATTTTGACAGCTGAGGCGAAATGAGAGTAAGCCGTGCCAAGTGATGAAAAAAAACAACTTTTCCTGTTGGGTCAAGCGAGCTAAAAACAACAAAGATTTCCAAACAAAATTACACCGTTCTTGAATTTAAAAAAAAAATGTGTAACAACTGAAAATTTCAAATTTCACGAACCGGATAACTTGATCGGACATAGCAAACAACTTCACTGGCGGTTTTTTTTTCAATAAAAAAAAATTAAGACATATTAATTATTTAAGTGTACGCACTGATATGTCACAAATGCTTAAAATGATCGCAATTCAATTTATGATGAAGGTCTGTAAGATAAAAAAAAATGGTCAGAGAAACTAAACCAATTGTTTATGGAACTATTTAAGTCGAGGTCTAATGAATCATGTCAGGCGGACATGAACACATTCTAATTATTAAAACATAATTCATATAGAAAACGCATATTTGAGAGCTTTAATCTCAATTTGCGTTATAACCTTCATTCCTATCTATTCTGCTGTTATAAATTTTTGAATGCAAAGTAAAATTAAAATTATTTGTGTTCTCATGATAAGAGTAGGAATTCTAGTGTTTGCTTATTATTTATTTGAATCTGAGATTAATCATATAAAAAGCCGTATGTGAAAGAACTTGTTTTCCAACGACCCGGTCACAAAACTCCTTTTTAACACTGAAGTTAAATTATCAATTATAATGCAATGCGATTATGATTTTTTTTTAGTTGACCAAACCGGGTTATGCATTGTAAAATCTATGACCAAACCGGGTGGTAAACATTGACGAAACCGGCCATTTCCATTTTGACATGACCCATTTCTTTCGTTCCATACTCAGAAATACAAGTATTGAGGTGTTTATAATGACAAGGTTTGCAATCTCCGTGTCAGTATCTATCATCCCGTATCTTTCTTTCCGTACAATGTGAACAATTTAACGAGAAATTAAACAATTTCGAGGCAAGGTTCACTCAATTCGTCATTTAGACGTGCATTTTTACTTATTTCTCCGTTAATATAGAACGGTTGTAGAAAATATTGCATATCACAATAGAAAATAGTTGTATATGTATATATCTTCTTCGATATCATAAAAAAAATAAGAAAATAAGGA